>NC_083815.1:236731-665044 GCF_015708825.2 Lethenteron reissneri | reverse complement strand
CCCCCAAATCACGTTTTTGCCCCCAAATCACGTTTTTGCCCCCAAATCACGTTTTTTGCCCCCAAATCACGTTTTTGCCCCCAAATCACGTTTTTGCCCCCAAATCACGTTTTTGCCCCCAAATCACGTTTTTGCCCCCAAATCACGTTTTTGCCCCCAAATCACGTTTTTGCCCCCAAATCACGTTTTTGCCCCCAAATCACGTTTTTTGCCCCCAAATCACGTTTTTGCCCCCAAATCACGTTTTTGCCCCCAAATCACGTTTTTGCCCCCAAATCACGTTTTTGCCCCCAAATCACGTTTTTGCCCCCAAATCACGTTTTTGCCCCCAAATCACGTTTTTGCCCCCAAATCACGTTTTTTGCCCCCAAATCACGTTTTTGCCCCCAAATCACGTTTTTTGCCCCCAAATCACGTTTTTGCCCCCAAATCACGTTTTTGCCCCCAAATCACGTTTTTGCCCCCAAATCACGTTTTTGCCCCCAAATCACGTTTTTGCCCCCAATCACGTTTTTGCCCCCAAATCACGTTTTTGCCCCCAAATCACGTTTTTGCCCCAAATCACGTTTTTGCCCCCAAATCACGTTTTTGCCCCCAAATCACGTTTTTGCCCCCAAATCACGTTTTTGCCCCCAAATCACGTTTTTGCCCCCAAATCACGTTTTTGCCCCAAATCACGTTTTTGCCCCCAAATCACGTTTTTGCCCCCAAATCACGTTTTTGCCCCCAAATCACGTTTTTGCCCCCAAATCACGTTTTTGCCCCCAAATCACGTTTTTGCCAATCGTTTGCCCCAAATCACGTTTTTGCCCCCAAATCACGTTTTTGCCCCCAAATCACGTTTTTGCCCCCAAATCACGTTTTTGCCCCCAAATCACGTTTTTGCCCCCAAATCACGTTTTTGCCCCCAAATCACGTTTTTGCCCCCAAATCACGTTTTTGCCCCCAAATCACGTTTTTGCCCCCAAATCACGTTTTTGCCCCCAAATCACGTTTTTGCCCCAAATCACGTTTTTGCCCCCAAATCACGTTTTGCCCCCCAAATCACGTTTTTGCCCCCAAATCACGTTTTTGCCCCCAAATCACGTTTTTTGCCCCCAAATCACGTTTTTGCCCCCAAATCACGTTTTTGCCCCCAAATCACGTTTTTGCCCCCAAATCACGTTTTTGCCCCCAAATCACGTTTTTGCCCCCAAATCACGTTTTTGCCCCCAAATCACGTTTTTGCCCCCAAATCACGTTTTTGCCCCCAAATCACGTTTTTGCCCCCAAATCACGTTTTTTGCCCCCAAATCACGTTTTTGCCCCCAAATCACGTTTTTGCCCCCAAATCACGTTTTTGCCCCCAAATCACGTTTTTGCCCCCAAATCACGTTTTTGCCCCCAAATCACGTTTTTGCCCCCAAATCACGTTTTTGCCCCCAAATCACGTTTTTGCCCCCAAATCACGTTTTTGCCCCCAAATCACGTTTTTGCCCCTAAATCACGTTTTTGCCCCAAATCACGTTTTTTGGCCCCAAATCACGTTTTTGCCCCCAAATCACGTTTTGGCTCCCAAATCACGTGTTTTGCCCCAACATCACGTTTTTGGCCCCAAATCAGTGCCCCCAAATCACGGTTTTCGCTCCCCAAAATCACGTTTTGCCCCCAAATCACGTTTTTTGGGCCCCAAAATAACCGTTTTTTTTGCCCCCAAATCACGTTTTTTGCCCCAAATCACGTTTTTTGCCCCCAAATCACGTTTTTGCCCCCAAATCCACGTTTTGCCCCCAAATCACGTTTTCGCCCCCAAATCACGTTTTTGGCCCCAAGATGCAGTTTTTGGCCGGCCCCAAATCACGTTTTGGCCCCAAATCACGTTTTTGGCCCCAAATCACGTTTTGCCCCCCAAATCACGTTTTTGGCCCCAAATCACGTTTTTGGCCCCAAATCACGTTTTGCCCCAAATCCACGTTTTTTGCCCCCAAATCACGTTTTTGCCCCCAAATCACGTTTTTGCCCCTAAATCACGTTTTGGCCCCAATCACGTTTTTGGCCCCAAATCACGTTTTTGCCCCAAATCACGTTTTCGCCCCCAAATCACGTTTTTGGCCCCAAATCACGTTTTTGCCCCCAAATCACGTTTTTGGCCCCAAATCACGTTTTTGCCCCAAATCACGTTTTTGGACCCAAATCAGTTTTTGGCCCCAATCACGTTTTGGCCCAAATCAAGTTTTTGGCCCCAATCACGTTTTTGGCCCCAAATCACGGTTTTTGCCCCCAAATCACGTTTTTGCCCCTAAATCACGTTTTGGCCCCAAATCACGTTTTTGGCCCCAAATCACGTTTTTGGCCCCAAATCACGTTTTTGGCCCCAAATCACGTTTTTGCCCCCAAATCACGTTTTTGCCCCCTAAATCACGTTTTTGCCCCAAATCACGTTTTTGCCCCAAATCACGTTTTTTGCCCCAAATCACGTTTTTGCCCCCAAATCACGTTTTTGGCCCCAAATCACGTTTTGGCCCCAAATCACGTTTTTGCCCCCAAATCACGTTTTTGGCCCCAAATCACGTTTTTGCCCCCAAATCACGTTTTTGGCCCCAAATCACGTTTTTGCCCCCAAATCACGTTTTTGCCCCCAAATCACGTTTTTGCCCCCAAATCACGTTTTTGCCTCCCAAATCACGTTTTTGCCCCCAAATCATGTTTTTGCCCCCAAATCACGTTTTTGCCCCCAAATCACGTTTTTGCCCCCAAACCACGTTTTTGCCCCCAAATCACGTTATTGCCATAAAAAGTTTTGCTAATTTTGGCAAAAACTGCAGAGGTGCCCGAACCCTAACTATCCCAACCCTAACCCCTAATCCTCACCCCTAACCCTAATCCCAAGCCCGTATATGGCTCGACTTGTGGAACCGGGGCGGCATTTTGCATTGAATTCGATGAAGGGTGTAATTGTTTCTGATTTGAAGGGCACTTTGAGAATGCAGTGCGTTTCACTATTTCAGCACCGATGTTCACCAAATATTTAATGATGTAAACGTATGGGACAGCTTGGAATGTCAATGCAGTAGTTTGTTACTTGAAAATCCGTGAAGAAATAAAGAGTTGCAGTGCAAATCGGCCGTATAGTTTCATTTTTTTTTACCGGCGCTTAACGTGTTACGTGTGCCCTCTGGTGGACAAGTGCAGTACCACAAGCATTCAATTCGTGGCTACGTCTGCCATCTGCTGGACATGTGCAGTACAGGCCAACTCAGTACGCCAACAGTTGCCACTGTCAGGCGTCACCCGCGCATTTCCCGTAGTTGTGAGTCGCTGATGCTGCGGCGTCCTGACGTTAGTCCCAAGCGCGGTTGGCGGCAATGAAGCCGTGAAGACGCCGCACAGCGCCACTACTGCTGTCACCGCGCCAGGCACTGCAGTTGTACCATGTGACCACACGGTGGCGAAACAGCACCATGTTGTCTTCTTGGTTCTTTCGGTAAAGTCACGTAGAAGGGAAGTAATAAAATAATACAAATAAAACATAATAACATAATTCTCACGACGTTTCGGCCAAAACGCAAGCAGCCGTCCTCAGGTGAAGAACATGTCTGTCGATAAGAAAGAGTCTGAATGACATGTCCTACTATATATTACGTAATTGTATAGTGAATATTCAGCAGTGCGGTATACAGTTGGGTGGATAGAATAATACATAGTGTAATAATACATAGTGTAATATTACACTATGTATTATTCTAAGACATAGGGTAGTGTATAGTAATACAGTATACAATTTAATGTTGGGTTTGTCTATGGCAGCATATAGTACGGGATAGACCCGTGTGATGTAAGGAAAAAGTTTAAAAAGTTTAGCTGGAAGCATATTATATTTTTTGCGACATAGAATTGTAATGTATTACTTACGGTTAGTAGCTCAGCTTATTGAGAGTATATTTAGCATACTGATGATACTATGTAGTTTATACTTTAGCTTTTATACGTGGTTGTTTAGTTAATGCAGCTACATACTATTAACATTCCTTCCCTTTATTAATGCTACCCCTACCCCCTCCATTTGATGCTGCCAATCCTGCATAATGCATGGGCATAATATGACTTTGAAAACCCCCCGCCCACCTCCTACGCATTTCACAAATAGCACTAGTCGCATTCCTGCATTTGCCATAAATATGCTAAATTCCTCTTCATATGCAAATTATTTTGTCAAGGCGCTCTTCCTCCTCCCTCCCAGCTTAAATAGACGCTCCAAGCCTAGGACATGTCATTCAGACTCTGTCTTATCGACAGACATGTTCTTCACCTGAGGACGGCTGCTTGCGTTGTGGCCGAAACGTCGTGAGAATTATTTTATTATGTTTTATTTTATTATTTTATTACTTCCCTTCTACGTGACTTTACCGAAAGAACCGCTCACGATTGCTTTAAATCGAAATTTAGCACCATGTTGGTTAAGTTGTTTAAGCGAGTTTCCATGTTGGTTAGGTTTTTTATCGAGTGTCCATGTTGGTTAAGTTATTTTAGCGAGTGTCCATGTTGGTTAGGTTATTTAGCGAGTGTCCATGTTGAAGTTATACTGGTAGGAATGAAGTGAACCAGCCTACAATAGATTATATCGTCCGTCCGTCCGATGTCCGATTAGGTGTAGCAACATCGCCCCCTACTGCAAACACTTGGCAGGACCCTACAAAAACCTTTAGACTCAGTGAGGCTTTCCTGGCTAGACAAGTGTAACATTCCCTTATAATTCCCTGACATTGTTTTTAATTAAAACATTTAAATTACAAATTAACTCACAGCGGCCTAAAGCCTACAGCTAGGCCTAAAAGCCTAGAACTAGGCCTCAAACTCTCCCTTCGTATCGTACCCCCGCGTGTGTGAAAGGGAGTTAATGTTTAACAATGTTACATTCCCTGATGTTTTTAAATAGAAACATTTAAATTTAAAGCTTTTACATTAATAATTAAAACATTTAAATTAAAAATTAACTCACAGCGGCCTAAAGCCTACAGCTAGGCCTAAAGCCTAGAACTAGGCCTCAAACTCTCCCTTCGTATCATCCGATTAGGTGTAGCAACATCGCCCCCTACTGCAAACACTTGGCAGGACCCTACAAAAACCTTTAGACTCAGTGAGGCTTTCCTGGCTAAACAAGTCTAATAATACATTATGTTTATATTCTTTGGTTATTCGTTCCTACCAGCCCACCCCGCAGGGACCTGTTTTAGCGAGTGTCCATGATGGTTAAGCTATTTTAGCGCGTGTCCATGATGGTTAGGTTATTTATGGATTATCTATGATGGTTAGGTTATTTAGCGAGTGTCCATGTTGGTTAGGTTATTTAGCGAGTGTCCATGTTGAAGTTATTTAGCGAGTGTCCATGATGGTTAAGCTATTTTAGCGCGTGCCCATGATGGTTAGGTTATTTATGGAGTGTCCATGTTGGTTAAGTTATTTTAGCGAGTGTCCATGTTGGTTAGGTTATTTAGCGAGTGTCCATGTTGGTGTGTATGTTGAACTTCTTACACACCGTACATAGCGAACCATGCTCATCGGAGGTGCGGGGGGAAGGACAACAAACTAAGCACAAAAGCAGTTCTAAAGAAATTTATTTTCAATCTGGACTAAAACATTGTGTAGCTCCAGTGACTTCCTAATATCGGAAGGAAAAACATTCCAGACCTCTGGGGGTCGTCCATAAATGACGTCACGCACCTAGGGGGGCGGGTCAGACATTTGTGACGATGTGTGACGAGGGGGGGTTGAAAAATGTGACGTCACATCAAAATGCGCAACTTTAAATAAATATAGACAACACGTTCTACTTAATTAAATATACTTTTTAATAAATGTTTTCTCCTACAACATCAGAGTGCAGCACCAAATTAAATATGCACTACAATGACAATAGTTTAAAGCGATTTGAAGCATGTTTTATTTATTGGGGGGGGGGCAGAGCTTTGTGACGTCATATTTGAGGGGGGGTCTGACTTTTTGTGACGCCGTTTGACGAAATGGGGGGGGGGGGGGGGGTCAAAAATCGTCAAAAATCGCGTGACGTCATTTATGGACGGCCCCCTGCAGAAGTGCATCTGAAAGCGTGCAATGCAGCGACCGTCTTTATTCGATGACTTGCCAAAAGCTGCAGCGAGGATGACCAGAGTTTGCGTGATGGTTTATGCTCTTTGATGATAACAGCAAGGTATTGTGGTTCATTTGTGGCAAGCGCTTTGTATGTAATTAGTGCAATATTATAATGTATGAGTTCGGCAACAGGAAGCCAATGCAGTTCAGTGAGCACTGGACAGACATGGTCGGATTTTGCAGTACCAGTCATGAGGCCTGCCAAATAATTGTGTACACAATGCAGCTTGTTGATGTTGTTGCCAGATGTGCCAGGGAGTAGTGAGTCGGAAAAATCGAGCCCTGACCCTATCCCTAATCCTCAACCCTAACACCTAACCCCTTACTATAATCCTAACCCCTAACCATAACCCCTAAACCTAACCCCAAACACTAACTCCTAACCTTAACCCCTAACCCAAACCCCTAACCCTAATCCCTAACCCTAACCACTAAACCTAACCTCTACACCTACCGCTACCCCTAACACATTACCCGAACCCTAACCCCTAACCCCAACCCAACCCTAACCCTAACCCTAACTCCTAACACTAACCCCTAACCTCTAACCCTAACCCAAACCCTAAACCCTAGCTAACCCAAACCCTAACCCCAAACCCTAACCCTTACCCTAACCCAAACCATAACCCCTAACCCCTGAATCTAACCCCTAACCATAACTTTAACCGCTAACCCCTAACCCTAACCCTACCCTCAACCCATAACCCCTAACCATAACCCAAACCCTAACTACTGACCGTAACCCCTAACCCTAACCGCTATCCCTAACCAGATTAGTTTTTTTGGCAAAAAAAGGTAATCCGTTTTTCTTTTTGGGATGTGAAAATGTAATCGTGAAATATCTAACCTTTATCGTAATATATAACATAGTAATGCTAAACAGAGGAGGAATTCACTTTTTCTTTAAAAATGTAATTTTGAAAATTGGGACAATTTCGCCCAAAATTGCATAGGTTAGTAAGCAAATTTCCTTTTATTTTCTTCAAAATGTAATCGTGAAATGTCCCACTTGTAATCTGATATATCGCATATTAAGGCTAAATCAAATTGTTGTGTCCTATAACTAACCATACGGAGACGTCTGCTGGAGGCAACGCGTTTATTGAACAACTCTTAACACATACCTGCATTTCCCATATCCCCTCCCTTTGATGCTGCTAATCCTGCATAATGCACGGGCATAAGTAGTACTAATCACATACCTGCATTTCCCATAAATATGCTGAATTCCTCTTGATATGCAAATTATTTTGTCAAGGCGCCCTTTCCCCCCCCCTTCCAACCCAGCTTAAATATATGCTCCAAGCATGGTGCTGTTTCATTCAGACGCTGTCGCCTCGACAGACCTGGTTTTCACCTGAGGACAACTGCTTGCGTTGTAGCCGAAACGTCGTGAGAATTATTTTATTATGTTTTATTTTTATTATTTTATTACTTCCCTTCTACGTGACTTTACCGAAAGAACCAAGAAGATGAACTACTACTCTATTAACACGGAGAGGTACGACCCCTTCCACTCGATATTCTAAGGGAGAGACATAGGCCGTAAGGTGAACTAGGAAAAAGTGGCTAGAAAATGATTTTCGTTCCCACACCTGGGAACTACTTTTTAAATGATTTTTTTCAGACAAAACCATTTTCGACTTTATGTTAAAAGTTCTCCGCAAAATACCCTGCAGTTTTTTTCAAAATCCATAAATGTATATAATTGTGAATTGGAAAAAACGAAAATCTTATGCTGCTGGTTTTGTTTGTAACTTTATTTATATACATTTTAGCAACACCAAATATCTCTCAAACTGACACTTATACATGTACCTAAACACTTGAGACAGGTTTTGGTGCATTATATACTCAAGTGTGAATATAGACCATGAAATATGGCAAATTTGTAGAAAATATGCTTCAACTTCACGGATTGGCACTAAGCAAAATTAAACATAAACATCTTAAATTTAGCAAAACTGTGATGTTTTGTACATCAAAATTTTCAATAGGTACTGTGTAATCACAGAAAGATACAAATATAAGCACACTTTGGCCCAAGTTGGCTGAAATGACTCGAAATGCTACACTGTCCCCTTGTTTTGGAATGCTGCCAAAAAAAATTACAATTCTACCACAGATTCTTTACAGCTCAAAATCACCTTAAATTATAACACAGCGCATATTTACTCATCGGTATCATCCCGATCACTAATCAGAGCCATCATCCCATGTAGGTCTTTCTTCTGTTTCCTGTGAAACATTTGCACAATTTTGGCACCGACATAAATCAGTACAAGACAGTCTTGAAGACATACAGGAACAACTTCCAGTCTCACATTTGCTATGCTTGCAACTGCAGTGGACTGCCTGCAACACACTTTCAGGGGCAGGATTTCTAGTCATCCAGGTCACTGTTAACTCACCATCCTCGAGGTGCCATCCATTGCCAACGGGTGAAGGGGCACACATTATGCCTTTTCAGATAATGTCTCATTATGGCTGCTTGGTAGTTTGCCCTTTTGCAGTGTTGGTACAGGGCGTCACTTGTAAGGGGCATGGATAGTTCTGGAAAAGCTGACGATGCCAGCACTGCCTAAAGGATATGACACAGTTCCCAAGGAGTAAGACAGAATTTCCCGCAGGTAAATTTTTCTACTTTGACTTATGACGAGTAATCTGGAAAATAGTTTCTTGTCGGCATGTAGAATCACTTCCTTGCCTGCTGCAGATTTCTTCTTTGTCTTTGCTTGGTCACTAAAGGTCTTCAGTTTTTGTGTTTTGATGGGAGCAAATATATAACAGTCTTTGGTCCATAAACTCTTTGACAGCAGTTTAACACGTAGGCTTTCGCGACCAATGTTATTCATAATCAACGTTTTTGGGTTTAGATCGCGTTATTTATAAATGTGTCGTAACCCTCTTTGACAGCATTTTCCCCCTTTTTCCGGAGCTGCGAGCAAATCCCACATGATTTCTTCAGCTGCTACTGTCCCAGAGCTAAGACACACAATGCCATCTTGGTGTGTGTCAAAGGGATTCAGCATGGAATTTAGGGTGGAAATTATTCTGGTCACAGCCCTTTCATCAGCATGAATTCGTGTGCTGTCAAGGTCTTTTCGTTTCCTTATATCGGGAGATTTACCTGCCATTGCCTCACATTGTCTTGCTATGGCAGCCCTTTCATGTTGCGACAATATCCAGCGATATACTGCAGCCCGATTCTGTGTTAACCCTGTCCAACCACCCTTTGTCTTGGAATCTCTGTTGCATGTTTGCTCAATGGCCTGGTCACAAGCAATCGAGGCAAATCCATGGACACTTTGACGTTGGACAGTCCACTGGCCTTTAACACTGAGCTCACTGCTGGCAAGAAGGATGTGTAAGGGGCAAATTGATCATTTCCAGCCAGTAAGAAGATAAATACCTAGCATAATTTACACGATCGTACGCAAAAAACCATGCCATCATCAAGCGCACTGTTGACAGGTGAAGCTGCCAATCCGATTCTCGTGTTGCTCGCACAAATAGGAGTATCTGTACCATGTCGATGTATGAACTCCAGAAGGCAAACGTTGGGTTTTCTGCACTTCTTCTTTTAACAAAGTCTTCATATTTCGAACACATTTTGTCAAATATCTCATTTGCACACAAAACAACCATTGTTCTGTCCGGGAATGCACATTTGATCTCATTGATGACATCCAGACACTCATATCTCTCCTCTTGTGGCAGATTATCTAAGAAGGTGAGAAGTCTCATGCGTTGCAGACTCTCATACAGAAGTTTGTGTGCCCTCATGCTGCGGTTGTAATGATGACCACTGATCACTCCATTGATGGATCCTGGGGCAACAACTTTGGACTCAATGACTATGTCTTGCAGTCCTGCATCTCCAAACCTTTTCCTAGAATGCTCAGGTAGGACATGCATGTGTGAAATTCACCTAGTCTAATCGCTTTACGCTGAGTAAAGTCATCATCTTTCCAGCGGATTTGCTGAGCTTTGGCATATATAGCTTTTTCAAAAACTAACACTATATGGTCCAGTTCTAGCTGATTATAAATTTGGACACTTCGCTTCAGAATTGTGTTTACTGTTGACATCTCTGTCGGTGAAGCCTCAATGACTGGAAGATAATACAGTGCTGACTTTTGCAGAGTGCCATCACCTTGAAGTAATGTATGTAAACCTGTCCAGCTTGGTATTGTGCATCTTTCAGCATCTATGGACTTTACAAAAACATATGCCAGTTCAGTTTGTACAGCAGACACCGTGTTCAATTTGTATGTGTCCGCCTGTAATGGGACACTTTCCTGATGAAACAAGTTCTGTGGTCCTTGTCTATTAGACTGATGGTACTGTTCGACAGGGATGCTAGGGGGTACTTTCAATGAGGGTTTTCCCTTCTGTAGTGGTTGTCTGTTTGTTGTTGACACAGGTTCAACTACAGAACTTTGCAGCATAATCCCATTTGTGTGGTGGGTAGTTCCACGACCTGCCAGTGTCTCCTCCCCAAAGTCAATATTGTCCCACACAAGTACTGTAGGAACCTTCTTTGAGAATCCCTTTGGTATTTTGTCTCTGCCCTCTACTAGTTGAAGTTGGGCAAGGCTAGTGTCTAGACTGACAACTGTGTCCCATGCTGCACAATGTCCTAGTCTATTTAGAAGTGACACAATTTGTGATGAACCTGTTAAATGGCGAACCGTTAGACCAAGACACAAGGATTTAGGGGTCTGCCTCCGACCCTTAGATGCAAGATACACAATGTCTTGACAGATACATATCACTTTTAGTTTCAAATCATCTGGAATATCAACATAATGGGCCAGTGTTGGTTCCTCAGTTGCACCAATAATCCAGGAAATCAGATTGTACAGTTCAATTGGAATGACAGATTTTGCCTCGCTCACATTTAGGTCATCAGTCACTTTCGCTAGTTACCTCAGTTGACTCTGTTGTTTCTGTACTTGATGGATGAGGTAGCCTGTCTATCAGCTTATCTGCAGACAATGTCTCAACGAAAACCATCTCACTTATGTTGCGCTTCTTGAGGGAGTGAAACACCAGCTGGGGGAAATCACGGGCCAACCTCCTACTTTTGAAATGTGAAAATGTGAGGGAATTATTCATTAATATTTATTAATATAAAATATTGCTAACTCACTGTTCTTCTGAGGTCACAGTAACTGATGCACTAGACTTTGTCAAGAACCTGGTGTACTGTCTATAACAGGACTTGTGGTATCGCACCTCCAGAGACACACAAGTCTTTGTCTCGAATATGCACAAGAATGCTAGTGTCTTCCTTCATCTCAGCAGCTTTCAGCAAATTGCCTGTAAATAAATAAATAAAAACTAATTACACTAATAAAAAACTGTGTTAAGAGTTAAACAATATTAAGTGTTCTGGCTGTAGCTGTATGCAAAACAATGCAAATCTGTCTCTGACTGTAAAATAAACATTACATAAATTATGTAATTGTAATTGAAAGTTAGCCATGGTACCCAGCATAAGGGAATAAAAGTTCAAACGTGTGTATGTGTGTGTTTTGTATTTACCTACGTGCTGACGTTTCTGCCTGTGAAAGATGGTCCGTCTGGCGTTTGCCTCCCACAGTAATGTACTTGTCCGTTTTCTTACAAATTATGCACAAGGCAGAACGCACAGGACCAGCACAAGTTACTGGCAGGCCGGTCCTGGACCTAAGTTTTTTTGCGGGACAATCAACTGCAGCGATACTAACGTTACTACCCGATGGCACAGACTGGCCTTGATCTTGAGCTTCAGGACGCTGTGTGGCCCGTTTCTCGGCCGCATCCAAGCGCTTTTTGTCAATGAAACGCCTGTAGCAAGTGGAGTGAAACCCAGTGTCTTCGGGAACATTGTCAAACTCGATTTCTAGACAATGTTTGTATGTTTCTGCTATTCTCCGATTCTCACCTTGCAAAAAAAGCCACCGTTTGACGCAGTTTCTGAATGTATCCCCCCGTGTCCGTGTAAAATCCTTTGTTTCTTCTTTCTTTATGGATGTGAGATGCATGTAGCATTGTTTAAAATACTTTTTACTGACTTTTGTAGGAGGTCTGGCCGTAATTTCCTCCTCTTCACTACTCGACATTGACAACAAGGGCGCAGACATCTTGGACTAATGTTTACCTCTCGTCCCAAAAAGCAGCCACCTTATTGGTCTAGCGGGAAGCACGTGACGCAAAGCCTCATCACTGATGATCAAAATATTATTACGCGAGGAAAGAAATATTGCCGACTTTAAACAATAATAAAAAATAAACTGCAGGATTAGACATGGAGAACTTTTATTTTCACGGCCAACAGCAATATATCTTTTTATTAGAATGAAAAGAATTTAGTGCCCCATATATGGGAACGGGATTAAACGTAAAACGTCTTCACCTTACGGCCTAACAGCCTCCCTTCTAGCGTACTCTACCCACTCTGGGCTACGCAGACGCCGGTCCCTTGCGACGGCGACTAGGGGTAGGCTGGACCGACCGACCCACCCAGGGTACGGGACTCGCCTTGGACCGCTTCAACCCCGAACCCCGACTTAGCGAGAGCCTCGGGGAGGGTCCCAGGGGTCCGAGCGACCTCGGCTCTGCTACAACCGGCTTACGAGAGCCACGGTTGAGGGTCCTCGGGTCGATGGTCCAGTCTTCAGATCTTCAGATTTCTTCAAGCTTGAGTTGGTGAGTCCTGCCACGAACGTCCCGAGGGCTGGCCTTTTATCCCCAGGTCGGGGTCACCCTCCCCTCATGACCCCCCCCTCCAAAACCTTCTGGAAGGTCTTAGGAGGTCTTTATTCTTAAGGGGTCTTAGGAAGTGGAGGGGGGCCATCATCCCTCAGCCCTTGAGGGGTCTGGGGTGTCAACCTCCAGTCACGGAGGGGCGGGGGTTTGACCTTCGGTCAACCCCTATCCACCTCGCTCTCTCGGCTGCCCCCTGTCGGCCCGTGAACGTGGCGGCAGGTCAGCTCCCTACAGCGCCTTATTATGGCGCAACACAATGGAGGAATTCACTTTTTGTTGCAAAAAAAAAGTTGTGAAAATTTGGCTTACTTTTGCATAACAATTACATAGGTTAGGATGCCTTTTTTTTGGGACGTGAAATTTTAATCGTGAAATTTCCCACTTATAATTTAATACATAGCATTTTATGCTAAACAAAATGGAGGAATTCACTTTTCTTGGAAAATTTTGCTTTGAAAATTTGGCCATATTTGGCCAAAAATGGCATAGGTTAGTATTCAGATTTTATTTTTTTTTACTTGCAAATTGAATCGTGAAAATTCCCACTTTTAATGTAATATATAGGTTACTAAGGCTTAACACAACCAAGGAATGCACTTTTTGTTTAAAAATAAAGCTGTAATAATTTGGCCAAAAACGGCATCGGTAAGTATGCCGATTTTATTTCTGCAACGTGAAAATTTAATCGTGAAATTTCTCACTTTTAATGTAATATATAGCTAAGGCTCAACCCAACCGAGGAATTCACTCTTTGTTGAAAAATAAAGCTGTGAAAATGTTGCTTATTTTTGCTAAAAACGGCATAGGTTAGTCTGCAGATTTCATTTTTGGGACATGAAAATTTAATCGCGAAATAGAGTAATATGTAGCATAGAAATGGTAAACAAAATGGAGGAATTCACTTTTTTCTTGGTAAATTAAGCTCTGAAAATTTGGATAATGTTGGCCAAAAATGGCCGATTTGCTTTTTTAAATTGAAAATTTTATCGTGAAATTTCCCACTTTTAATTCAACGGTTTTATTTAACTTCACCTGTGTTTGTCGTGGTCAAATCTTGTAATCAAAAGTTAGTCTACTTCCTGTTGTCCAATCAATTCCAAATTTTGCACACGTACTCAGATTCGGTGACAATGCATGCCTGTAAGAATAAATTCATCAATTAATTGCCTCCTTTCAATTAAATGTTTGCATGGACGGCTTTTTAATTATATATTTTTGTGTACGTCAAAAACGTCGCGGTCCCTAAACTGTGGAATCGGCTCGCACAAAAAGCAGGCGCCGCGTCCTAGGCGCCATTGACGTACTTCTCGACCATGACTTAAACAAAGTTGTTAATAAAACCAGCGACTGCATAGCGATTTGTGCGCTGCGCTATGAACCCGGCGACCCGGGTTCGATTCCCACTCACGGCCACCACCGGTGACGATTATTTGAACCGGACCTGGGCCTCCCCTAGGTCGACTCAGCCTCAAACGAGTAACTGGTGTGGTGTGTGAACATCGTCACTGGGGAGACAAAGGCGGCCGGGCGTGGTGAATCCAAGTCCCGGGCGAAGCCGGGTAGTAAAGCTAGTCTAATATATAGGATACTAACCCTACCCCAAACCCTAACCCATAACCCTACCCCTTAACCCTAACTCTTAACCCTAACCCCGAACTTTAAACATAACCCGTTCCCTACCCCTAACACTAACCCCTAACCGATAACCATAACCCCTAACCCCTCACCCGAAGCCCTAACCCCTAAACCTAACCCGAACTGTAACCCTAACCCCTAACCCAAACTCCCAACCATAACCCCTAACACATAACCATAACCCCTAGCCCCTAACCTAACCCATAACCCTAACTCTAAACCCTAAGCCTAACCCCTAATCCCTTACCCCGAATCCCTAACCCCTAACCCTAGCCCTAACTAACCGTAACCCCCAACCCTGACCCCTAACCCATAACCCTAACCCCTAATCCGTAACCCCGAACCAATACCCTAACCAGAAACCTTAACCCTAACCCCTAATCCCAAACCCTAACCCCTAACTCAAACCCTAACCCTAACTAACCCGCAATCCTAACCCTAACCCATAACCCTAAAACATTAACCCTATAACCCTAACCCCTAACCTTAATCCTAACCCCTTACCCATAACCCTCACCCCTAATCCTAACCCTAATCCCTAACCCATAACCCTAACCCTAATCCCTGACCCTAACCCATAACCCTGACGTCATCACAGGTGTGTGGAATCGATTCTGGTCCCGATCACGCTCTATCGAATTGAATATTAACAATGCTGGTATGGATCGCGCCAAGAGGAATCGACAACGACCATGATATTTACCGGGTTCGATTCCCGAGTGGGTCGGTGAGTGACCATATGTAAAAATGTTAACCTATGTGTTAATTTTTTCAACACAATGAATGCACAACCCAATCATACTTACAAATTATAAAACATTAACCATATCGATGAATTAATATGTCTATTTGGAATATTAATAACTGTTTAAAACTCTTAGATTATGTTAAATGATATATTAAGTTTAGAAGACATTTTTATTCCTAACCAATAAAATAACATTGATATTAGAATTACACAAGTTAGAAACTTTATCATATTGATCTCCATCTAGCAGTGGATACCATAATTGAAATGCAATAATTGTATTTTGCATATAATTTCATGTTATTTGCATCTCATTTGCTTTAACATTTTATCCAGCAGTGAATAGACCATGACAGTTATTGAAATTAGCATCTAGTTTTCATCACATTTGCATATTATGTTACAGGGAGGGGGTGGGGATGTTAACACAACTAATACTGTCATCTGGACAAAATGAACGTCATTAATTTGAATCCAGATATGATCAATAGAGCTAATGCCAATAAAAGGCCCAGCTAAGGGCCAAATGTCCACCAGACGAGGCCTTTGAATAAATTCCAAGACCTAAACGTGACTTGCTAGGAGGGAAAATAGCATCGCCACCACACACAATGGGGCTACTCACAAAATGACACAGCAGGAGAGAAACTTGAGGAATGGTCATCGGCACAAGACACATTCTTTATATATAACCCTAAACAGCTGGGCACATTTCATTCAGCCCGATGGAAAGTGGTCTCTAACCCAGACTTATGCTTCATCTCAAATGACAAAAAATGGACAGCCACTAATTACATCGAAAACAATTAGAGGCAATTTTCCAAAGAGCCAACACAGATAGGCAGTAACGCACATTGGATGACTGATACCGGACATAATATCAAAATCAAGGCCACGTTGGAATATTCAGAAGGCCAACTGGCCTGGCTACGAAAAATAAATTGAAGCCTGAAGCCAAAGCCTGAATCAATTAATTCAGTAACATTCTGACATCTGCCATTAAAAAACAATATCTTGAGGGGTATCTAAAAACATATCACATTGGCAAGCAGAAACATAAGTCTTAAAATGATTCGTCAGAACTAGTAACCAAGGACACTCCACTTTTCGGAGTCCATAACATTTGCACAAAGAAAACATTGGGAAGATGTAACTGCAGATTTGGACATCACTTACTCCGGCTATCAAGCTTGGCAGCTCCACTGCAACCTAGGTGCCTAAAAAATAACAGAGCATAGACCTCAGACAACTACAGCAAATGCTGTCACTTCCCATATGCTGTCCTGCTCATAAGCACCAATATACAAGCTCACCAAACAAGTTGTCTGAAAACAATTCACAATCACCTAAAGTCAACTACCACAGATACTCTGTCCTGAGTTCCTAAAGAACATGAGATTATATGGACAATGGCTTGCAAAGCTCTTCAACGTCATACACAGGCCAGGCAAACCCCCGATGGCATAGAAGCAACGCAGAGTCATTGCCATTCTAAACCCAGAAATACTCACCCACACAGCTATAGGCCAATATCGTTCTTGTGCTCCACCTCCAAGCTGACTTTTACCCATTATCGACTCCCAACTGTCTCGAAAACCAGCCATATTCAAACTGGCCATAGCTGCTGTAAAAAAATGTTGCCTTCACCACCCTTATATGAGCTAGTTCCAGCATCAACAGAAAACCAGCACAGCAATGATTGACTGCTCTGCCGCTTATGACACAGTTTGGCATCATGACCTGCTGTTAAAGTGGGCCAAAATCATCAGATCCCATTCTACTGTACACCGAATCAACACGATCATCCCCAGCAACCATACTTTCAGGGTACATCTCATTGGTAAACACAGCCGCAAGTGAATTATAAATGGTTTCACGCAAGGTTCGATAGTAGCACCATCATTATTAACATGTGACCTGCCACACACTTCTTCACACAAATATATATATATGCAGACCACATAGTCCTTGCTTGCACAGGGCACAAACCTCGAGAATATTGCCAATACTCGAACAGAATCGGAATCTGTATTCATCCTCGAGAAATCCAGTAGGGGCAGTTCAAAAAGTTACAACAATAATACAAAAAACGATAGAGGTGCAAATTATAGGAATAGCTGATCAAATCTTATTGGAAGCATATTTCCATCACCACAGACTCCAACAATATTCCTCTGAAACCACAAGCACTTTCCACCTCAACAATCATACAGCAAATTCCACCCTTGATGTGCAAATAAGCCGTTTGAAAATAACCCTTCTGCAAATAACCCTGAGCGCTATTCCAAGTTATATAGTGGTTATCATGGATATACGCCTGATCTTTAAGTCCCACAAAAAACACATCTCTAAAAACATTCAAGAATCATCCTGCTCCAGAAACTTGACGTCAGTGGCAGAGTACTGCGCTCCAGCCTGATTCGGGAGCTCGTACACAAAACTGCTAGATGCACAATTAAATATCGTTATGCGCATCATAACCCAAACACCTAAACTGCCACCAATCCCTTGGCTCCCAGTTCTGGCAAACATCCCGCACCTACGATTGCCACAGCTGGTTACATACGGTGCGAAATAAGTTCAATATACATACATACATTCTGCCACCGCATATCCGCAGAGGTAGGTTACACATTTTCTTGCCAACGACAACCTAAGCATCAACCAAGACCCAAAAATGTACCTCGCTACCACTCAAGTTCCGATCCCCCTTCTGAGATCATGCTGTTACTATCCTAGAATCTCACCTATTTCTGGAATAATGCTGGTGAACAGAGTGGAAAGTGGCTGTCCAGAATAAACACCTCATTTGAGACCCAAACATTACACCTCAGGGCCGTGACATTCCTCAGTCACCTGTGTACCATCAATTGCATCAACAGATCAATTTACACATCTCCTTGACAATGTGATTGTGGCCATGCAACTACCATTATGGACAATATAGTAAACCCTTGTAGTCTGCACACAAACACTTTCCTGAACCCCTCGTGGCCAATGGACTTCAATATTGGTATTTATCTCCTGAACATATTCGCAAGAAAAAAATTATAGGACGAAAGTAGCATCTTGTTTGCTGAAACATTTCATCCAGGAGTGGATAGACCATGATGAAGAAACAAGCATCTCATTTGCATATAATTTGCGCATACGTTGTACATCATATACAAATCATTTACATATATACTATGCTGTGAATTACATTTGCATATAATTTCCATATCATTTGCAGATTTTGGTTAAACTGTTCATCCAGCAGTGGATAGACCATGCTCAATGTGGTGACGAACCGAAACATTTTATTTGCTCTTGACTTAAAGCTTTCGTGACTGCAGGAATTCATATTCTGTGGGTCTTTTGGTAAAGTCACGTAGATAGGTTCAAAATTAATATATTTCTTTATTTCATTAATTTTGAACCTATCTACGTGACTTTACTGAAAGACCCAAAGAATATTTGATTTGCTAGTTGCCGAGTTGTTGCCCGCGCCCCTTTCCCTGGTCCTCTCCATCGCGGAGGCCGAGGTCAGGCACAAACTCCTCTCCTTCCGCCCCAAGCCCCACCCGCTCTATGCCAAGCCCCACCTCTTCCGGCCCAAGCCCCACCCCTTGTGGTCCAGACGCTGCCCCTTTTGCTGTGGGTATAAATGTGCAAAGTTAGTACGTTCATAGTATGTGTAATGGTAGTAGTTATTGTATAGTAATTGTTGTTCATCGTCAGTTCGTGTCCATCATACCAACTGACGTCAATGATGCCCATCTTGTGGGCACAGGCCCATCACGGTCAGTGTTGGTGATCATATCATCGGCTGTGTATAGCTAAATAGTTGTGAGAAAGTAATTAGTGGTTTCGATTTAAAGCTTTCGTGACTACAGGGATTCATCTTCTTGGTTCTTTCGGTAAAGTCACGTAGAATGGAAACAATAAAAATAATAAAATAAAACATAATAAAATCATTCTCACGACGTTTCGGCCACAACGCAAGCAGCCGCCATCAGGTGAAGACCAGGTCTGTCGGGGAGACAGTCTGAATGAAACAGCACCATGCTTGGAGCGTATATTTAAGCTGGGTTGGAAGGGGGGGGAAGGGCACCTTGACAAAATAATTTGCATATCAAGAGGAATTTAGCACATTTATGGGCATATTTATGGGAAATGCAGGTATGTGATTAGTACTACTTATGCCCGTGCATTATGCAGGACTAGCAGCATCAAAGGGAGGGGATAGGGGTAGCACTAATAAAGGGAAGGAGTGTTAATAGTATGCACCACGTAAACAACTAAAGATGATACTATGTATTTTATACTTTAGTTGTTTACGTGGTGGTTTTGGGTTGCTGCAGCTACATACTATTAACAAGGCGCCCTTCCCCCCCCTTCCAACCCAGCTTAAATATACGCTCCAAGCATGGTGCTGTTTCATTCAGACTGTCTCCCCGACAGACCTGGTCTTCACCTGATGACGGTTGCATGCGTTGTGGCCGAAACGTCGTGAGAATTATTTTATTATGTTTTATTTTATTATTTTTATTGTTTCCATTCTACGTGACTTTACCGAAAGAACCAAGAAGATAATTAGTGGTTATCAACATTTTAATGCGCAGTTTTTACTCACTCACTAACTGAAAACGACTTATAGGCGCTAGCAACCACAGCAGCCAGGTGGTGAGCCAGAGATATTTACACTTTTCCAAGCTCTGTTATTCTCAATATATGAAGGTGTTATACTGGTAGGAACGAAGTGAACCAGCCTACAATAGATTATATCGTCCGTCCGTCCGTCCGATGTCCGATTAGGTGTAGCAACATCGCCCCCTACTGCAAACACTTGGCAGGACCCTACAAAAACCTTTAGACTCAGTGAGGCTTTCCTGGCGAGACAAGTGTAACATTCCCTTATAATTTCCTGACATTGTTTTTAATTGAAACATTTAAATTACAAATTAACTCACAGCGGCCTAAAGCCTACAGCTAGGCCTAAAGCCTAGAACTAGGCCTCAAACTCTCCCTTCGTATCGTACCCCCGCGTGTGTGAAAGGGAGTTAATGTTTAACAATGTTACATTCCCTGATGTTTTTAAATAGAAACATTTAAATTTAAAGCTTTTACATTAATAATTAAAACATTTAAATTAAAAATTAACTCACAGTGGCCTAAAGCCTACAGCTAGGTCTAAAGCCTAGAACTAGGCCTCAAACTCTCCCTTCGTATCGTACCCCCGCGTGTGTGAAAGGGAGTTAATGTTTAACAATGTTACATTCCCTGATGTTTTAAAATAGAAACATTTAAATTTAAAGCTTTCACATTAATAATTAAAACATTTAAATTAAAAATTAACTCACAGCGGCCTAAAGCCTACAGCTAGGCCTAAAGCCTAATACTAGGCCTCAAACTCTCCCTTCGTATCGTCCGATTAGGTGTAGCAACATCGCCCCCTACTGCAAACACTTGGCAGAACCCTACACAAACCTTTAGACTCAGTGAGGCTTTCCTGGCTAAACAAGTCTAATAATACATTATGTTTATATTCTTTGGTTATTCGTTCCTACCAGCCCACCCCGCAGGGACCTGTTCAGCTGATTAATGAGTACAGTATTGTACATAAGGGAGGTAACGGGCGCAACCAGGTAAAACTCACTGAACAGGTAAAGTCCATCTTTTTGCTGTACTGTACTGCATTATCCTGGCAAGCCTCGACGCCTCCAGGAAAGACTCACAGTTGTGTGATTATTATTTGGTTCTTTCGGTAAAGTCACGTAGATAGAAAAGAAAAAAAGAAAAGTAAAATAAAAATAAAAAAACAAAAACAACATCCTGATGACGATCGCTTGTGTTGTGATCGAAACGTCGTGAGTTTTTGGTTTTTATTTTTATTTTATTTTGTACTATTTTTATTTTCTATCTAGGTACACTTTACCAAAAAAACAAAGAATATGAATTCCTGCAGTCACGCAAGTTTTAAGTCAAAGTTGTGTGATTCACCTCCACCCGGCGAGTGTTACTGAACGTATTAGTATAGTGTAACTGATTAGTCGTGTGCTTACAGCTGTTGTTGCTGCTGTCCGGATAATTGGTCACGTGACCACGACTGCTGTCCCCCCCGTAGAGGGGGCGAGCGGAATGACCACCACCCTGGTGAAGGAGAAATAGGGAGTACGGCACAGTAGTTGAGAAAGGGGGAGGGGTCGTGTGGGTTTGGGAGGGGGTGTGGCGGGAGAAGAGGGGTAAAGGAGGATTGTTGGTTTGTGGTTGTTGCGGTGGTATTGTGATTCTAGTATTCTTGGGTCTTTTGGTAAAGTCACGTAGATAGGTTCAAAGAAAATAACAAAAATAACAAAAAACTACGACGTTTCGATCGCAACACAAGCAATCGTCATCAGGATAAAAAAGAGCGGGAAAGCTGCTGAGGCAGGCTGTTTTAAAGGTTTAAAATGGGTGTAGCCCAAGGGTCATAAACGAAGTGAGCGGGGCTATTGATGTTAAAGTGAGAAATTTGCATGTAAATGTAAGATCAGAGAGCTACCTCCACAACGACGAAGGTGCAGAGGTGGCCATTGTATTGTGAGAGATTAAACGACATATCTCGGACCGTGTTCGTAAACATAAGGCAGATCTGAAACACAGTAGGACCAATACTTCGGCCATGGCTGATCATTGTTTTAATGCGGTGGGCTCACACGAAATAGATTTCTCTAAGACGAAGGTACTTTGGAAGCCCACTGGCTATCAACAAAGATTAGTTCATGAAGCCATCCATATATATAGACACAGACACAATTTCGACCGAGAAGATGGGTACAAACTTAGCAATCATTGGAAGGACGTTATTAACCAGTTTAAGTCATAACTGGCTGTGATGTTTCAATCCTACTTTCCGATGTTATTAGTTACTTTCGACTCTCTGGTTTTACATTAACAGGTTAAATGTCTCACGTTAATACAGCCACCGTCGCTCGTGTCCTCGATGTGGTGGTGGCTCTGCGATCTTACATTGACATGCTAATCTCTAACAATACAATGGCCACCTCCGCGCCTTCGTCGTCATGGAGGTAGCTCTCCGATCTTACATTTACATGCAAATTTTTCACTTTAACATCACTAGCCCCGCCCACTTTGTTTATGAACCTTCTACACCCATTTCAAACCTTTAAAACAGCCTACCTCCGCAGCTTTCCCGCTCTTTTTTCTCCTGATGACGATTGCCTGTGTTGTGATCGAAACGTCAAAGTTTTTTGTTATTTTCTTTGAACCTGTCTACGGGACTTTACCAAAAGACCCAAGAATATGAATTCCTGCAGTCACGAAAGCTTTAAGTTGTGATTCTAGTGTTTCATGTTATTTTGTTTACCTGCCAGAATCCGCCCTCTGACGTCGCAAGGAAAGTGGGCGGGGTAATCTCCCTTGTTGGCCCCGCCCCCACCGCGGACCCTGAGCCAATCACGGAGCCAGAAACCAGTCCAAGCCCAGTCCCCGCCGCATGACTGTAGAAGTGGCTCACGAGGCGGGGCAGGAACTGCTGTTGGTCCCCGTGACATCCCCCCCCGTAGTAGGTCCCACCCTCGGCGAAAAGGTCACGACCCCCATGAACCGGTGCGTTATGGGAAAGCGAAGCCATTGGAAAATCTGGTGGGAAGGGTGGTAGTGATGTCACGGGGGGCCTGTTATATCGGCCGATGTGGTTTCGTATACAAATACATTTCTGGAGCACAAGCCAAAGGACTAAAACGCCCATCGGCCAGTATGTACCACTTAAAGAGTGTAGTAACACTTTTCTTACATTGAGCAAAGTTATGACAGACAATGGGAGTAAATTACAAAGTGCCTAAAGTGCCAATGGCCAATAAACACGCGGTATAAACACCACACTGAAATTTACATCACTTGTCTTTTTGTTCCCCTCGCACTGCTCCACTTTGATGATGGTGATGCCTATGGTTATTTTCCCTCAAATTATTACAAAAACCTTTCTCAATTCAATATTGCTGTTGGGTACACAACGGTCGTCTCAGTAGGTGCATTATGTCCATGTCAGGCTCAGAATGGCCCTTTTATTGTGCTCATAATTGCTGTCACTGGGTCCATAATGGCTATGTGATTTGGGTGCAATGTGGTCGTGTCAGTGGAACTAGAATGGGCGTATTGATATGTTCATAATGGACGTGTGTCAGGTTCATAATGACGAGTTATTGGGTTCATCAAGGCCGTGTCGCTGGGATTGTGATGACATCACTACGGTGCCATCAGGACGAACCTGACTGGGTGACGGCCGCCATGTTGTGGCCAAGCGCACCGGGTGAGGCCTGCCTCGCCTGGACCCGAAGGCCCAGTTCCTCCTCTTGAGCCTGTTGTCTCCTGAGAGCCACCTATAGAAATATATACAGTATATTGCAGTCACAGCAGTTCATTTGTTAGAAATAATTTGGAAGTCCATAGATATAAATGTATTTATATATATGAAAATGTATGTTTAACATAATATATACATTCATAGATACATAGTGATACATTATTAAGACATCATCTTAATAAAGATACTGTACATGGATATCAATTGATTCACATAGATACTGTACACATCTCAACACATTCTTCAATAACTCGCTCTTAAAGGGCAAAATATATTAAATATGTAATAGGTGATGTGTTTGGACAATGGATCTGCTTAGCACAGTATCACCAGATTATCGAGATATTGTACATCCATCGAGATATCGTACATCCATCAGGGTATAACATTGATAATAGGCATTGATATATATTCAGAGCGATAACAAATGATGAATAGAGATTCATATAAATGATTAGTACAAATCCAGAGGTAGAGATTAACAATTAATTGCGATTGCGAGAGATAACAAATATTTGAGATACAGGATGATAGAGATAAGAAATGATTAAATAGATACCTAAAATTATTCGCAAAGATAAATAAATAAACTAATAGAAATTCAGAGATAATTAATTAATAGATACAAATATTCATGGCTGAAATTTATAGAAATACATTACATTATTAACAAAGATCATTTTATAGAATTTGAAATTATTAAGAAAATGATATAGATCCGTAGAGATAGTGAGATACATAAAGATGTTTAGAGATACATATAAGTGAACGGATAACCATATGTGGACGAACAGATTCATAGAGATAGATAGATATATATTCAAATAGATCTTATTTTATATATTTATAGAGCGTCTTCACTCGTTGCATTCATAGAGATTCATACACATGTATGTACTATGTTGAACTTCTTTCGTGCCGTACGTGACTAATTGGAGGTGCGGGCAAAGGAATCGGGAGGTGCGGGGGAATGATAGATGCATTTAAATAAGTGATTCATAGACATAATTATAAAAATAGATTCATGGAGGTGAACAGAGATAAGACGTAATATTTTTTCTTTTGGTCTTTCGGTAAAGTCACGTAGATAGGTACAAATTAATAAAATAAATAAATATAAAATAAACAAAAAACTACGACGTTTCGATCACAACACAAGCGATCGTCATCAGGAGGAAAGAGGGGGGAAGCTCTAGCCCCGCCCACTTCATTTATGACCCGAGGACTACACCCTATAAAGCAGTCTGCATTCAGCAGCTTTCCCCTTCTTTCCTCCTGATGACAATCACGTGTGTTGTGATCAAAACGTAGCTTTTTATACTCATTGTTTTTTTCGGTAAAGTCACGTAGGTAGAAAAAATTTATAATAAATCACGACGTTTCGATCGCAACACAAGCAATCATCATTAGGCAGAAAGACACGGCAGCAGAACTGTTGCAACCAGAGGTTATATATGGGTTTGAGGTGGGTGTCACCCAAGGGCAAGTAGGCGGGGTCTGAGATGGAAAAGAGTCCCATCGCCGTGCACACGCACAACAGCTGCGCCAAAGGAGGATTGGCATGCTAATGCAAACGAGCACAATGGGGAAATGAGCCCTGTAGTCGCACACCAGCACCGTCGTCAAGCAAGCACAGCAGTCACGTCAAAGGAGGATTGGCATGCTAATGCAAACGAGCACAATGGGAAAATGAGCTTCGTCGTAGACATACAGCCTATTGAACAGCGAGAGCTGCCGTTACATCGAGGCAAAAGGGGGGCAGCGGTGGCGATGTTAGTGAAGATAGCATGTCTGTGTCAGAGGACCGGGCATAGCGCCACCTCGTGGGCAACACAAGCTGAGGCGTTGGCTGCTGCACAGTGAGAGGCCAGCGTATCAAAAATCTAGCCGTCCCAGCTAAGCAAGGAATATCAAATAATATGGAGCACCAGAAATGGTCAACATGCGAACAACAACAACAAGGGGACGGAAAACAGGGACCCGACACGCAAGCAAGCAGACATGAGTTCCTCAGGAGAAACGCAACGTCTTGGAGCGTGTCCGTGTAGCCGGGCCATCCGCCTGAGCCGGAATCGACGCGGAGGCTCCTGCAGCCGGCAGCAGCGGGTCAGGAGGGGGCGGCACGGCCGGGTCCAACGCAGGTGGGCATGGCAGAACAGGGTCGTCCGCCGGTCCTGACGCCTCACTCATGGGCGCTCTGGGCGGTAAAGACAACAACTTAGGAGGATGACCTTGCACAGGGGCTGCAGGTCGGTTGGACACGTCAGGCACTGGGAGACCGATTGCTGGAGATCATGATGACCCAACCGGAGCAACAAATGGTTTCAACCGCGACGGGTGAACAAACCAACGATGGCAGCCGTGACAGATACGAACACACTGCGGATGAAAAACTTCCACAATTTTTACAGGGCCCTGCCATGGTTTGTGGAGCTTGGGCGAGGTGCCAATGGGCACTTCTGGGCAGTGAAGCCAAGCCTTATCACCAACAGACCATGGCATGTCACCCTTGGAACTCCGAGCACAACGTTCATTGCGTGCCTGGGTCCTGGAGGTATTAAATTTGGCGGCTTCCTGTGCCTCAGAAAGCCGTCGAAGGGACTCCTGGACATGCTCAGGAAGATTTGTTTTTAGCGGCATGACTGGGGAGCCCAATTGGACATCCACCGGCAGCACATTCTCCCTTCCTTACATGAGGAAAAACGCCGAGTACCCCGTGGATGCGTGTGGCACCATCCGGTACGCAGAGAGGACGCTAGGTATCTGCAAATCTCAGTCGACCTGCCTTTTATTGACAGTTTGGCATAGCATGGCAGAGAGGGTACGATTCAGTCGCTCAACCATACCATCCGTCTGAGGATGGTAGGGAGACGTACTAATTTTCCTGGTCCCCAAGGCATCGCAAACGTCGTGCAACAACTTGGAAGAAAAGTTTCTACCCTGCTCGGTGAGTAACTTTTCCGGTGCCCCTTTATCCATCACGTATCCATTCACGAAAGAGTCCACAATGGGCAAAGCCAATTGATCTGGCAGGGGCCAAGCCACAGGCCAACGAGAAAAATATTCGATGCCCACGAGGAAAAATTTGTTCCCGCGAGGTGTAACAGGAAACGGACCTAACACATCGAGGGCAACCAACTCATTGATGCGCGTGACCGATATGGATTGCAAGGGGGGAATGTAATGTTGCCCGAGTGACTTCCTCCTGGCGCAATCGTGGCACGATCGGAGTGCACAAGTGACGTCTGACGTCATACCAGGCCAAAAATAATCCCTCTGCAGGGTGAGCAACGTTTTCTGGACACCAAGATGGAAAAGGTACTCACTATGCAACGTATGAATCAACCCCGCACGGAGAGACTCTGGCACAATCAGCCGAAGCCAGCCAGACATCCCGTCCTGCCACATCAACAAGCTCTCGTGGATTCAAATCACCCGCGGTCGGCACGGGCCATTGCCGCAAGGAAGTCAAGGAGTCGTCCGATAACTACTCGCGTAACCATACCCAAGTGTGGAAGGCACAATACGCAGTCGGCAGGCGGAATCCCCGTTTCGTCCGGGAGTGTCTCAACTGCGGACATGACAGATCGACGAGACACGTCATGAGAAGTACAGCGGTTCGTACCAGAGCTGCAAGCACAGCGAGGCGCGTGACAACCGCGACAACGCGTCAGCATTGGCGTGACGGACACCTTACCGGTAAGTGACATCGAATGTGAATTTTTGCAAGCCCTCAAGCCAGCGTGCCAACTGGCCGCCTGGCTGCTCAATCTTTAATGAATACTGGAGAGCTGCATGGTCAGTGCGGATAACGAATCTCCTTCCATATAAGTAGGGCCTAAACAGTCGGACAAAATGAACGATCGCCAGCAACTCTCGTCGTGTAACACAGCGGGTTTCTGCCGGCGAGAGCACCCGACTACCGTAGGCGATAACGCGTTCGACGCCTCCCTTCATCTGCGACAGGACTGCGTCGGTGTCAAGTATGAATGGTGATGAAAAATCAGGATAGTCGAGATTAGGCGCGTCAGACAACCAATCGCGCAGGGTATTGAATGCTGCCTCCTCCTCCGGTCCCCAGTGGAACTGCTGATTTTTAGCTGTGAGGGAATGCAATGGTTTGGCGATAGAAGCGAACCGAGGAATGAACCTAGCAATAATAGGAGGCGAAGCCCACAAAGCTCCATACATCTCCTACGCTCGCGGGGACTGGCCAGTCACGAACGCATGCCGTTTTCGTAGGATCGGTAGAGATACCTTCCGCACTGACTATGTGGCTCAAATATTGTACGTAAGTCTGTAAGAGGTGACATTTTTTCGGCTTGAACTTGAGGTTCGCCGAGCGCATCCGCTCAAAAACGGTGCCAAGCCGAATGAGGTGGTCATCGAACGAACGGCTGAACACAATCACATCGTCGAAATAGATCAAGCACGTGTCCCATTGGAGACCGGCTAGGATGAGCTCCATCAGCCATTGGAACATGGCAGGAGCGGCGTTCAACCCCATCGGTAAACAATTGAATTGAAAAAGGCCCTGCGGTTTTCGGAACGCGGTTTTCTGCCTTGCAGACTCGTCAAGGGGCAGTTGCCAAAACCCGGACAACAAATCAAGAGTCGAGAAAAACCGCGCTCTGGACAAAGCATCCAAGGAATTGTCCATCCGTGGCAGAGGGTACGCTCTGCCACGGAGACCTGATTCAACCTCCGAAAATCAACACAAAAACGGAGGTTCCCATCCTTCTTCCTCACCAACACAATCGGAGTGCCCCACGGGCTAGTAGAAGGCACAATTATGTCAGCGGCCAACATCTCGCCAACAGCACGCTGCACACTCTCTTTCTCGGATGGGCTCATGCGATGTGGGTTTTGGCGAATGGGGCTAGCGTCAGCCGTATCGATGTGATGAGACAACAAAGACGTTCGACCCAAATTTGAAATCGTCTTTACTGAAAACATCGGAAAATTCTGACAACAACCCGCGCAATTCGCTACGCTGAGCCGGAGACAGTGACGCGTTCTCCTTACACAACCCAGTAATTCATCGATCGTCCGAAGGACACGTTTTCCCAACAGCACATACATTTCGACCCGACGTGCGCTCCTCGCGATCGGTGAAAGCAGTAGTGGCATGAGCAAGAACAGTACCGGCGGGCACAACAACATCGCCAGGTCACCCATTCAAAACCTGTAGAAATGGAGCCTGACCCGTGCAGAGGATGGTCTGAGGACAGGCCAGCGTCAAACCCTGCATAGCAGTATTCGAAGGTGTCAACAAGACACCATTACCCGCGCTCTCACCACAGATTTCCTTGCAATAATGGAGCGGAATCAAGATTTGAGAACCCGCCGGAACAGTGGTGGCATCCACCAGCGCCTGAACCGATATGGCCGATGCCGACCGAGGGAGCGGCGACGACAAAAAACACACCCTGCGACCTGAAGGCAGCTCAAGGCAGCCTTGGTCCACGAGAATCTTCAGCGGCATTCGTGACAGAAAATCCATGCCCAACAAACACGGCACGGCCAAAGTGCGTGAAATCAACACAGGACCGGACGCCTGGACATCGCCAATGGCGATACATGCATCAACCTGGCCAATGATATCCATACTACCCCAGTTAGCAGTGACACACACATCGTACACCGGACGGACTTGCGACACGGGGATGGACAACAATTGAAAAATTACATCTCAAATTATCGTGGCCGATGCTCCTGTATCAACCAAAACGCGGACATCGACGCCCTGAATAGTGACCAGAACTGTCGAGGATCCCGCCGACACGGCAACAACCCTCCGTGACAATTTTTTACATTGAGTCTGTGAGGTCGGCCACCCCTTCGCGACGGTACCTGAGCAAGGAACATCACACGAACCGCCCTGATGTGATGGACCCGTCCGAACGACATGAGATGGATGAGGTGGCAAACGTGCCCGGGTGCCCGACATGTGCCAACTCGCCTGTGTAGAGGGAAGTAAAGACAATCGGTCGGCTGCAGGAGACGCGGTCGGCGGTTCGGACGGTGATGGTGGACGAGCTCGGCACTCCCTGGAGTAGTGGCCCACGCGCCCACATCTGAAGCATGTGATGGGAGGCCGCTGGTGCAGCAGATCGTCGTCCCGCCGTGGTCGGTAGATGCCGACGCCGACCATCCCTCCGTCGCTGGTTCCATGGGAGAACCGCCGCTGCGACGTCCCTTGCCGACGGCACCTCCTCGGAGATCCCCACCACCTTGGATGGACTATAGCCGATCGGTTGGCCATCACGAGCCAGATCCCCGGCCCACGCGGCCATCTGTGCCCATCTCTTCAAATTCTCGTGTGCGTTCAGCCAGCGCGCGGCTCACAGAGATGTTTGCAATTCGTGGCCGCACGTGGGAAGGACGACTCCCATGTCCCTCGCCAGCGCCAACATGCGTTCCATCACCAGCGCGTCCAAGATCTCTTGTTTCACGTCAGGGTAGGCATCGACTGCCAATGCCATCAAGGCGCTTCTGTAGGCGAGGGGCGACTCGGAGCTCCCACGCCTACGGTGCTGAAATTTTCGTGTTCAGTCATCTGGCGGTTTGTAGACTTCCGCCATCTCAGCAAAAGCTTATTTGAGCGTCTTCTTCTTCTCCGAGGCGATGGAACGAAAAATGGCCAATGCATCGTCATCCAGCCTGGTGGGCAAGGCAATCAACGCCTCCTCCTCCGACCAGCGGACCGACTTGTAGGCAGCCTCGAAGCGCCACCTGAAGGCACTCCAGTCACCCCCCACGGCCACGAACTCTCGAACTTGGGGCAGGCGTCGAAGCCGATGGGCGCTCTCCTTCGCAGCGGGTGTCGTGATGTTCGGCGACCCGCCGCGCGGTAGCGTCGAAATGGCAGCCACCCCACCGCTCACCTCTGCGATGTCCAAAATGGCGGTCGGGAGACGCGTGGTCGCCGGGGACTGCGAAATGGTGGCCGTCTCCACCCTGCCTGGAATGGCGACCGTTTCAGCCAAGGGAGCACCCTCCGAGGTGCCGTCGCCGGCCCTCTGCTCGTCCGCTCCCGGACGGTCCACCACCGGACCTCCTCCAGCAGCAATCGGCGTGACGAGAGCGACAAGGTGGAGAAGCGCTGTCGTCAAAGCGCTCAGCTGTGTCTCCACCCTCCGCCACGGGTCGTCGGGGTGAAGCTGATGTGGAAGCTCCGCTGCGCCGTCTGCTGCAGGTGCGACATCCGCACCCGCCATGGGTTCCATAACCGGGACCACGGGACCCGGGGTCGGCAGGAGCTGCGTCACCGCCTCGTCGTCGTCGGAGGAGGACACCGGAGGTGGATTCTTCTTTTTCTGGTGCTTGGATATCGTGTCTTCCATAGAGCGCCGCCAGAAAAAGTCCACTATCTGACACCACTGTAATAAGTGACTCCGACACGGCAGAACTTCATTTATTTATTAAAGGTTCTTCACAGCCACGACTCCTCTCGTTACGTGGATGCCGTTGTTTCTTTCTTGGCGTGACTGCGCTGCCCCGCGTCACGTGGCGCTCACCCCGCTCTCCACCGCACCGCTCGCTGGTGGCGTGCTGGGAAGCAGATGAGCGGCTGGTGGAGATGGCAGGGCAGCAGCGACAGGGAGCTCCTCTTCGATCTTCAACCACCGACCTCGAACCTTCCGCTACTCCCCGCTTATATTCCCTTTTCCGAGGCTAAGCCCCGCCTCTGGCCACACCCCTCTAGGAACCTTCGAGAACGTTCCAGAGGCTTCCATGTCAGCTGCGCCCATTAACCTTTCCCCCAGATAGAACCCCACTACTGCTAAGGCCTGGACTGTCTGACATTATATAAAGCGTAACCCCCCAATCATGCAAGAGATAGCGCCCGCTTATTACACATGTACATAAATATACCATAATCAACATCCATATATATACATGGAGATATAGTTAAGATACATTTTGATCTTTAGAAAGATGTATTTAGATAACAGTATTTAGATAATTTTGTTGTTGCGATCAACTTCCACTTTGTGTAGCTTTCACTTGTGGCCAGGTCCCTTCTTAAAATAAGCAAATCTGGCCTTCACCTGGTAAGATAAAAAAAAAAGTTTAATTTGCATATTTTAGATGACTTTTTTACCTTTCCTATACAGTGGAACCCCAGAGATCGAACTTTATTCGTTCCAGAAGGCTATTCGAACACCGATTTGTTTGAACACGGAATTAATTTTCCCCATAAGAATGAATGTAAATGACATGAATTGGTTCCAGACACAAGAAATCTCTCATTATAAAGCATTTTTACACGAAGTTTACAGTAATCACATGCATAAAATCATACAAAAAAATAAGAAACACAATAAATAAATTAATAAATATCTGAAATAAATGAAATAAATGAACATTGAACTTCACTTTACCTGTAGTAAGGAGAGTTGATGGCTTGAGTGGAAGGTGGCGAGGAGGAAGAAGTGGTGGTGTTATTGTTTGAAAGCGTCATGCACGCTGGCCATACGCGTCTCAGCCGTACGGGTTCTTTCAAGTCGCGATTGCCCGTTCGACCTCTGAATTTCGTTCGGTTTCCGGGGCAAAACATGTTCAGAAATATCGTTCGAACACCGATTTGTTCGAGTTCTGGTGCGTTCGATCTCCGAGGTTCTACTGTACATTGCACCCCTATCGTGTTTTTGTAATGTTTGTTGTTAGAACGTTCTGACCCGTCCCTACCGGATATTTGTGAAAAAGAGCTTTATAGCTCATCGGATTCCTCCAGGAAATATTTTGATTCTGTTTAGAGCTCATGTATCGATAATATATTATTAATAGAGAAACAACTCATAGAAACTCTTCACTTCTACTCGGACACATTCATAGAGCTATACAGAAACGCACAGATATTCATAGATACATTCATGAAGATTCATATACACACACATATACAGTCGTAAAGATCCACAGAAAGACTGATAGAGACGCATATAATCACCTGTGCAGCCATGATTCTCTGTCTGGCTGCGATGAGGGTGCACTTCTGGCAAGAGCAATCTCTCCACATGCAGAAGCGCTTGTGTCCCTAATAAAATAAACAATAACACCAATAATAATACTAATAGTAGCAACATGATAATCAGCAACATCACCAATAGGAGCAACGTAATCACTAATCGTAGCAACATCAGCAATATAAATATCGCAATCATACATAAACACTAGCTGATAACAGAGACATATCTACTGCATCATTAGTAGTGTAGAGGATGTCTCACCCACCCTCACACACTCGGACCACACAAACAACACGCATACCTTCTGCACTCAACATCACACATGCCACACACATCAATCACGCATACAGGGGATGCACCAGGGAAGGGTTGGAGGTCAGGGGTCACTCACGTCACGCACACATGGCACGCTCGGGCAGGGAATAGAGATTGGGGTTTTAGCACTGATGTGCACGACACGCAATCCAATGGGTTAGTGGTTAATGCTGATTGGATTGGTGCGGAGAGCGGATCGGAAAAGAGAAGACATTCTCAGCACCCAGGACGAGCACTGCTCAGAAACGGTCCCGCCAAGTTGGGATTCGTCCACCGGCTCATCGACAGGGTCCGAGGCAGCCATCCGACCGACATGGGCACCTTCGTCCACCAACCTGGTGGGGCAGACTCACCGCCGCAGCAGACCATCATCCAGAGATCAGATGATGGATCAGGTGCTTGAAGCAGTAACAGCGCTGCTTCGCCGGCTGGGGTCCGATGGGGGACAGCCCGGGGGGACCTCCAGCTGCATCACCACCCCAGCAAGGCGGCGGAAGCCTCATGCAGCCTTCCCAATCCAGGACACCGCAGCAGCCAGCGGCGGACAAACCACAACTGACACCACCGACAGTGCTTCCCGCGCAGGACCAGGGAGCAAGCCCTATCTAATCCTCCACGCCCCTGCCGACAGCAGCAACAGGAAACTGGGAGTATGCGGGTCCCAGCAGACGGCCGAGCAAGGGGCAACAGAACAAACCGGGACCAGAAAACCAGGTGTGCCCCAAATGGCATGACCCAGGGAATGCGGATGGGGATGCGGCTGCCAGTTGGGCATGATTGAGAAATTCGCGTCCAAAACTGGGGATTGGCACGACTTTGTTCGCCGTTTCGAGACAGCGGTCCGGGCACTGAGGTGGACAGGCCCTAGAAGCCGATCCTGGCCGCAAAAAGGGGATCCCCACAGGCAGTAGACAATCGATATGGCGGAGATGTGTGACCCCCATCCGGGGCTCGGAAAAAATTCTGAATTGGTAGTGGGACGCGTCCGAATCGCTCCTAGTCTTTAAGACCGAACTGCTGTTGCTGGCAGAAGCAACATTCACGTAGCTCGACGAGCCGTCCCTGGACTCGCTGGTGGCGGAGCATCTCCTTACCATGGTATGAAAGACAGGGGGGTACTGCTGTTGGTGGGGGAAGAAGCCCGCATAACACTTTGGGTCGCATGGCATCTTCAGGCCTATGAGGAGATGGCGGGACCCATGTGGATTGTGGCACGTGTCGCTTAACATCTCGACGACGACGCGGAACCCCGAGCGATCGAGATGCCAGAGCCACTTCGAGAAGCAGAGCGGCCAGCATGATGCTGGGCACCTCAGGAGGTGGAAGCAACGCTCCCGGGTAGGTGCGAAGTCATCTGCCATCACTGCGGTCACGAGGGCCACATCGCTCGCGGATGCCGCAGCAGGACGGTGGCAGCTGGGATGACCAGCTCGGTTTGAAGCTTTCGTGACTGCAAGGATTCATATTCTTAGGTTTTTTTCGGTAAAATCACGTAGGTAAAAAATTTAAATTAATAAAAGTAAAATAAAAATAAAATAATAAATATATATACTTATATTTTTTACTTTTATTAATTTTATTTTTTTACCTACGTGACTTTACCGAAAAAACCTAAGAATATGACCAGCTCGGATCAGCGGGCTTCACCAGCAGCCGCCTAAACTCAGGCGAGTGCGCACACCTCAGACACCTGGACAGAACCATCCACCCCATATTCACCTCTTCACGCATCTCATTTGTTGGAAGGCGTGTCACTAGTTCCCGTAGCCGGTCTGGCCCCGTGGCCAGACACAGTCACTAAGTGGTGTCGTCTCGCGAGAAGGGTAGTGGCGGCCATGGCCGTGACATCAGTGTTGGTAGGTTCGGTCGCAGGGGTTAACATGCGCATGTTGGTCGAGTGTCTCAGCCACCATCATATCCCTGCGCATCTTTGACTTTTTGCCAGAGGGACAGCATCATCAGTAGCCAGTTCAGGCGAGGTATATAGCCACAAATGGGGAAAGTATGGGGATCGTAGGGCAAGTGGTAGTGCCGGTCCACATTGGGGAGCTGGAGACACGGGGACTGGTACTGGTCTCCAGCATGCTCACGGTTCCCTGTTTGCTGGGTATGGATTTTCTGAGTCGCATACCCCTGTGCCTGACCGAGGAAGGCTGTATAGAAACTCTGTCGGAGGTCGGTTGTATTTTTGTGTCCGGGCGGAGGGGGAAAGCAAGTTTCACGGGTTCAGGGGCTTGTGCGAACCACGGTCTTGATCCCGCTGGGTGCTCAGGTCTTGGTGCCTTTGCGATATCACACCCCGCTCGTCACTTCCCGGTGGAATTCGCCGTTCGTAGTGTCCACGGTGCCATTGGTGGCTGCTTGCCACTGTTTGGCAGCATCTGACACGCTCGTGCGCAGCAATCAGCCACTTTTTTTACAAGTTCTTAACACGGCTGACACCCCCACAATGGTATAGGAAGGGGCGTTTTTTGCACATGTCAGTCCTATGGGTTCATGTTCCGATGCACAGGGTGTTCATAACGTGGATTTGGGAGAACTTCTTGGTTCTTTCGGTAAAGTCACGTAGAAGGGAAGTAATACAATAATAAAATAATAAAAATAAAACATAATAAAATAATTCTCACGACGTTTCGGCCACAACACTATGTATTATTCTACCCATACATAGTGTTATATTAAAATGTATAAGGTATAGGGTGGTTTATAGCAATACAGTATATAATTTAATGTTGGGTTTGTCTATGGCAGTATATAGTACGGTGTAGACTCGTGTGATGTAAGAGAACAAAGTTTAGATGGAAGCATATATAATTTTTACGACGTAGAATTGTAATGTATTACTTACTGTCAGTAACTCAGCTTATTGTAGAGTATAGTAAGTATACTGATGATGCTATGTAGTTTATACTTTAGTTGTTTATGTAGTTTATATTTTAGTTTTTTATGTGGTTGTTTAGCAACTGCAGCTACATACTATTAACATTCCTTTCCTTTGTTAATGCTACCCCCCTTCCCCCTCCCTTTGATGCTGCTAATCCTGCATAATGCACGGGCATAATATTAATTTGAAACCCCCCCGCCCACCTCCTACGCATTTTCCATATGCTAAATTCCTCTTGATATGCAAATTATTTTGTCTAGGCGCTCTTCTTCTCACCTCCCCCCCTCCAACCCAGCGTAAATATACGCTCCAAGCTTGGTGGTGTTTCATTCTTCACCTGAGGACGGCTGCTTGCGTTGTGGCCGAAACGTCGTGAGAATTATTTTATTATGTTTTATTTTTATTATGTTATTATTTTATTACTTCCCTTCTACGTGACTTTACCGAAAGAACCAAGAAGATGAATCCCTGCAGTCACGAAAGCTTTAAATCGAAATTTGGGAGAACTGTTGGTCGGCGTAGAAAATGTGTCTTGGAGAGACGACATCCTGGAGCAGACCACTGTTCTGTCAGAGAAGGAGTTGGGGGAGCTTAGGACCTTGTTCTACGACTTCGGTGATGTGTTCAGCAAGGGTCCCTATGATGTCATTTGCACTACGCTGATAGAACACCACATTGATATGGGTGATGCGTTACCCATAAGACAGAACGCCGATAGGATTAGTCCTACGGAAAAAAGAGCATGTACAGCGAGCAATGCAGGAGATGTTAGAGGCGGACATTAATTCGCTATCTATGAGTCCGTGGGGGGCACCGGCTGTTCTGGTCAAGAAATTGGACAGCACCCTGCGGTTTTGAGTAGACTTCAGATGCCTGAACAAAGTCACCTTGGCAGATGCTTACCTGCTCCCACACATTAATGACTCATTGGATCCGCTCACAGGGGCTACATTTTTCTCCACCCTAGACCTTTTGATGGGATTTTGGCAGCTACCACTGGATGAGGAATCTAGACCAAAAACTGCGTGCAAGACGCCCTAAGGTCTTTTTCAATCCAACTGTCTCCCTATGGGTTTGCGGACAGCTCCTGCCATGTTACAACGGTTGATGTTGTTAGTACTTGTGGTGTTAAAGTGGGAGTCCTGCCTCATCTATTTAGACGATGTTATTGTCTTTGGTCGCACATTCAAGGAACACTTGGCCCAATTGCGACAGGGATTTTCGAAAATTCACGACGCAAACTTTAAATTTAAACCCTCCAAATGTCATCTGGTTCAGTCCTCTGTTATGTACTTGGGTCACGTCAATGCATCCGTGGTCGCAATGAATCCGGACAGAACGGCATGCGTAGGTGATTGGCCCACTCCCATGTCCGTGACCGTGGTCCACAGATTTGTGAGGTTCATGTCGTACTACTGCCGCTTTGTCGATAATTTTGCCACCATTGTTAAGCCCTTCAATGCACTCACAGCAAAGGGACAGGCGTTCCCTTCGGGCCAGGAGGAGACTGACGCGTTCTTGACGCTGCGCCAGCATCTAACAGAAGCGCCACCCCTAGCATACCTCATTTGTTCGCTTCCCTTTGTGTTAGATATGGATGCTAGCGCCGTGGGGGTCGGGGCTATTCTTTCCGAGGTTCAGGAGGGTAGGGAGGTTGTGATCGCCTATGGGAGTCGTGTCTTGTCACCGGCCAAACAGCGATATTGTGTTACCCGTCGTGAGCTGCTCACCGTTGTCCACTTTGTTCAACAATTTTGCCCCTATCTGTACGGCCGCGCGTTTACTGTTCGGACAGATCATGCGGCGTTAGAGTATTTGCTTCGCATTGACCAACCGGCGGGTCAGATGGCTCGGTAGCTTGAACGACTGCAGGAATATTCATACTGAGTGGTGCACCGCAAAGGGCTGAGACACACTAATGCCGATGCATTGTCCCGGTTTCCGGCTCCCGTTGCATGCGCCTGTGGCGACAGGTCCCGGGCGCTGTAAGCCTGCAGCTGCGTCGGCGCCCGAGGTCGTAGCCCCGATTCCCGTCGGGGACTCGGACCAGGCGGGCTCGTCGTCATCATAGGGCTGACCCTGGGCGAATGCAGCAGGCAGAATCTGCCTTAGTGCCACTGTGGTGGGAAGTTTTTTCTTTATGTTGAATGGCCTGTTGATGCACTGGGACGTGACTGTCGGCCGCAGGGTTTTGGAGTCAGCTATGCGCAGACGTTCATGTCCATTTGGGCAGCCATGAGACGGAAGCAGCACTACGCCTTCACTATTTGTGGCCGGGCATGTCCGCCGATCACCATCGTTGGGTGTCGAACTGCTTGGGCTGTACGCGCAGGAAGCCTGTGGCTGCCGCGATGCGCACCCCCCTGCAGTCGATAAAAGTATCTGGGGTTAACGAGCTCGTTGCCCTCGATATATTAGGCCCCTTTCCAGCCACTGCTCGGGGTAATAAATACCTACTAGCGGGTATAGAATACTTTACCCACTGGCCCTTCGCATGGAACATTGGTCGATCAGACCGCGGCGTCTATAACCGATGCCTTTGTTAAGGGGTACGTGGCTGACAAGGGGGGTTCTGAGCACCTGTTGACAGACCAGGGGCGCAACTTCTCTTTCAAGCTTTTTCAGGGGGTGTACGACACGTCAAGAAGGTGCGGATTTCCCCATACCACCCGCAAACTGATGGTATGGTTGGACGCTTTAACCGCACAATCTTGGGGATGTTATTTGGTGAACGCCCAGCAAATGGACTAGGATTTGCACATCCCCTGGGTGCTGGCAGCCTATTGTTCGCTGCCACATGCATCCACGGGATACGCACCCTTCTTCTTGGTTCTTTCGGTAAAGTCACGTAGAAGGGAAGTAATAAAATAATAAAAATAAAACATAATAAAATAATTCTCACGACGTTTCGGCCACAACGCAAGCAGCCGTCCTCAGGTGAAAACCAGGTCTGTCGAGGTGACAGTGTCTGAATGAAACAGCACCATGCTTGGAGCATATATTTAAGCTGGGTTGGAAGGGGGGGAAAGGGCGCCTTGACAAAATAATTTGCATATCAAGAGGAATTCAGCATATTTATGGGAAATGCAGGTATGTGATTAGCACTACTTATGCCCGTGCATTATGCAGGATTAGCAGCATCAAAGGGAGGGGATATGGGAAATGCAGGTATGTGATTGGTACTACTTATACCCGTGCATTATGCAGGATTAGCAGCATCAAAGGGAGGGGATATGGGAAATGCAGGTATGTGAATAGTACTAATTATGCCCGTGCATTATGCAGGATTAGCGGGCATCAAAGGGAGGGGATAGGGGTAACATTAATAAAGGGAAGTAGTGTTAATAGTATGTAGCTGCAGTAACTAAAAACCAACACGTAAACAACTAAAGTATAAACTACATAGTATCATCAGTATACTAACTATACTCTATAATAAGCTGAGTTACTAACAGTAAGTAATACATTACAATTCTACGTCGTAAAAAATATATGCTTCCATCTAAACTTTATTCTCTTAAATCACACGAGTCTACACCGTACTATATACTGCCATAGACAAACCCAACATTAAATTATATACTGTATTGCTATAAACCTTATACATTTTAATATAACACTATGTATTATTCTACCCACCCTAATGTATATCACACTGCTGTATATCTATATATATAAAATCGTAGATGTCTGTCTGTGTGTGTGTGTGTGGATTTCGGACCATACGCACTTTCATTGGACGGCGGTTGCCCCTGGCAACGGCTAGCGACGCCTTCGCCGCTTTCATTGGACCTGGCAACGGCTAGCGACGCCTTCGCCAAGGGCTGCAGTTTCATTGGACGGCGGTTGCCCCTGCCAACGGCTAGCCACGCCTTCGCCACTTTCATAGGCTCCGTAATTAATTAAATAATAGCCATTACACAGTATTCTTGGAGCGCTAGGGGGGGGGAAGGAACGCCACCCGTACCCTGCCTCTGCCGCGTGGACAATTTGGGCGAGGCCGCAGGCTCTGCACGCTACTAGGCCTCGACACCCACCACGCCACTCTGAGGTAAATTCATCAAAGTTTTTCCTACTCTTCACTACACCCCCACCACAATGTGTGCAATTACTATTACTTTTAAACCCAACGCGCCAACAATCGATTACTTAAATGTTCACTGTACAAATAGTCATTAAGCTGGGTCAGCGTACTGCCAGTCTATCATGTAGACTGTAGCCTGCTTATTAAGCTCGGTGAGCGTACTGCCACTCTATCATGTACACTCTAGCCTGCTTATGAAGCTGACTGCGTGTACTGGCAGTCTATAATGTGGACTGTAGCCTGGTTATTATCATCGATTCTTTATATGTTCTTTGTACAAATAGTCATTAAGCTGGTTGAGCGACCCCAGTTCGATTCCAACTCACGCCCACCACCGCTGACGATTATTTGAAACGGACCTGGCCCTCCCCTAGGTCCACTCAGCCTCAAACGCGTAACTGCTGTCGTGTGTGAACATCGTCACTGGGGAGACAAAGGCGGACGGGCATCGTGGATCCAAGTCCCGGGCGAAGCCGGGTCATGTGTATGTGTGTATGTGTTTATGTGTATGTCTGTGTGTCTGTATGTATGTGTGTATGTATGTGTGTGTATGTGTTTGTGTGTGTGTGTATGTGGGTTTTTTTCTATGTGTTTATGTCTATGTCTGTGTGTCTGTATGTATGTGTGTATGTACGTGTGTGTATGTGTTTGTGTGTATGTATGTGTGTGTGTATGTATGTGTGTATGTGTTTGTGTGTATGTGTGTGTATGTATGTGTGTGTATGTGTTTGTATGTGTTTGTGTGTTTACGCTCGCATTACACAAATGTGTTGCAGGTCTAAGGCGTTCCTCGCGCAGCATTGCCGCTTTATTATTGCAGTCGTTTACTGCCGTGCGCACCCTGAAAGTCGTGTGTGTCTGCAGCAAGCGCGTGTATGTGTACCTATGGACGCGCGCGCGTGTGTTGTGTAGGGGGAACGGTAGTGTAGTGCTTAGCGTGCTGTCTGTGTGTGTGTCTGTGTGTGTGTCTGCGTGTGTGGTGTGTGGGGAGCGGTAGTGTAGTGCTTAGCGTGCTGTCTGTGTGTCTGTGTGTGTGTGTCTGTCTGTGTCTGTCTGCGTGTGTCTGTGTGTGTGTCTGTGTGTGTGTCTGTGCGTGTGTGGTGTGAGGAGCGGTGGGTGTAGTGGTTAACGCTACGCTGCGCTACAAACCCGGCGAACCGAGTTCCATTCCCGCTCACGGCCACCACCGGTGACGATTATTTGAACCTCCCCTAGGTCGACTCAGCCTCAAACGAGTAACTGGTGTGGCGTATTAACATCGCCACTGGGGAGACAAAGGCGGCCGTGCGTGAGTGGTGAGGGAGGGAGAGTGGTGAGGGAGGGAGAGTGGTGAGGGAGGGACTCAGCCGCAAAACGAGTAACTGGTGTGGCGTATTAACATCGCCACTGGGGAGACATAGGCGGCCGGCCGTGGTGGATACAAGTCCCGGGCGAAGCCGGGTAGTACAGCTAGTTCGCTATACAATTACGATACTATATATTACTTTGTACATTGTATTAAGCATATAAATGTTACAACATCTGTGGTGCACGAGCGGTGACAACGAAATAAAGCAGTTCAAGTACACCAGCCGCCCAAGTCTCCTTGCCAGGAGTACTTTAGTACAATAGTAAGAGCAACACCATCAATACCAATAGCATAGACCAGCTTCATGTCGTCATCATCAGTAGTAGCAGCAAAAACATGAATATGAATTACAGAACATAGCAATCCTCATTGCAGACTCAACCCTACACAATAATCAGCCTCATCGTCACCTTGAGTTCCATCACGTAACCGTGGTTACGGCAGCGCGCGCACTTGGGGGCACGTGACTTCCTCACCCCCGCAGCCCCTCCCCCCTCCCCCGCACGCGAGGGGCGGGGCTCTGTGGGCATCTGTGGGAGGAGCGGAGGATTGAGACTCTGAGTTGTGACGGGTTTCTCGGTCATGGTTTATCTAATGATGTATTGTAGTAGTAGTTTGTAGCAGTAGTTGAAATAATATATTGTTAAGTTATAATCATCTGCATTTTTTTACACTTCATTGTAAATATTCACGTTTTCCTAGGAACGCATCTCTTTGTGCAGGAGGCGATATTCCTGTATTTGCATATGGCATTGTAAATTGGGTTAGGGCGTCAGTTGTTAATAACATTGTTCAATATTCAAATGCATTGTTTTGGGCGATTTCATGCTGTGTGACGGCTTGATATTGCGAGTAAGCGTCTCGTTAATGAAGCACAATTGATTCAGAATCAGAATCTTTACTGAAAGAATCCGATGAGCTATGAAGCTCATTTTCATTCCTGATAGCGACTCGGGGACGATACCAAATATTGCGATACCTGGCCATTCAAGAAAGGCGAACATATGGCTGTGGGATAATAGATCAATGGGAGGTATTGCGGCCGTTGCCGTCTCCTGGAGCTTGTGGGAGCCCCCAGGCGCCAGAGACGAACGCGACGCAGTCGGCGACGCGAGAATTCGTGGAGACGCGAATACTCAACAACCACCCTGCTGTGATCTTGGATCACGGTCACATCTGCTCACATCTGCTCGAGTCTGTACGACTCTTCGTGTGTCCAAGAGGCTGTGAATCTGTGGGTCTCTACGTGTTTGCGCGAGGCTATGGGGTAACTCTGTGAAGTCTGTGTTTATGCGCGTTAATGTGTATACAGGATACAAGGATGTACTCACGTTATTGATGATTGGTTGAAATGGTCGATAAATTAACTCCTGGTACCACAAATGAAAACATTAAACTCACAAACGCAACACTAGCTACTCAAAGTGTTAAATTTACTCACGATAACATCTTAAACCAAATACAAATACTTGTATAATCAAATATTTTATCTTAAACGTAAGGTCCTTAATTGTACTTTAGTTGACAATTATTGTGTTAATAACCGTGATACAGTAGCTTTAGCGTGTGTGTGTAGAGACGACATGGCACTTATGAACCCTCTTTTCCCTTATCTCTCTCCCCGTGACCTAGAGCTGTGTGGGAGGGTTTCTGTGCGAGTGTATGGGCCTCTTTGAGTCTATGGACTTTTGTGAATCTATGGGTTTGTGTCAGTTTGTCTTTGTGTGTGTCCCTGTGTTCATCCTGAGGCTCCCATAGTGTTCATCACTGGTAATGTAAGTGAAAGTAATGGTGATTTTTGGTGAAGTATGGTTTATTGAAGGCATGTATTAATATCCGTGTCTCTGATTAAATTCTTAAGCACTTTCTGGGTCATGTTGTGTGGGAGAGCTTTAGCCTGGCTCTGTGAGCCTGGGTGATTAACACCGAACCCTATGGGAGCCCTAGTCTGGCTCTTGTGAGCCTATGATTGGTGTGTACCTCGATCCGTCTCTTTCTATCTGGGTCTCTGTGTATCTCTCGTCCTGTTTCTCCCATCTCTGTATAATGCGTGTTCAGCAAAGGAAGTTAATTAAATGACTAAACAAGAAATCTCTTCATTGTTAACCCTGACTCCCCTACACACACAAATATAAAGACAAAGATGCCCTGTGTCACCCACATAGGCTGCTACGACGAGTGCTGTTAGTGATTATCACTTATGAGGGAATGGTGAGACAAGCACCACGCCTGGCCGCCTTGGTCTCCCCAATGCTGATGTTTACATCGCATCTGGTACCCATTAAAAGCTGTGTCGATCTAGGGGAGGAATCCAGGACTAGTTCAGATATCCACCGATATTGGCAATGAGTGGGAATTGAACACACACCACACACGAGGCAGGCTTATGTGAAGCAAATCACGTACAAAAATAATAGAAACACTTAAAAACCTAATTACAAAGTTTAAATTGTCATATTTTACGTCGCATTGTGAATAACACAATGACAAATATGACATTTGTCTCCGTCTCTTATTGACTAATAATTCAATTTCCACCTCACTTCCAACATCCGTGGTGATTACCTGAATCTGAACCTGTCCTAGGTCTTCCCTACCTACCAATGAGTGGTGTGGTGAAGTATAGTTGAACTGGGCCTGCATTCCAGAAGTGTATTGTTTATAATGAATGTATATAACAATTAGAGAAATAACTAAAATTGTAGATGACTGCACAGATCTGCAAGAAGGAGAGATGGGACAAATAGAGACATGGCGAGAAATAAACGAGAGACTTGGAGAAAGACATGAAGAGACACGGGGAGTAGGAGGAGACAGGGAGGAGGAATTTCAGTCTTCAGGCCCATAGGCAAGTCGGGGTTTGTTGTGGTTGGCATGTCTTCGGCTGGCTGTACATTTCATCATCCCCTCAGTGGCCCAAGGGCAGCTGGGGGTTCTCGCCACGCGTGGCAACACTAGTATCAGAACTCGGCAAGCCTCGGTGGAGAGTATGAGGATTTACCTGTCGTGCATAGCCCATTCCCACACATCCACAATGAGAAATCAGCTGAATTAGTCAAAGTATTTAATCTCCACGTGGTACAAATACAAGGTCTGAAGGACACCGAGTACCACAAATATTCTCAATATTGAGATTCACCAAGCTCCCCACAAGTGTTGTCAAATATGCAACCATCTGCATTCTTGTGACCCTCACGATAGTTTATAATTGACACAGAACATAAACCTCACGGCGTTTAGATTAAATTAATATTTTTTTAAGAATTGGCCATTTTCTGCTCAAGTAAAAACTGAAAACGATCACCCCCGTGAGGTTTGAATTTTGCCTCGACTCACCACAGGCATTGCAGATCACCCACGTCAAGACACGCAGAGATCGATTACCACACGCTCTGTTGCATGTGCAGCCAACATCTGTCCATACAGGGCATGTGTCAAGTGTGTAGAGGGATTCCATCTTCTAATGTAATTACCATACGATTAATACACATCTGATTTATGTTTTGGACACAAATTTGACAAAAAAACCCAAGACACCATGTTGTGCAGTTTCAAACTCTCCACATTTGATTCCAATACTAGGTGAGGGCAAAGGTGAGAACATAGGTAAGTGCCCATCCCAGGTGAGGTCACAAGCCTACTGGTTTTCATAGACAAGGATGTTGCATTGCACGGCTCGCAGACGCTCCAGGGCGGTAGGGTATTCTGGCTGTAGGGCCAGTGCTGACCCGTAGCACTGCAGGGCCTTTTGTCTGTCCTCCTATGCACACACAACCATGCAGGTGCCCGTTGTAGTTAAAACATTAAAGATGCAGCCCTGCATTTTGTTGATCATGCATATCACTGCTGGCAGAAAGACCACGCTGGCCAGGCGGGAACAGGCGGGCGTACCCACACTTTACCCCACCACACGTAACCTGCCAGTCGAATGAGTACCCATTTGTATTGTTAGGTGGACAGAGGTGGGGGGGATTTAAGAAAATTGCCCCCATTGCAACTGTTACGCACGGAGATCGAGTCGAACCGGCGACATCTGGATCGCAAGTCCAGTGTTTGGCCCGACCGTTGCACCATGGCAGAATCCTATGGACAATAATTATTTAACATATAACAAAGGCAAAACATATCCTAATAATTGAAAACTGTAACACCACAGAAACTGGAATGTAAACAAAATCATTAAATAAATATTCTTTGGGTCTTTTGGTAAAGCCACATAGATAGAACAAATAATAAAATAATAAAAATTATAACAATATCACGACGTTTTGATCGCAACACAAGCAATTATTAAATGGCGGCTTGCCATCCTTTTCCACCTCCATGTGGCGATGGCTCTCTCCAAGCTCTCTCCGAGCTTACATTGACAAGAAAATTTCTTACATTGACAAGCAAATTTCTTACATTGACATGCTAATGTCTATACTTTTAGGTTTTTTCGGTAAAGTCACGTAGGTAAAAAATAAAATTAAAAGTTAATAATGGAAATAAAATAAAATAATGAATCACGATGCAGTAATTTTAGCTGCATCAAGGGATGCAGTAATTTTAGCTGTGACGGTCCCACCTGATGACGGAGACTTGTGTTGCCTCCGAAACGTCGTGATTTATTATTTTATTTTATTTCCATTATTAACTTTTAATTTTATTTTTTACCTACGTGACTTTACCGAAAAAACCTAAGAGTATGAATCCTTGCAGTCACGAAAGCTTCAAATCTAGAATATGCTAATGTCTCACAATACAATGACCACCCCCACAGCTTCGTTTGTCAAGATTTCTCTGATCTTCCATTTACATGCAAATTTCATCTCGAGCCCTGCCCACTGACCCTTGGGCTACACCCATCTCAAACCTTTATAACTCCCAGCCTTAGCAGCGCTCCCACCATATATTCTCAGCAGCTCTCCCGCTATATTTTTCACCTGATGACGATTGCTTGTGTTGCGATCGAAACGTCGTGATATTGTTATTATTTTATTACTTTTTATATCTATGTGGTTTTACCGAAAGACCCAAAGAATATGAATTCCTGCAGTCACAAAAGTTTTAAGTCAAGATTTAAATAAATAAAATTAGGCCGTGTACATTTACGCAGATGACAATTCCTTAACCAATTATGTATGTTGAACTTATTTTGCACCATACATAGACAACCATGCTCACCGGAGTTGCGGGGGAAGGACAACAAACTAAACACAAAAAGTTCAAGGGAATTGGAAGCTCCATTAAAAAAGTTACAATATCCTGCAGTGACAGTTGTGTGAATATTTGATATTTAAAAACACAGACCCATGCACACACAGACCTCCATGTGTGCAAATAAACCCAGCGCAAACACAGACACAACCATGACTGTTTATGGAACTCAACAGATTTTACACGAATTTCACCTTTGCTTATTATAAATTGGACACGTATATTTACGCAGCCAATATAATGATTCATAATTAATTTTTAGATGAGGCCAAACAATGATCGAGCAAAGTTTCTGCGAATACAGTGTAATTCTGATTATTCCTGGAAGGTCATGACACCTGTTTTAGAAGATGATCCGGTGCTGTTGCTAGACCTTGTTCTGATGTAATCTGACAATTTCAACTGAAATGCAGTATGTTTTTTCTAAATGAAGTTTAGACAATCATTGTTCAACTATCTGGGAAGCTAAAACAATAACGGTTTGCTCATTAACGCTTGTGCATGTGACAATTTGTTTGGCTGTGTCGGGTGGTGGGGGGGGGTCTCTTGCTACATAAATTTTGCCAGATCATTAAGTGGCCTAACAACCACTGTACGACGGTCACAGTAAACTAGCTAACAAGGTATCTCTGAATATTGCTGCAAAAATAAGAATGCAAGTGACTTGTCTTACCTGTTGGCACCCATGGTATCCCTACCACCATTCATCTATTTTTGCGTGCGTGTGTTCCTCAAGGCAATTTCCTGTTCAAATGAGTATTATGGTGGTGCTCATTTCTTATTTACAGCCCTGAGCCAGTAGTGGACATTCCACATTTTTATCGCAGGGGTAAGTTTGTTCCCGGGACAACCACTGTTGATTTCCTCACACAGTGATATGAATTTCATTAACCCTGGGTCAATGCTCCGAGTCAACAGAATTTTCTCAGAACCTTCTGATTGCGAGCTGCTCACTCTACCACCGACTTGGCTTCTGTTGCGATGTGAATTAGGTGTGAGCGGTGGCACGGTGCTCACCGTGGCGAGGTAGGCATTGCCCAGCGTGCAGTGTGCGGTAGGATTTCTGGGAGAGATGTGCACTGCCATGCCAGCCACGAGCTGAGCCTCCTTCCCCAGCCTGGCCTGTAGGAGCACGTTCGCGAGACTAACCAGAGCCACGTCCTACAACACACGCGCCGCATAGGCAGGTCAACACCGCAAGCCACTCGACAACGATTATTCCCAACAGGCAAACCCAACAGGCACACTCTGCCTCAAAGCTGTGTCAACATGGAATTATCTCTCAAGACACACGAAATGCACCACCAACCTCAACATTTAACTGATTTACATCTTTAATTAAAACAAACTGGCACAACATCTGCAACTGGTGCAGCAAGAGTAGAATCTACATAAACCAGTGCTGTGCATAATTTAATTATCTACATGTTGACGAGTTTGGGAGTGATGTCCAGTATACAGGGAGACCTTGCTAAGCGCTACCCCGTACAGTGCTGATTAGTTAAAGTGCTCTTTGTCCTGGTGACATTTTTAATGAAAACATTAAGAACATCCAAAAATCTTAAAAGCGCTTTTGAGTCAGAACATGCAGCACTGGCTGAGGAAACACACCCACTGCCATCTTTGTTTACTTTCACAAAGCCAATGAGAGCAAGAAATGCTCCGAGCAGAGCAACGCTCGCCAGTATTTTTAAAAAGACACGTGCCCACTGACGTATGCTTACTCCACCACCTTGGTCTCTGCCTCATTTATTTTGTTTTTGTGACCATTAAAGACCCAATGTGTCTGGAAAAAGGCCTGCAAGTGTTAGTGCTGGAAATGTGACCAAAGTGTCAGGAAAAGTATCACTTTGGATGTCAAAATCCAAGTGATATGGCGGGTTGAGGCAGGTGAGTGTCAGGTGGCTGTGGGTTGTGAGTAGAATGCACTGGTGAGTACAGTACATAATATTGATCTAACAAAATATTAGCTTTTATTTATTAAATCATGTTTACCATCTGTATTTTTATTAGTGTTTTTACCGATATCCCAATGAAGCCCTCATGTATTGCTTATAAGCAAGAAATAACATCATGAATGATTCTCCATATATTTAATAGTAAAATGACCCCTTTTCATGTTGATTCAATTCGCACTCACTTCTCCAGGAACACATCTTGAGCACTAAGCGAGGTCTACGTGTATACGTGTATACATGTGTGCTGATTAAGTTTGCTATGTGTGGGTGGGGGAACGGTGGAACAGTGTTTAGCACGCGGCGCTACAAACCCGGCGACCAGAATTTGATTTCCATTCAAGGCCAACACCAGCGATGACGATCTGAACAGGTCCTGGGCCTCCCCTAGGTTGACTGAGCCTCACATGAGTAACTAGTGCGGTGTGTAAAAATCACTGCGCGAGACAAAGGCAGTCGGGCGTGGTGCTGGCCACCCACCCCCTCGAGTGATGGCCTTCATAGGTGCTCGATAATAGCACTTGCCCCAACAGTTTGGTCAAGGCTAAAAGGGGAATCTTTATAATTGTATGTGTGTATACGCATCATTACGTGTTACTGTATGTCACTTGACACCCTGGACTACCTTGCAAATTATATGTTTCTCTAACTCAAAGGATTTTCTCTGAAACATTGAAATAGAAAAAACCCATAACAACCACCAGACATGGTGCACAGAAGCCCTGGCGGTGTCTGGCACCTTCATGTGGTGAGGGGCGTGGTGCAGGCCATGTCTCAGGCAATCAATTGCGCGTCGCCCCTGGCCTTGGATCCTCCAGTAGAGGGCAGCGAGGTTGGCCAACACCCATGATGTGTCATTCTGTGGGCAGAGCACATAGCCAGCACACAGCACGGTTGGCTATGTACGGTGCGAAAGAAGTTCAACATATACACATACAATAGTGTTCAGCTCTCGCACGAGATTGAACCAAGTTCTCTCGTGTTTAATGCTGGAGTTGAGAGCACATAAAGGGAGTTTGAGCACAGTGAGTGGAGGGGAGTAGAGTGAGATGAGAGGGGAAAGGTATGAGTATGCATGGAGGAGAGGAGAGTGAGATGAGAGGGGAAAAGAAGAGCATATGCAGGGGAGTAGAGTAAGATGAGAGGAGAGGGTCCATGGAGGATCTTGATAATTGTGAATGCGACCTTAAATTGATCTGGGATTGGCAGCCAGTAGAGGGATTGGAATATTGGGGAGATGTGGTCTCATTTACAGGTGCGGACGAGAAGCCTGGCAGCTGCATTTTGGATCATCTGGAGCTTGGAGATGAGGAATTTAGGGGACAAGGGATGTGGGGAGGCGGGAGAGGACAGAGTTCCAGAAGGCGAGTTGGGTTGTGACGAAGGTATGGATTTTAGTCTGCATCAGCTAGGGTGAGGAAGTTGCAAGCGCTGAAATAATGTGCAGATGGAGGCACGAGGTCCTGTAGAGTTGCGAGACATGGGACGAAAACGAGAACGAAGGCTGAAAAAAACCAAAGATTACAAAGGATCATTTGAACCTCTGACACCTGGCGGGTGTGGGTGATGCAGATTTGCAAGCCGTGACCTAAAAGGCAAGTCAAAAAGCCAGAGTGATTTCCTACTCAAATACGCATTTAGGCAGTGCTCAGTTCCTGTTTGCAGTCCTGAGCCAGTGGTAGTAATTCCTAGTTTTATGGCAGGGGGGAGTCCATAGGAAAACCACTATATACTTTGCCACAGTGATGATGGGCCAGGTCAACCACCAACCAATATTTTCACTCTAAATCTTCCGATTGTGAGCTACTTGGCCGGAACGAGTGTCTCTAAGGCTTGTAAGTCAAATTTGAGATAGTGTTCTGAGTATGAAGACCTTCTCCATCGCTCTGGCGATTCGGGTGGCCACGTGCTCCAGGCGTCGTTCCCCTAGTGAGGCCTTGGCCAGTCTCTCCAGCTCCTGGGGGAAGCACAGCAAAGCACCACACATCACAGCATCACGGTCTATCCACTCCACACAAGTGAGCAGCAAAGCCTCAATGTAATTGTTACATACACGTGTGTTTGAAGCTATCATTGTGTTTAAGCTCATTTGTGACATTTGAGTACAGCTGTCTGATACGGATGCTGGTGGCATCAGTGGGTTTGGCCATCATGACTTTCTCGCCTAGATCTAGACACCATTTGTTTTCGGAAATTTCAACTCCATGAGTTTCCAAATGTGGTTGATGGATGAGAAACAGTGTTGGGTGACACTATGGCCAGCAGAATACACGACCGATACTACAGGGGCTACTGACAACCTGGGCTAATGCAGAACATGTACGGTCGTGTGACCGGGTATTAATTCTAGATTTGAAGCTTTCGTGACTGCAAGGATTCATGCTCTTAGTTTTTTCGGTAAAGTCACTTCGGTAAAAAAATAAAATTAAAATAAAAAATAAAATCATAAAATATTATTAAAATTCTCACGACGTTTCGGCCACAACGCAAGCAGTTCATTAGGACGCGGTCTTTCCGACAGCCCTGTTCTTCACCTGAGGACGGCTGCTTGCGTTGTGGCCGAAACGTCGTTAGAATTTTAGCTTATTATGTTTTATTTTTATTATTTCCCTTCTACGTGACTTTACCGAAAGAACAAAGAATATAAAATAAAAGTGGTTTCCTACACAAATTAGCATATCCTGTTTATAGGCCTTAGCCAGTCGTGGAAATTCCACACTATGGTGGGGATGAGTATATCCTAAGGACAACCACTGTAAACCTCCCTACAGAGTAATGCTCATGTTGTGGGTGTGCGTGTGTGGTTACCCCTCGCAGACGCTTCTCTCCTCCGTACATGAGGGAGCCGCGAGCGCCTACGCCGGCCAGGTGGTCCAGCGTGTGCATGCTGGCCGGCAGGGCCGGGTTGCACACCGGCTCCGAGAATGGCTCCTGCAGCGGCGACGTCAGGTCGATGTGTTCTGCCACGCTGCACGCGCCACACACCCACTGCTCGTTAGCCGCACCCTGCACAATACCAAACGCTTCTCTGCGACACGTTTGTCATCGAGTCTGTTGAGCCGTTGAATAGTCACTCGCTCACCAGCAGCCAGTCGCCATAAAGACTCTCTACTGGACTGTTTCATCTCATCTGCACTGTGTTGAACCACTGTACTATAGGACACAACAACACACTTATTCACTCAATCACCCACTCGCCACACTGCAGGTAACAACGCTCCTCTTTCGGTTTCTTTCCTCGCACTTTGGGATTCTGTTCCATTATCTCTTATAACCATGCTCTATTCAAGACATGTGTCAACCCTTATTACTGTTTATTGCTAGCCACTTGACGTATTGACCCTCTCACCAATTGAACCTTATGGCGGGACCCCGGGGTCTCGTAAGCCCCCGGCTCTCACATAAACTGCGTTGCGACGTCATTTTATGTCTGTTGAAGGCGAACGATATGGTAATCTATTCCTCTCGATGAGCTCTACACGATGAGCTAATCAAAGTTTAAAAGTTTTGTTTCTTATGCGCATTCGTCCTCGCTGCACTTGGACGACATGACAACAGAATGATCCGCGCCAGGTGGGTTGCGGCGTTTATGTGCGCGGTGGGACAGAGTCGGCGAAAATAATGAATTAATGATTCCCGCTTTTGACTTCCAATTATTCGGGACCCCGGGGTTCCGCCATAAGGTTCAATTAGCCCTCTCACCAATTGGTTAGCAACTGCTTTTAAAATAAACCGGACATCGCAGGGTAAAAGTAGGGTGTCAGCATATAAAACCAGAGCAGGATCAATTCACCGGATGTTCTTGAGAGTGAGGGGAACCCAAGTGGAAGGGTGGATGTTGGGGTTGAGACGTCGAACTCGGATGCATTCCTTGGTGCTGGGCCAGCCTAGGTTCGCAAACTTCTTGGCTGCTTCTGCACACACACCATTGCGACAGCACGCAAACACATAAAGGCAGCTGTGGAAACGGTTTCAGAGAAATTCTCAATCACACTTCGCATTCTATACTTATGTACTTCTTTAGCACTGTACGTAGCCAACCATTAACATGAATGGGGAGGTCACATGGCCCAGTGATAGCACGTTCACCGCTTGTTAATGGTGTTTGCGGTTTTGGATTCGGTGAGCTACCATGGTAAATACTGTCGTGCTTATTAACCATGAAATACTACACGCCATCTGCTTCACTCACAGTGGACGTTAAAGATCCCATGATGTTCTTTAAAGAGGAATAGACCACTATGTACCGGCGTCATGTTTTTTATAAAACACTAGCAAATTACTTCATTCATAAACACGGCAATCATCGCCCCCTTCCTGTGAAACACTTAGCAGGACCTTTCTAAAAACGAGACTGATTGGTAAACAAGCGTAATCACAATGATAATAATTAAGCACGTCCTCTTTCAGTACCTGGTTGCTGCTCTTTGCTGATTGGATGCCCTTTATCACCATTCTGAGGGATGCAATGTCCTTTCTGGAGAGCTGATTCCAGAGACAACACATTTACAATTCCATTTCTACAAACATCTTCCATCAAATGGTCATGATAAAATGGACAGAGAACGGCAGAGGAGTAACAGCCGTTGTAGTTGATCAGTCACAGGGTGACCACATAATTTAATGGCCCATCTTACCTTGCAACATTTTCCAAAGTGTTAGGTAAAAGCCACCTCAAGTCACTTAAGAAATTCAGGTCCACAACTATGTTTACATGAGCCTCAGTGAGAAAGTTTTTTGCGACCAAATGAAGGTGATGTGGTATAAATGCTTCATCATCAGTCAAAAGGGACACCGCGTTTCACCTGGAGGTGCAGAGGTTTTTACGGGGCCACTGAGCTGGGGTTCAGATTCCTTCTGTGCTGGAGAAAACACCCACTGCTCTCTCTCTGCCTCTTCCATGGGACTTCCCTCTCTCTTGGGAATGAGACCAAAGTCTCCCCAGGCCTCCTTCTGTTTCCGCGACTGCTTTACTTGCACCGTTATCTGCACAACAACAACAACAACAGCCAAGCAACATCCACGTCGAGTCACCAACGTTGCCTTAAAGTGATCACAAAGGTGTCTCAATAAGAGGCTAAAGTTATTATTTAGAGAACATGTTAGCATTCACAATGCAGCCTCCCTCTGATCAAATGTGTGCCAGAAACCCAGTTGCAATCTAATGACAGCAGCAGAGAAGTCGTTTGGTTTGTGCTTCAGCTATGACTGTGCAGAGTCAAAGAGATGAAGATCCAAAGGAACTAGGTCTGGTATGCAAGTCAGATGTTGTAGAAGATCCCTCCGAGCTTCCCTAACAGATCCATTGGTATGTGGACAGCGTATCACTGTACAATATCGTGCTGAAACCCCGCTCCCTTTACCACCAGTATGGTGTGTTTACAGGCCAATGCCAGACTTCATTTTATCCTCCAACAAATAACAATGGAAGGAACCGATGATCACGATTCAATGGCGCAAGGCAAAGATGCGTGGCCGTCAAAGAAGAACGGAGCAAGTCTTGCATTACCGGATAAGCCATTCTCCCAAGCATACATAAAACATTCCTGTTCATCTGTAATTAAAAAGAAACCTATCAGAAGCACCGCCGCTAGGGTGTGTTAGTTTAATGCAAATGAGAGGTTTTTTTTGGTTAGATCGTGTAAATATAAATGTGTCATTACATCCGCCACCACCTGACACAGCCAATTAGTAAGGTTTGTCACGTAAACAAAACATGCCAATTCGTTACTAGTACAGCACACCGGTGTGATGGAGAGTACACCGACAACATTTACAATTCGAGTACGACGTTTCGCCAGTAATTACAACTAGCATCATCAGGTGACAGACAATCTCGAATTGTAAATGTTGTGGATTTACTCTCCAATACACCAGAACAGTAGTTGTGTAGGGTAGAGAGATGGGCTTTGTGGCACTACACAAATAAATACTGCTGTGGGGCGTGTGCTTCATAAAAAGGAGGTGGCAAAATTGCACGTCCAGCTTGAGATGCAGACGTTATCAGTCACATGTACAGGCATCTACACGACTGCAGGGCAAAGGTTAGACCAAGGTCAGGTTAAGTGATCACACGTGAGTTTTCTCCGGGGACTCCAGTTTCATTGTTAATGGAGTTGGCCCAAGATGCCAAGAGAGGACCACACCAAATAAATATCAAATACTCCCAAAAACAACTGTTAGCAGTAGCAGAACACACGTGCCAACAAGGACACTCATTTGATTTTGATGTTGAAGTTCTGTGCAAAACTAGCTACTACTGGCCAAGACTAATTAGAAAATCTATCGAAATAAAAATAAATAAAAATAATTTAAACCGTTCGCATAGCTACCGACTTAGTGCTGCGTGGAAGCGAATTACCAAATAATACATTGTTTAAATGCATGCCAATACAGGCCACCATACTTCAATAGGGTTTACTGTATTTTCCCGTATATAGCCCGCATACACATATAACCCGCAGACGCATATACCCCGCAAAAATAGCGTTTTGTTTAAAACAAATTTCAGAGAGCCCGCACCTCCATATACCCCACATGCATTCATATCTTTAAGGTCGGTACCGCAGCTTAATTCCATCATATTAATACAAAGTTTACATTTGTAATACATTCCACTATTAATTGTTAACATTAAAATCATAACGTGCACAAAGAAAACAAACTAATCGGAAACGAGTGAACTTAAAACAGTAAATAAGTAACAAAAGTAAATATCCAATAAATAAGTAACACATAACTGGTAGATAAGTAAGTAAGCGTACTGTTAGGCTTACCAGCATTCGACCTCATCATTTTTACAGCTACTGGACCAGTAGTTACCCCTGTACAGTTTCAGCACTGGTAGATTGCGCACTTTGCAGACAATAGCGGCACTAATGTAACGCCACTGCCTCCTGGCAAAAAAGCCATTGGAAGTTTGAAACAAAGCTCATGGTCGCGACTGTATCGTGCTCAGCCAATAGCAGCGGCCTAAGGGACTCGGCAATTATGATTCCGTGTCTGGTAGATGCTTGTTAAGGCCCTTCCCATTGCGCAATGTAAACATTGTACTAACAATTTGAATAATTTAAAACGTGATAACATGTGCAATTTTAGTGTTAGTGGTTTATTCAGCAGTGCTTTAGTCAAAGGTAAGTGTTGCATAGTGGATAGTCCTACCATGAAAAAAATTAAACGAGTTATGACATATCACACGTGTAAAATCTTTTCGTGATAGCCCGCACCTCCATATACCCCACAGGGTCTTGTTTTGTTTGTAAAAAGTGGTCTACCCCGCGGGTTATATGCGGGAAAATACGGAACCGTTGGTACGGCTATTTACACACAATGGACAGGAAGGAACAGATCAAAGGGCTCACATAATGCACGTGCATAATGTACGTTGACTCATTAATCCCCCCCCACCCCCCACTTTGCGCAAGAGCGCAGAAGTGTGGTCACCACATCTATGCCTCTAAATAATGAACGAAACAGGAGGACTTCTCCACAAATCTGGCTGTCGCCTGATGAAGCTAGTTGTAATTGCTGGCGAAACGTCGTACTCAGATTGTAAATGTTGTGGCTTGGCTCTCCAACACACCGGTGTGCTGTACTAGTGACGAAAAAGGGGAAAACCTATTCTCATATTTTGGTACTGGCAAAGGAGGTCCCATGATGTAACCCTTACTAGTTGACTGTATCGGGTGGTGGCGGGTTTAACGACACATTAATATATTTACGCGATCTAACCCAAAAACCTCTATTATGGATGATATTGGTCGCGAAAGCCTCCTACGTGTTCAACTAGGACCACAGAGCTTTAAAACTTATTGGTGTTGATTCAGGCTGCCTTCCCACTTATCTGTGGTTTCCCGCACCTCTGAATCATATTCTCTCTCTGGGAGCAAACAAGAATGGTGCACGTTATACATTTAACATCGTAACTTTATAATTATAATTTTCATTTGTAAGCCACATTTCATCCGTGGATACCAATACGCCACGTATGACAAGCAGGAAATAAACAGTACCGGAGTAAATGGCCAGAATTCGGGGGGTAAAGGTAAGTTTTTAAAGAGGTGAGTTTTTCAAGACAGACTTAATATATCTAATTATTCTGAGCATCTTATTAGCAAAGGAAAAGCGTTACAAGGCTTGAGAACTGCACTGGCAAAAGTCAAATATCACTGTTGTAAGGTGCTTACCCACTCATCTTCATCTCCATCGCGACAGTCCCCAAAGCAGGGCCCGGCCTGTGAGTCGCCAGCAACCATGCGTAGCCCCTGCAAGTCCACCCGCTGCCCTTTGACCTCGAGCGCTCCCTCGAACCAACCGCTCTCTGACCACACGGTGGACAAGACGTCGCCCAGTGCCGACCGCGGCTCCTCCACCGTGGAGTCGTCAGTGCCGCGCTGCTCTGTACTTCCGTCAGCCGAGTCCAGTGTGGAGGACTTTGCCTCTTCTTCCAAGCCTTGCGTCTCCTTCCGAGTGAGTTCCGGCCCTGAGTTTATTCCCTCCTTCCCTTCCACTTTGAAGAGCCTCTCTTTCTGACTTGGCTGCATATCTAAGCTTGTTTTCCAATTGTCAGATATCATTTCGGCCTCAAGATCTTGCTTTGGCTCATCTTCTTTGAGTTTCCCCACCTCATCCGCCTCCTCTGATTCTGGCTTTTGCTCCTCCTTCAAGTGGACCTCCTCCCCTGTGCCATTTTGGCTTCCAGCACCTACAACACATTATAAGCTGGCTCAAACAATACAGCCACCACTCATTCACACCATACAGCCACCACTCATTCACATTCTACATGCAGTTCACCACTCACTCACCCAATGCTTCAATCACTCAACAAATGCACCAGTCACTCTTCCCAATACAGAAAACACTCAATGAAGGTGTGGCGAGTGTCGGTGCAGTGAGTGTCAGGTCATGGTATCTGGTAAGGAGCGAGTCTGAGGGGGGTAGGGAGTGGTGTGTCAGGTGACTAGTGGTGAGTAGTATCTGGTTAAAACATTTAAGTTTATATTGAACACCCACATATAGGCAGGGCTGTCCAATAGTTAAACGATGCAGAGACAACAGCAATTGTCCATAGTGATTACAACACAGACATGTGCTGCTGATAACTCGTACCACTGGAGAAGCTATACAATAACAATGTGTTACGTAGTTCTGTATAATTTTGAACAACACTCAGACTGATTACCGTTAAGATGTTTGTGAAACATGTAACGGGATTGTTAACAGAAGACAAACCTTGTTCTGTCCTTCCATGCTGAACGAGGGAAGAAGGAAGTGCCGCCCCTATGTCTCGTGTGCCGCGTGTTGCAGGGACCTCTTGCTGCTCACTGCAATTCCCTGGAAACAGTCGGCACACTCGACACTTACTATGCGCTCGCCAATCCCCACACACTAGACAACGCGACGGTATGTAGACAACACGTGCTCCAGAGTTAGATGGAGGGAGGGGGCCCGCCGAGTCAGTCGGGGTGTTGCCAGTACATGACGGCATGGTGATCTTATCGGAATAAATATGGGAAGGAGGCAGATTATCTGCTTATTTTATTTGTGATCGATATTCTCTCCAATGAAAGTCATTATTGTGTTGTGTATTCTATAGTTTTCCCTCAAACTAGGACTCATAACTAATCGTGGTTGTTCATAAGTACTCTGATGAGACCGACTTTGCCGATGACACACTCAATGTCATAACTGGTGAAGAGTTTACTTGTAGTAATCCAATGCTGCTGAATAAACATACTCTCTGGCCATGTAGTTGATGGGATGTATAAAATATACTTTAATTTCTTATATATGCAAGGACAGATAGAGGAAGGTGATGTATTATCAGCTAATTTACTCTGATAATTATATATGGTTGAGCTAGAGCGAGAGGCTCACTGGGTCAGAGTTGGGGTTTTACCGGTTCGTGACAGCGTGGTGATCTTGTACAGGGTTGGGTATAGCTGCAGGCAACGGGCTCGGAGCAGGCCCTGTCCGCAGAGGTCACAGTGCTGGTTCAGCTGCAGTGCTCGGTCAAACGCTTCCACCGCTCCACTTGCCTTCCGATCATCCAGCAACACGTTGCCCAGCACCAGAAAAGCCGCGGCCTTCACACCCAAACACGACAACTTTAGTAATCAAATTTAGAAATCGAGACAGTTTTATTTCAAAGGAACCTTGCGTGTCTTAGCCAATCATTGTTTGAGTAAATACAGGTCCAGTACATGCCGTGATTTCCATATGCATGTGTGTGGCGAGCTCAGCAGCTTTCTTCCCAAGTGTCCTCCAAGATCTGCCTCTGTGGAGGAGGTTCATGAAGAACGCTACTGGGCAGTTGCAGGCAGTCACCCTCCAAAAACAATGAAGAGCGGTGGAGCAACGAACAAAAAATTGAGTCGAGGGCTGGGCAGCTAAAACACAATGAAGTGGCACAGTGGGGGCGACGGTTGGTGTATTTGCTAGTCCTCTCAAACCATAGCGCCTGGGTCTGTCCCATGACCTGCCAGAGAGCCTTCCACACTTGACGTGACAGCCTTAAAGTGCAATTAGCCTGGCACAGGCACTGCGATGACGTCTTCACCACTTAGCGGCGAATGGCGGCGTGGTTTTGCGGTGGTGAGGCTCACCTGGTCGGCAGTGTGGTTGAGCGAGTGGTTTAGAAGGAGGGCGGCTTCCGTCAGCTGGCTCAGGTGCAGCGCGAGGGCTGCGTGGTCCGTAAGCGGCACGTGCCGCGCGCCCTGGGGAGCCAAACGCACTGCGGCCTGCAAGCACGCGGCTGCTCGTACCGCCTTCCCCTCTCCACGCCAGTGCAGCCCAGCGAGCACGTGGAAGACCCACCGGGGCTCTACGCACTGCGAGCCCCGCCATGCACAGATTTACACTCCCTTCATGAGGGTCATGCACTGTTACCAATTCTATGAAGTATGGTTTTAATTTCCACATGTGTTCACATCCAGGTAGCGTAGTGCAGCGGAAACATAGGCCAGCGGCAGTGCGTTTTCCACTTGTTGCGGAGATTTGTGGTCCGGTTTCAGCAGCCGCCCTGGTTAATACTTTGGGTGTATTAACTGTCAAAATATGTGCCATTTGCGACACAGCGTACATTAAAAATCCCGTACTGTCATTTCAAAATAGTCGGCCATTGCTTTCCGGCATCAGGGTCCAAATTTGCTAAATTTTAAATGTACATGCAAATGTTTCAATTGCTTCAAATAGCATAACAACATCACCCCTTACTGTGAAACTACTGCAGTATGTGGGAAGTATGGATACCAAATGTGAGTAATTTCACCTACAGTGGCTCAAGCATAAACTCACCTTGTCAATGGCGAGGGACAAAGCCCGAGTCACATTATCTTTCGCTCTCGACAGTCTCGCCAACCACTGCACACAACACCAGGAGGGCTATGTTAATCATAACCATATTATTATTCAGGATGAATACAGGTAGGGGCACCACAGTGACGAGATGTTAACTCCCTCGCCTGGTATGCAGTAGGTCATGGGCTCGATCCCAACCCTGATGCCTGTGTAGTGACAGAACGGTCACTACTGTGTTGGCCCGTACGAGGGCTGGGGGCCCCAAGGGGGTGCCTGGGGGGTCACGTGCTGGAGGGATCCGGACCTTCCCAGAGGTGGGGGAAGTGAGGCGTGGCCTGGGAAGTGAGGCGTGGCCTGGGAAGGGAGGCGTGGCCTGGGCGGAGCCGGCCACGCCAGAGAGACGAGATATAAGGGTGGTGTGAAGGCAGAGCAGGGCTGTTCCTGAGAAGAATGAAGACACCTCGTGAAGATGCCAGAAGAGAAGACCTACAGTGAGCGGACTGCCAGCAGCCACCTGGCTGGGTCACGCTGGAGAGAGACTAAAATACAATTGTGTGTTAGCTAGCGTAGGTCGGTGGTCACCACCCTATGTGTAGAGTAAGAGTAACTGTTGAGTAAACGTTGTGTTAATTAATAAATGAGTGTTGCCTCCCAAGAAGTGTGTGCGCCTAAATTGAACCCATTACATTTGGTGTCAGAAGTTGTGGAAAAATAAATATTGCTAGGTGTTATCCTAGGGAAGTAAAATGGGCACACGAAAAACAAATATAAAACTCATCTGGACGTCTTCGTACGACGGGGATGGTGTGACGACCATCCTTCGGACAGCCCCGGGGATGGCAGCCCCGGTGACAGAGAGAGAGAGAGATGGCGCTGCACGCGGAGCGGCGGGACTTGCATCGCACTGCTGCTTCGCCGCCATCGGGAACGGAGCGACGGAGCCGCGGCGAGAGGACACCATCGTCGCTGCGGTGGCTGGCGGGGGAGGCCCGGGCATGCGGGCCACGCGGTGGGCCCGCCATTTCGGCGGCTGGTCGGGGCACGGTTCCCGCCAAAACGCCGTTCCCGCCATTTCGGCGGCTGGTCGGGGCGCTGTTCCCGCCAAAACGCCGTTCCCACCATTTCGGCGGCTGGTCGGGGCGCTGTTCCCGCCAAAACGCCGTTCCCGCCATTTCGGCGGCTGGTCGGGGCGCTGTTCCCGCCAAAACACCGCTCCTGCTGCCGAAATGCCGCTCCCGCCGACATCAACGCCTGCAGAGGGGGAGTTCCAGCCTTCTGCTCGAGCGTGAGAGGTGGATGGGTTCGCAAGAGCAGGCCGTGTTCACCATCAAAGATTCTTCAGGCCGTTCCAGTGCTCCACCTTGCCGCCCTCCGCTATTCACAGTTTGCCAGGCGAGTTGTGACTTGACAAGCACCCGGCCCCAATAAAAATAATAATAACTTCACCCATCTTGCGTGTGCCGGGTTGCGATCGCGGGTTTTTTTTACTCGCTGGGTTGCGGAACGTGTTCGTCCGGTTGTGTGCGTGAGAAATTGACGCGGCGACCAGTGTTGTTGTTAATGACGGCGTCGAGATCGGTATCTTCTGGGGGTAGTTAATGATTAATTCGTTGTTGGTGTCCCGAGCTCCGTTGATATCCTGTATGTTGCCGTGTTAATGACTCGTGTTGTTACATCGTTGTGTTGCGAAATCGCCATTGTTATTGTGTATACTGTATGGAGTTTCGCTCGTGATTGTCACTTGCAACTGTCAGAAACTTTGATCGTCATTGTTAACAGTGTATGGAATGTTGGGTACTTGCTTGTGATTATTTACTATGTACGGATTGTCTGGAGTATTGATTGTGTGTGTTGCCATGTGGGGACTGGATGGTGCATTGTGCCAAATGATTGACTGTACGAACTTCGTATACTGCATATACTGTATTAATCAATTCGGCGATTCTTGGGGTTTGTGTACAGTTTTTTTTCTCTCAAAATTCGAATGCCCTGAGTCCCATGGTTAATGTTGAAGGGGATTTTGAAGTGACAGGTTCGGTTTGTTTCAAACTCACTGGTTGGTTCCTGTCCGTTGTTGCACAGATGATGTCTTTTGTGCGGGAATGCTCCTTGTGTTCTACATGGATCGGGGGTGCGTTTCCGTTAATTGCCGTCAAATTGCATTGCTCTCTCCACTCGGTTGGTACAGCTGCATTGCTGCAATGCGAGTCTCGGAGATGATGTGTACGGATACGGGATGTGAGGTGTATTGTTGTGACCATTGAATATTCGGGATCGTCAAAAAAAAAAAAAAATTTGTGCGTACCTGTTCGGCATTGGATTAGTTCTGTGGGGGATCATAATTCAAATTGTATGTGTTGTGATGGTGTTAAATTGCGATGGTGACATGCTGCCAGGGATTTGGAATTGTGCTGCTGGCTGTCACTATCTTGGGGCACAGGTCCTGACCAGCATGGCCCAGTGAGTGTTGCGTGTCTAACATGAACGTTGTGGTCCCGTCATGCTATGGCTGACGGCTTGACCTGACAGCCCGGAGCTTGAAACACTCCGTGGTATGTCTAGCCTAGTGGGCTGTGCGCTCACATGGCTCGGAGAGTGTGGTCCCGTCATGCTATGGCTGACGGCTTGACCTGACAGCCCGGAGCTTGAAACACTCCGTGGTATGTCTAGCCTAGTGGGCTGTGCGCTCACATGGCTCGGAGAGTGTGGTCCCGTCATGCTATGGCTGACGGCTTGACCTGACAGCCCGGAGCTTGAAACACTCCGTGGTATGTCTAGCCTAGTGGGCTGTGCGCTCACATGGCTCGGAGAGTGTGGTCCCGTCATGCAACGGCTGACGGCTTGACCTGACAGCCCGGAGAGCGAAACACTCCGTGGTATGTCTAGCCTAGTGGGCTGTGTGCTCACATGGCTCGGAGTGTGTGGTCCCGTCATGCAATGGCTGACGGCTTGACCTGACAGCCCGGAGAGCGAGACACTCTGTGGCTTGTCTAGCCTTGTGGGCTGTGCGCTCACATGGCTCAGGGAGGGTGGTCCCGTCATGCTATGGCTGACAGCTTGACCTGACGGCTCGGAGGTTGAGACCCTCTGAGGCGCGTTGAAACAGTGGGCTGGAGATTCGTAAGGTTCGGGTGGAGTTGGCCTGTTACGTTGAGACTGTTTCCCTCAGTTGTTAGGGTGCATGTTGTGCAGTGAGTGAACGATGGGTCGTCTCAGCTCGGTCGGTACAGCTATATGCTGCGATGCGAGTCTGGGAGAGAGACTGGGTCATCTCAGCTCGGTCGGTACAGCTATATGCTGCGATGCGAGTCTTGGAGAGAGACTGGGTTAAAATCCCACCGATATGGCCGACGTGTGCTACTGGTTGTGACGCCGCGTCGGAAAGGCGGTGGGGGGGTAACATGGAAATCCCCCCCCCCCGATATGGCCGACGCGTGCTACTGGTTGTGACGCCACGTCGGAAAGGCGGTGGGGTGGTAACATGGAAATTCCCCCCCCGATATGGCCGACGCGTGCTACTGGTTGTGACGCCACGTCGGAAAGGCGGGGGGGTGCTAACGGGTGACTGTCATTGCATGCGTGATTCTAACGGTGGGGGGGCTGTGCTGTAGCGTAAGTGGGTTAGCCAGTTTTCATGTATATTTGTTGTTAATTCCCCGTTTTCTATGCGGTTCCCTTTTACCCTCGTCGATTCTGTATATATTACGTGATTGTATTTCTTATCGGTCGCCGGTCATTTATTGATGTTGCTGGTTCGGAGGCACACCTTTTCGATGTTCACAGTTGTGTTACAGCCGGGGACGGCTGTGTGTTTATACAGGAGGGGGTGATGTAGTGACAGAACGGTCACTACTGTGTTGGCCCGTACGAGGGCTGGGGGCCCCAAGGGGGTGCCTGGGGGGTCACGTGCTGGAGGGATCCGGACCTTCCCAGAGGTGGGGGAAGTGAGGCGTGGCCTGGGAAGTGAGGCGTGGCCTGGGAAGGGAGGCGTGGCCTGGGCGGAGCCGGCCACGCCAGAGAGACGAGATATAAGGGTGGTGTGAAGGCAGAGCAGGGCTGTTCCTGAGAAGAATGAAGACACCTCGTGAAGATGCCAGAAGAGAAGACCTACAGTGAGCGGACTGCCAGCAGCCACCTGGCTGGGTCACGCTGGAGAGAGACTAAAATACAATTGTGTGTTAGCTAGCGTAGGTCGGTGGTCACCACCCTATGTGTAGAGTAAGAGTAACTGTTGAGTAAACGTTGTGTTAATTAATAAATGAGTGTTGCCTCCCAAGAAGTGTGTGCGCCTAAATTGAACCCATTACACCTGTATATTTGGAGTTTGCATGTTTTCCCCATTGTTGCGTGGATTTTTCTCCGGCTCCTGAAGTGTTTCCCTCCACATTTAGATGTGTGTTTAGCTTATTTGGCTGCTTTAAATTTCCACATGTTAAACCACTTCGTTGAGCTATCATTTGTGGCAAGGTATATTCTAAAAAAAAGCTATATAGCTTAGTGGGCTTTACCTGGTAAAATAAGAATAGTTTAAAAAAGGTAAGTCCAAAAAAATGTCACAGTAATTTCTCGCTCAAATGAGCTTTGAGGCATTGGTGCCTCAAAGCTCCAATTTAAAGCCCTGCGCAAGTGGTGGAATTTCCTTATTCTTATGGACAACCACTTTTGACTTGGGTGCTCATTTTATTGACCCCAGAGGATTTGAACTCGTGTCCTTCCAATTGTGAGCCACTCGCTTTGCCACTGAGCCACCTGGGCAGATTAAAGGCAAGTAAATGCTTCACAATTTAATGAAACTGATTTTCTTGGCAAGATTAATTTTATTTAAACTGATGCAACCTTTGGGTATAATAATTCTGATTACACATAGCAACTTAGTTCCCCGACTACAATACTACAAAATTTCGATTTAAAGCTTTCGTGACTGCAGGGATTCATCTTCTTGGTTCTTTCGGTAAAGTCACGTAGAAGAGAAGTAATAAAATAATAAAAATAAAACATAATAAAATAATTCTCACGACGTTTCGGCCACAACGCAAGCAGCCGTCCTCAGGTGAAACCAGGTCTGTCGAGGCGACAGACCTACTACTGGCAACTCTACTCATCTGTGAAAAACAGCGCCTTCCTTAAGGTGAGCCTTGTGCTATAAAAATGGTGCCAAATGTACAATGCTCCTGCCAGGAAACCGGAGCGCCACCGCAAATATGTGGTGTCACATACGCACTGCACATCACATGCCAAGTAACACCACAACCTGTGAGTGGAAACTTTGTAAAACCTCCATTTTGTTTGCATCGGTTGCAAATATGACCATCTTTTCAGTTTGTTATTGCCTGTATTTATCCAGCAATGCCTCACTGAGTCTCAACTCTCTTTCAGAAAGGTCCTGCAACATTGGGATGCTTGGCAAACACCAATGACCTTGTTTTTATTTTAGCTATGGGAGGAAACTGGAGAACCCAGAGAAAATCCATGCAGTACAAGGGGAGAACATACAAACTCCACACAGAAAGGCACCCGAGTCGGGAAGAAAAACTCAGGTCCTTGCTGCGAGGCACGAGTGTTACCACTGCGCCACCGCCCTGTCACCCTCGAAGCATTGAGGAGAATGTTGAATTGCTTTCGAATTACGTGATGTTTGTTTTTACCACCTCAGCCTCCCCTTCAAAAACTTTACGAGCCACAAAAGCGGATGACTGTGACAGGACATTGGGAGGGAGGAGAGTGGTGAGGGAGGGGATTGGCGAGGACAAGCAAAAGGAAGAACGGGTGGCCGAGAGCTGTGCGAGAATCTGACCTGCTGAATTAACGGCTCTCTTCTCTCAGTGGCTATACCGCCGTGGGTGACGGAGGTTTCTGAGCTGCCGGGCTGGAAATGCCTGGGCTCCGGCTTGAGGCAGCATGCTCTGTGAGCAGTCTCTCCAGGCATTTCCGGTTGCGCTGATTGCGTGCTGTGTGCCATAGCACACCGTGGCTTTTCAGGAGAGTTCATGACATCCTCCAACATCTGAGTCAGGCTTCCAAAAACAAAGCACATTGGCGGCATTCAGCATATGAGGTATTTAAAACAGTTGTAAACATATGAAAACGTCAACAAAGTTAAAGTGATTTCCTGCTAAAATGAGTATTTAGGTGGTTCTCTTATGCTGTTACGGTCAATGTAGTTGTGGGAATTACACATTGCAATAGTGGAGGAAAGTCTCCCAATTGGACAAACACTGTTTACTCCCCCACAGTGGTACCTACTTTATTGATTCCAGAGTTGATGGACTCTGGACTGAACTCCCCACCAGCATTTAAATTCGCAACCTTGTGATTGCGAGCTGCTCACTAGATTGCTGGGCAACCTGACCGGCCAGCATATAACATATGAAGTAGTAACTTTATGAATTTCTGAAATAAATGTGGTCCTACCCATTGTGTGTCTATGGTGATGTCTTACTTCATTCCCATGGTGTCCAGAAGAAAAGAAAATATCGGTGGAACTGAAGCAGGTGAAGTTGTGGGAAAAGTATGAAGACACTGCTTCCTCTGGGGCCAAAGGAAACCCTGAATGGACATCACAAGGCTCAAATAGCGTTAACAGACACACACCACACACACACTCCACACACACACATCTGCACAACCGAAAATATATTGTTTTGTACATAACCGATCTCAGGCTGTCCAACGGGAATCTGAAGTTCATTGTGAAGAGAATATACGTTTGAGGTAGGTGCGTGGTTCAGGGGTGACAGCACTGAGCCAGCACCACTGAGATCCTAGATTAAAACCTGGGCAGCAGCCTCCGATTAACCCAGGTTCTTGTGTGTAGTCGGTTGATAGTCTCAGCCCGGTTATCATCATCGTCATCAGCCAAGAACAATTCCCTGCAAGGATGAAGGCCTTCCCTGCGATGCAACACTCCATCCAGCACCTGCACATGAACTGATCTGCTTGCTTAATCTCCTTCTGTGGATGTCCTCAAGGATGCATCCACTCCTTCGCAACCATTCCCTTAACATTCTTCATCAATCGTCCATCCCTTCCAGTGATGTGCTCTGTCCAAGCCTGCTTAATTACAGCCTGGCCACCAAGTAAAGTAACGTTTCCTGTACAAGTACAAGAAAAAATCAGACTATATATCCGTTAAGCATGGTCGCCTACCTGTACACTGGCCGGCAGGTTGTGGTGGCTCCTGGCTCGAGGTCCTGTGTGGTGGTGGGGCCGTGAAGAGACGAGGCCCTCACCAGACAGAGAATCTGCTCTGCTGGGCAGGGCTGTGGTGCCAGCTCCTGGCTCCTCTTCCCCAAACTGAAACAGGTTGCGCACTGTGCATCATGACTCCACTCTACACGACACGCAGTAAGTTTACTGTGACGTGGCCCAGCGGGAGCGCGTTCGCCTCTTGTGACAGAGGTTCGTGGATTAAATCCGGCAGTCCCAGTACCGGACACCCTAACAATAATTGAGGACTTAGTCCAACATGGATTGAATTCTGATGTACCTGTGCTGGTTAGGCATTGCCTCACCAACACCTATTTTACCTGGAATGGTACCTTCTACAAACAGAATGAGGGTACCCCTATGGGCTCCCCCTTGTCACCAGTGAAAGCCAACATGTTCATGGAAAAGTTTGAATCAGACGCCATCCAGACATCCACCCTGCGTCCTTCCCTGTGGAAGAGGTATGTGGATGACACTTTCGTCATCTGGCCACATGGCCTCCCAGCATTGAACCACTTCTTGGACCACATCAATTCCAGACACCCATCCATCAGATTCATCATGGAAGTGGAGAAAGATGGTAAACTACCATTCTTGGATATTTTGTTTGAGAGGAGGCCTGACGGATCCTTGGGACATTCTGTGTACAGGAAAGCCACCCACACAGATTCCTACTTGAAACCGGATTCCCACCACCACCCATCTCAAAAGAATTCTCTCATCAAAACGCTATACCACAGAGCCCACTGCATTTCTGACCAACACCACCTGGCTGGTGAATTAAGACATGTACATCGGGCCCTCAGGATGAACGGATACTCTGACCGCACCATACGCCAAGCTGTTTCTCACACCATACAGAAACAGCCACATGAAACTCCGACCAAAACTATCACGTTACCATACATAGCAGGCGTGACCAAAAAGATCTCCAAAATTCTAAACAAACATAAGATCCAAGTCCGATTCAGTACAGTGCATAAAATCCTTGATCTGATTCCATCTGTGAAGGATGTCGTTCCTGACTTACAGTATCCTGGAGTCTACAAATTGAGTTGCAGTTGTGGTGATTGCTACATTGGAGAAACGAAACGTCATGTTTCTGATCGTGTCCGCGAGCACAAGTCAGATCTGAAACACGGCAGAACTGATTCTTCGGCTGTTGCCGATCATTGCTACAACTCTGTGGGCTCTCATGAAATTGTCTTTTCCGAGACCAAAGTGCTCTGCAAACCTCCTGGCTACCATCAAAGGTTTGTACACGAAGCCATACAAATATACAAACACAGACATAATTTCAACCGTGATGAGGGTTACAAACTGAGTAATCATTGGAAAGATGTGATTAACCATGCAAAAAAGATGTAACTACACTTATTTGGACCATCTTATTTGACAGACAACTATTACAGGTTATTGATAGACAGCCAGTTTGTTGTTTTACCAGTTTTAGTTTTTTACTTGCTTTTCTTTTTTCACACTTTTGTTATGTATGCCATGTGTTAGTTACAAACCGCACCTCTCCATAACAAAGGCTCAGTCCTTTGTTATGCAGTCTACTCTTGGTCTTAAGCCTCACCTTACCATATTAATAAAAAGTGTGCCGTTCCTGGCCCTTCCCCCCTCAACCATTATATATACGGGGTAGTATTTCTTGTGTTCTCTCATTTACTTGATACAGCTGTCGTGGCTGTGACGGTTCCACCTGAAGACGGAGGCTTGTGTTGCTTCCGAAACGTCGTGAATTTTTTAATTTGTTTTATTTTACTTTTATTAATTTAAATTTTTTACCTACGTGACTTTACCGAAAAAACCTAAGAGTATGAGTATAACCATAACATACTATTCACCGTCTGCTTCATGCTTAACGTTACAAATCATGTGAGGTCAATCGCAATTGTGTCGGCATCATGGTCCAAATTTGCCAAATTTAAAAAGTCACTTGAAAATGATTCAATGGGAATGTACACAGCAATCATCGCTCCCCACAGAGAAAACTTAGCAAGACTCTGCTATAAATGAGTCTTGATACTAGGTGAGGCTTCCACTGGGTAAACAAGTGTCATAATAATTAATCACGCTCAATGAGAATACATATATTTATTTTGATATCTCTCATATTTCACAAGTAAATTTCAAATCCATGACTCAAATAGATTGATAGAGATGACGATGATGGAGATGATGTGTAAAAGCAACACTTGAAATCATCACACCAAGCTGTGCGTCCCACACCCCAACAACATTACTCCCTGCTGCAATGTGGACGCATTGGTAGTGGAAGTGCTGGCCATGGGTACGTGTGACAAAACAATGTGGCATTGTGCGAGTCACGAGAAGCCTCCAACCTGCACGCGCTCGATGCCATCTTCTCCCTCCCCTTTCGTGTACCGCACCGGCTGATCCCACTGACAAACCAGCAGCTTCTGTTGCTGGCTCCACCGACACACCTGACTGTTACCTGCACTCGTATCAATAACAGAAAGACAGCAAACACTATGTCACCAGATCATTACAGATGGATTTCTCTAGGTCTTGGCAGCACCCAGTGTCGTAAATAACGAGTCAATAGTCAGTGATTTCTTGCTCAAATTAGCACTGAGGCGGTGTTAATCTCTTGTTTGCAGCTCAGAGCAAGTGCAGATAATTCCACATTCCCATGGTAAGAGAGAGTCTATCCATACAGTAACCACTGTTGACTTACCCCCGTAAGTAGTATTAATTTTAACGACCAGAGAAACATGATGAGCTGAATCAACCCCCATCTAGGATTTGATGTCGTAACCTTCCGATTGCGAGCCGCTCGCTCTACCGTTGAGCCACCTGGTTGAGTAGTACCGGAGTGAGTGTCACAGGCTTTATCAGTGCAGGAGTGTGGATACCAGAGTGAGTGTCACAGACTTGATCAGTGCAGGAGTGTGGATATCAGAGTGAGTGTCACAGACATGATCAGTGAGGGAGTGTGGGTAGCAGAGTGAGTGTCACAGGCTTGATCAGTGCAGGAGTGTGGGTAGCAGAGTGAGTGTCACAGACATGATCAGTGAGGGAGTGTGGATACCAGAGTGAGTGTCACAGGCTTGATCAGTGCAGGAGTGTGGGTAGCAGAGTGAGTGTCATAGACTTGATCAGTGCAGGAGTGTGGGTAGCAGAGTGAGTTTCACAGGCTTGATCAGTGCAAGAGTGTGGGTAGCAGAGTGAGTATCATAGACTTGATCAGTGCAAGAGTGTGGGTAGCAGAGTGAGTGTCACAGACTTGATCAGTGCAGGAGTGTGGATATCAGAGTGAGTGTCACAGACATGATCAGTGAGGGAGTGTGGATACCAGAGTGAGTGTCACAGGCTTGATCAGTGCAGGAGTGTGGGTAGCAGAGTGAGTGTCATAGACTTGATCAGTGCAGGAGTGTGGGTAGCAGAGTGAGTTTCACAGGCTTGATCAGTGCAAGAGTGTGGGTAGCAGAGTGAGTATCATAGACTTGATCAGTGCGGGAGTGTGGGTAGCAGAGTGAGTGTCAGACATGATCAGTGCAGGAGTGTGGGTACCGGAGTGAGTGTCGCGGGCTAGATGAGCCTCGTGCAGGATCGTGTGAAGCAGCTGTTGGTCAGCCGGGACTTTGTGCCGCTCCACTTGCTCCTGCAGGTGCACGTACTGCTCGTGCTGCCGCTGGTACTCCTTCAGCTCACTCAACGTCTGCTGCAGGGACCTGTGATAATGAAGCCGCAGAGTGGTGGCGCAGTTGTAAAACTCGTTCCTCACAGCAAGAAGGGCCTGGGTTAGATTTTGCGGCTTGAGCGCCTTTCTACGTGGAGCTTGTATGTTCCGTGCCTGTTCTGCACGGGTTGTTTGTATGCAAAAGCGCAGGGTAGTGTATGTGTACACATCAGCCAGGACATAGTGTGTGTACACAGCAGAAAGGGGGCTCGTGTGTGTACAGCAGCACTGGATAGGCACCTGTGCTGAGCCTCCAGCTTGCGCTCAAGTCCCTGCTGGCAAAGAACAGCGTGGCGCCTCCTCCCCGCAGCCTCCAGCTCGGGCCGCAGCACGAGCGCCTGCTCGTAGAAGAGCACCGAGTGGTTGTACTCTCCCAGCATCTGCAACACGTGACATCATGCACACGTGGTCATGCATTAAGCTAAAGATCCCCGATATCCTAAACGGGCTGTTGGGGCAAGTGCTGTTCGCGAGCATCTACAAAGGTCAACATGGCACACGAGGGGATGGTGTGGCCTGTATCGCACCTGGCCACCTTTGTCTCCCCAGTGATGTTGTTTTACACATTATAGCAGGAAATCATTTGAGGCTGAGTCGACCTAAAGGAGGCCCAGGACCCAGTCAGATGTATGTATGTTGAACTTCTTTCGCACAGTACATAGCCAACTGTGGTAATCAGAGGTGTGAGGGAATGCCAACAAACACCAAAAACAGTTCTCAAGAAATTAGTTTTCAATATAGATTTAAAAGTGCATAGCTCCAGGGGCTTCCTTATATCGGAAGGAAGAGCATTCCAGACAGCCGCATAAAGCGCATCTGAACGCGTGCAATGCAGTGACCGTCTCTGTTCGATGGCTAGCTAAACACTGTTGTGAGGATGACTGGAGTTCGCGTGATGGTTCATGCTCCTTGACGAAATCAGCGAGGTATTGTGGTTCATTTTGTGGCAAGCACTTTGTGTGTCATGAGCGCAACCTCTGCATCAAGCGGAGAGCCCCTTACTGCTGGGCCACGTCACCGCTCCCAGACAACTGGTTGGTTAGTTCTAGATTTGAAGCTTTCGTGACTGCAAGGATTCATACTCTTTGGTTTTTTCGGTAAAGTCACGTAGGTAAAAAATAAAATAAAATAAATGAAAACAACTCAATTAAATCACGACGTTTGGGGCGCAACACAAGCAGTCTGCATCAGCAGTAGGCCATGCTTTCCCACCTGATGACGGACGCTTGTGTTGCGCCCCAAACGTGATTTAATTGAGTTGTTTTCATTTATTTAATTTTATTTTTTACCTACGTGACTTTACCGAAAAAACCAAAGAGTATGGTTGGTTAGTACAGAGAAGACAACAGCTAGCGGATTGCTACTCACGGCATAGACGTTGCCCAGGGTGTAGTGAACTGTGGCCGGATCGCTGGAGATGGGTAGCGCAGCATGCAGCAGCACGGCGGCATCAGCCGAGTAGTGGGCTCGGTGCAGCACGCTGGCAAGGTTCACCAGCGCCACGTCATGGTGTGGCCTGCACGGGGACAAGGGGGCCCCCGTCAGCACCAAATGACGTACAATCTAATTCCTCATCCTGTGGATCCACACAATTTACCAGACTTCCTGGGAAGTGTTTTGTTTTGGCAGAGAAAGCTGATGAATAATAGCACGATACACCATGCGGCACTAGTAAGAATTATATTTTATAATCTTTCTATGACTTGCAAAGAGAGTTATCGTAAACTGAGCTATCATACAGTTCTACTGTGCAGTCTAAAACCAATATCCTCTCTGTCTCTCTGACCTCTACTTGCTATACAAGCCAGTGCATGAAACATCGCTTGATTTATTTTTCATTTTCAGGCCACAGTGCTGATTGAGGAAGGTGACGAGTTGTTTGTAATTTATGCTCGTGCAGCACTGCCTACATGGCAGCATCGCCGGAGAGATTTTGTTTAGCATTGTGATTATTACCTGGGGGACAGGTGCAGGGCTCTCATAGCACACTCGGCCACTTGCGTGGGACTGTTCTTGAGACGCCAGTAGTAAGAGGCCATGTTGTAAAGCACCCAGGATGTCTTGTTCTGGAGCATACATTGTGTGTACAATAGTCTTGTTATAATTGTGAGTCACGCTCTCACCCACACATTCACTTACCCACCCACTCACCCACAAAAATTCCCCATATAGCCTGAACAGACTACTGGGGCAAGTGATAATAGCAAGCACCTATGAAGACACTCACTCACCCACCAACTCCCTTCACTTGTCACCCACTCACTCACACACCAACTCTCTCACATGATCAAACACTCACCCATAGGTTACCCACTTGCTCACTTCACTTGTTGCCCACTCACACACCCACTCATACAATGTCTATAACGCCAACATTTGAAATGCGGTACTCACACAGGAGCCATGAACATACAACTGTAAAATGCTCGATGTCCAAGGCCCGTATTCTTAGTCACAGCTCATTTCAGGCTTGGCGATGGCTCGCTTCAGCTGGCTCAAAGCCACTGCGTTTAACTTGAGCCGGCTCTAAGCACAGTCCCAACGAGGCTCAGGATTCCACTGAGCTGAGCCCAAGTTGAACAATGGCTGAGTCAATCACTCCTGCATCTGTGGAAGCAGCCGAGTGGCTTAAGCCTGAGCCGAGTCACGTTAGAAACTGAGCCAGAGCGGAGCTATGACAAAGAACGTGGCCCCTACATGGCACACACCTGCTGCAACGCCAGGTGAATCAGATGCCCCAGTTCATCGAGGCTGCCGGTCCCCATGGGAAGCGGCAATGCTTGGAATACAGGATCCTCTGGGGACAGCAATGGAGCACTCAGATTTCCTCTCTCCTGCACACCCTGCAGAGCACCACACGTGACAATCACTCCACAATGTTAACAGCAAGCACTTTAAAGAATGTACATGAAAACTCCATTACTTGTAGCTACTTGCACATATGGCAGTTGTTGTAATGTAACGGTGAGCATACCAGACTGGCAATCCACCTTCCAGCGAGGCAGTTAAAACAATGGTGCAATTTTCTCATATCTCCCCACAACCTCTGTCCATCCAGCAGTATGCATGGGTTCACCACAGTTAAGTCGGGTGAGGCAGTATAAAAGTGTGGACACGCCCACCTTTTCCAACACGTCTGGTCAACATGGAAAGTATCGACCAAATACAGTACCACCACCTCGAGCTGCCTCTAGGGAAGGCCTTTTTGCCAGCAGGACCGTGAGCAAGCACTTGCAGGGCTTCGCTTCTTATTTGGTGCTCTGCCTTCATGGCAGGTCCTCGGCTGCCATCTTCTCTGTCTTTCTGTTCTCTGCTCACCTCTTCAGCTCCTCCAGCATCCAAATTGTTGGCCTTTCTCTCATTATTTTCCTACTCAACGATCCATCCTCTCCTAAAATGCGTCCAATCCGGTCTTCTCTCACCTTCGTTCGTTGATACCATTTAAGATTTCTTCTTCTCAGTGTAGCTATCTGCATCCTCCTCCATATCCATGTTTAAAACACTCCCCACCGTCTCACGCTGTGCTTTGTCAGTGTCCACATTTCCGGCTTCCTGCAAGGCTACGCTCCGCATCATGGTCTTGACTCTCTGCACCATTGCCATATTTGTACAAATGCAGCAAGCGTGTGTTTGCGTGTGCGTTTTATTCGTGAACCTGGTTGTGCCCTACAGCCGTGCAAGAGGGAAATGCATGCGTGTGAGCAGACTGACCCGCAGGTGCTGAAACGCGTGTATGCTGTAGGCGAGCTCCAGGATACGCATGCAGTCCGGACTCAGTAAGTCACCACTTGGCTTGTGCTTTACATCTATGTGATCTTCTGGCCTACACACAACAAAGGTGGTTCATGCAGAGCATCCACACAACGAAAACAGCAGCGATAATGACGTACAAACAGGGTGCCCTGCTGGACATGAACCAACTTCTGCAATGAGCAGCTAATGCACCACCGCCAGGAAGACACCATCCCACAATTGTCGCGAGGTACTCACCGGATGTTCTTGGTCTCAAGGGCGATGTAGGTGCCATGATAGAGATCCAGGTCACCGAGGGGGACGCGGGCATGTGTGCAGGCCGGCTCCTCGGCATAGTGCCGCTCCTCCAGGCGCGTGTCCTTGTCTTCATTCTCCTCGATGTGAATTTTATGCTCCATAAGAACCAGCTGCACCCACGCACAAAACAAAGACCCCCTGTATAGCCTAATAAGACTATTCGAGAAAGTGGGTTACATTTCTGACTTGGGCACCAATGTGTGGAGTTTGTAAGATTTCCTAAAAACTACTCAATTGGGAAACAGAATGGAACATCGTCCGTTTCTGTGAAAACTTGGCAGGACCCTCCCTGCAAAAATCTTGAGACTCGTTGCAGTTTTTCTGGATAAACAAGCATTATATCAATAATAAGTACAGTAACCTACATTTCATATACACAGTGAGGAATCGTGTATTTTTGGCAATAAGAAATATTAAAAAGAAATGTTATTACTGGCAATCAAATACACATTTGCAGGCCGGTGCCGAGTCGCCTTGTGCTGCACAAGGACAGCTGCCCTTCGAGTGTTTGAGATGTATGTGACGCAAGGCATTTTGGGTTTCCGAAGCATTGAGCACCATATAAATGGTAAGATTACTACTGTATAATTACTAAAGCTAGATAGAGCTAGCATGTGCACCTTGGTGATCAGAATAATCGAAAAGAACAGCAAGCGCTTACAACGAGACTCCGTGAAGATGGTGGGGCACTATGAGGGTATCCTGGCCGCCGTGTGCGCCCACCAACCAGAACACTCTCACGAGTTGAGAGCCGCGCGGTTATGAAGATATGTTTCTTACAAGCTACACGTTCTCATAGGTTACACTCGGTCACTGACCTCGAGCTCCTTGAGGGCCTCCAGCCGCGCCTCCTGGCGCATGAACAACACGAGATCATGGGGGTGCTTCAAGTTCAACTGGGAATCCACCTGCTCATGCAGCATACGAGAGATATGACACGGATCAAGACCAAAACATCACAACGGCGGATTATGGGACACACAATACTGACCTCACATATCAACATGGATTATTGGGGTTCTGCTGTACTTTAGGAGCAGCACCGATATAGCTCAGGGTAGGTGGAGACGGGGGTAGGTGGAGAAGACGGGGTAGGTGGAGGAGACGGGGTAGGTGGAGGAGACGGGGTAGGTGGAGGAGACGGGGTAGGTGGAGGAGACGGGGTAGGTGGAGGGACGGGGTAGGTGGAGGAGACGGGGTAGGTGGAGGAGACGGGGTAGGTGGAGGAGACGGGGTAGGTGGAGGAGACGGGGTAGGTGGAGGAGACGGGGTACGGTGGAGGAGACGGGGTACGGTGGAGGAGACGGGGTAGGTGGAGGAGACGGGGGTAGGTGGAGGAGACGGGGTAGGTGGAGGAGACGGGGTAGGTGGAGGAGACGGGGTACGTGGAGGAGACGGGGTAGGTGGAGGAGACGGGGTACGTGGAGGAGACGGGGTACGTGGAGGAGACGGGGTAGGTGGAGGAGACGGGGTAGGTGGAGGAGACGGGGGTAGGTGGAGGAGACGGGGTAGGTGGAGGAGACGGGGTAGGTGGAGGAGACGGGGTACGTGGAGGAGACGGGGTAGGTGGAGGAGACGGGGTACGTGGAGGAGACGGGGTAGGTGGAGGAGACGGGGTACGTGGAGGAGACGGGGTAGGTGGAGGAGACGGGGGTAGGTGGAGGAGACGGGGTACGTGGAGGAGACGGGGTACGTGGAGGAGACGGGGTAGGTGGAGGAGACGGGGTAGGTGGAGGAGACGGGGTACGTGGAGGAGACGGGGTAGGTGGAGGAGACGGGGGTAGGTGGAGGAGACGGGGTACGTGGAGGAGACGGGGTAGGTGGAGGAGACGGGGTACGTGGAGGAGACGGGGTAGGTGGAGACATGTACATGGAGACAGGTAGAGATAGCAGGTGGAGGCAGGAACCCGTGTTAACAGAGGTACGCGGGGACAGGGGACAGGAAGTGGGCCTTACCTGTACCCCTCTGTCTCTCACCTGCTGCTGAATGCGTCCGTCCTCCGTCACGACCCAGTGCGTGGTGGCCGCGCTCGGCCCGGGCAGTGCGAACAACGTCGCCGCGACCCACAGCGCCGCGGCGCCTATGAACCCCTGGGCGCAGATCGGACTCCGGCTCGGGCTCGAGGCGCCCGGCTCGGCCTCCTCGCGTCCCGCCATGGCGCCTCCTGCTGCTGCGCATGCGCGGTGACGTCGACGGCCGCCGCAGCAGCAGCAGCGCGTTGCCAACTCTCCGGGATGGGCGGGAGTCTCTCTCGGGTCTGGCATCGATCTCCCGGTGATTATTGGAATCCGAGTGATTTTAATGATCTTTTAGGTACATTAATTTGTTTTTAATCTCAAGAGTTGCCAACCCACGCGTGGCTTTTCAAGTGTTCCCGTCGGTTTTGTGTTCCCCGGGTGAGAACTCCAGAGACCAGGATGAGTCAATTGCAACCGAAACTCCGACCCACGTAGTCAGCCCATCGATACATTACAGACAAGCCATAGTGCGATCGTGGTCATGCAACCCAAAGCATGGACCGCGTTGTAAACCACAGTGGGACTTGCTCCTTCACACGCGCTGCCTGGAAGCCCTCTCGCGGCCAGTGAGCTGCTATCGCACTAAGCAGAGACAACAATATGCCGAGTGCGCTGCGACTCAGTCTGCTGCCAGCAGGGAGCGACGGTGTCCCAGTGTCCGCTGACAAAGTCTCGTGAAGTGGCAGAGTTTCCTCGCTCCGTCGGTCAGTGCTGCGAGCTTCGCCTGAAGGGCGAGGCGTGCCAGCAACTCAACACCTTCCTCATTACGAGATACAACAAAGTATGGGCGATGACCCATCATAACAGACTTCCTCTGAAATTAAATGGAAACCCATTTTGCACATTATTGACAATTCACATGTTCAAGTTCAAGTTCATTTATTAGGTATAGCCCTGTGAGCCATTCAGCTCTTGAATCGGGTGCAACCGCAACAAACAAAAAACAAAAACATGAACAAAAAACATCTTAAAGTGAATATGTGACTAAGTGCTAACAGAAAATCCAAGAAAAGACAGCAAAAATATTGCAGAAAAAACACCGTACACCAACGCTGTGTGCAAAAATCCCAGTGGGATGCAAGTCAAACAACAACAACAACCACAAGACAGCTTAGATTAAGGCCATCAGTCTAACTCTGTACTACAACAAACAAACATGGCTAAACCAATACACTTTTCGAAATCACCAAAATAAAGCCATGAAAGCAATGAAAAAGCAATCATGTGAAACCCCTCACTTAATCGGAATGTTTTATTGGTTTTGTACAACATTGCGGGTGCCTTTATAAGTGCGCGTACGCATGAACACGTAAACCAGACGACGTCTCGAGCCTGCCTCTTGTTCACGGGGGGCTCGTGCAGGACGCGTGGCGAGGGGAGACGGCGGTCGAGTCCGTGGGGGAGTCGCAGCCTCGGAGGGGATCTCGCCCGCGGGGACGGCCGCCGCAGCTGCGAGGCGGTGCGAGCGGCTCGCCCTGCGGGGTGGAGGTGCGCGTCTCGCCCTGCGGGGTGGAGGTGCGCGTCTCGCCCTGCGGGGTGGGTGGGTGGGCGCCAGGCCTCTGGGCCATTCAGCAGCGGATAGAGCCTGGGTGGAGATAGCGCCCCGCCCCCCCCTAGTCGTGACGTCACGGGGCTTCCCCGAGGTCACGTGACGTGGGGGCCGAGTCCCCGGATGAAGGAAGCGAGGCACCGGGGGCCGAGGTCGAGTGTCGGAGGGCGACTTCAGGGGCAGCGTCGCGGTTCAAAGGGCGCCGAGAACCGGGGTCCGAGGTCCCGGTGCAGGTGTCCGAGGTTCGAGCCACCGGGTGCGAGGTATGACAATGAAATTCCTGAGTCCGAGCACCAGGCTCTGACCACCCTGACGACTAAACAGCTGTACCCGAGACCCGAGCTCTGGAGGCCGAGTCGCAGTCGCTTTCGGCAGTGGGGTCCGCGCACCGGCGAGCTCCGAGTAGTAGCGGCGTCCTCGGCCCAAGTGACCGGGCTCCGGTCACTGCCGAGATCCGAGCTCCGGGCTCTGGACGCCGGTGGGTGTCGCGCTGCGAGCGGCGTGTTTACAGTGTGCTGCAAACAACGTGGCCACATACACATTCGCCCGCATGTATTGCGCTAAACCATTGGAAGATATTTGATTTGAAGCTTTCGTGACTGCAGGAATTACTCTTTGGTTCTTTCGGTAAAGTCACTTAGAAAGAAAATAAATTAAATAATAAAATACGAAGTTTCGATTGCAACACAAGCAACCGTCATCAGGTAGAACTACATTTGAGAGAGAGACACAGCACAGACACAGACAGACACACAAGCAGAGAGAGACAACACAGACACACAGAGAGACACAAGCAGAGAGAGACACAGAGAGAGACACACCACATAGACACAAGACAGACATACAAGCAGAGAGAGACAACACAGACACACAAGCAGAGAGACAACACAGAGTTTCTGTGTGTCTATGTTGTGTCTCCGTGTCTGTGTTGTCTCTCTCTGCTTGTGTGTCTGTCTGTGTGTCTATGTTGTGTGTGTCTCTCTCTGTCTGTCTGTATCTCTCTCTGTGTCTCTGTGTGTCTCTCTCTCTGCTTGTGTCTGTGTGTCTCTGTGTCTGTTTTGTCTCTCAAATGTAGTTCTACCTGATGACGACTGCTTGTGTTGTAATCGAAACGTCGTATTCTATTGTTTAATTTATTTTCTTTCCACGTAACTTTAGCGAAAGAACCAAAGAGCATTGGAAGATATATTTAGATTAATGCGTTACACCATTGGAGATGTATTAATATAAATGTGATGAGTGGCTCATGTGAGGCCCAGAGGCCGCACGGGGCAAGGGCCCCGGCTCGCCTGGCCGCGGCTGCGGGCGCCAGGCGAGAGGCCGGACCGCGTCGAAGTCACTGGGTGGTTCGTGAGATTTTGCCGTGACCGTGTTTTCGCCGCATTGTGTATGTTTATAGGTAGCTGCCGTAATGTAACAGCACACACTGGACTTGCAATCCAGTCGCACCGGTTTAATTCCATCTCCCGGCGCGGCTGTGAACACAATCGGGAAAGTTTACTCCGCCGCCCCTGGGCACCCAGCAACAGTGTAAATGGGGTCACCGCAACTTCATTGATCGGCCGGTCGCGTGTGATGGGACGAAGAGTGGGGGGTTATGCCCACCTCCTCCAACACGCCTGGTCATTGTGGAAGAGTAAACCCAATACCCCCCCCAGATGTTCCTCTCGTGAACATCCTCGCGCCGAAATTGGCTTAAGCAATTGCAGGGCTGTACCTTTACGTTAAAAAAATTTGTATCAATATAAATAACATCACAAACTGTATACGGGGCAGGTTTTTAGACTTCATGGAGGTAACAGGTTTATGTTAAGAAAACAGAGACAGGGACATGTCACTCCTGAAGCTAGTCAGAAATCCACCTTCACATATCTCTCCGCAAAAACATTTACACTTCCCATTGGCCACACGGCCTTCCGGAGAGTTAATATTTTCACTCTCCGAAATACCAGCAAACTGTGGGCCAGATTTGACATTTATCAGCAAAGTTGGGCTGATGCGAAGAACTTGTATCTATATGTGCGCGCAATGCCTGCGTGCAAATTTCCTGCCGGTTGTGTGTGTGCATACCAGGGTAGAGTGGGGTCTGTGTGATGAGGTCAGCGATGGGAGACTGACTTGCTTTCACCACTCCTGTGATCTTTTGTACTTATGCCTGGTCACAACTTCCCCCTACGTGTACCACTAGGTTCTGTGCAGGCCCCATCCGGGCCGTGGGGCCGCGTGGCACAATGAGCTGTGGTGGTGGTCACGAAGTGGACGATGAGGCGTGCTGCAGCGCACGGGGATTGCGCACGCCAGGAGACACAACCGATTGTTCAGAGAGCGGTCTTTCCTTCCATTCGGTGTCTGGCGATGACTCGGCCACCGAGGCTCAAGGCTACGAGGCTGACTTTGAGCCGCCCCTTGAGAGCAAGTACGAGTGCCCCATCTGCCTGATGGCACTGAGGGAGCCCGTGCAGACTCCCTGCGGACACCGCTTCTGCAGAGCATGCATCCTGCACTCCATGAGGTGCGCTGGGCCTTCCCACATACACTGGACATTCCCACACACATGGCTTCAATAGAGCTGCTCTCAGTGTCATGAAGATGTCGGACCCTGCCAGTTTCAGCCAGGATGTTTTACAGATGATGGGAGGGAAGAGTTATCTGTAAAATGTCATTATTATTACGCTTGTTTACTCAGGAAAGCCTCACATAATCTCAAGACTATTTCAGGAGCGACTTGACAAGTTGCAGTAAGTAGCGATGATGTGATGTGTCATCTCAATTGAGACATTAGCAGGTAATTCTTCAGCTTGGGGATGTTTTGGCCAATACCGGTTTCCGTGTGTTTCTTTGTATGTAATGGGAGGAAACTCGGGAACCCAGAGGAAACTCGTGCAGAATAGGAGGAAAATATACAACCTCTTCACGGAAAAGCACCCGATTTGGGAATTGAACCCAGGCAATTCATACTTTGAGGTACAAGTGTTACCACTGCACTACCATCCTGCCGCCAAAATATTTCCACATTTTCACAAACAGACTATCTACAATTTTTTTTACGGAAATTCCACCAACAGGGAATACTAAACAGGTTAAAGAATGGTCAAACAATATTTCTGACCGACACAATGAGGCCTTCATGCAATACGAGATTGTGACAAGCCGCTGAAATGTATGACACCTGCACACACAGCAGCAACAGCAGGTGATATTGCCAACGAATGTTACATGTGTAATGTCAGCGATTTGGAGACAAGGGTTTCCAGGAGGCACCTTTTTTATTAACACCTACACACTTCACAGGTTCGCCCTCGCACTCTCACTAGTCATCTAGCCGAGCCTAAACACAATCCTGACCGTGTAACACTGATGGCACTGACCGAGACAGCCAACAACTCTCCGGCCGTGTAATATCTAGTGAAGAAGGCGGCGAAGACGACAGCGACGACGAGACGAGTCCACTCCCAGAACCGGCAGCCCTGAGCTCCGGCTCTCAGCTGCTTTTATGCTCCCAGCGCGGCCTGGATCCGCACTGGCCACGCCTCCCTTCTGGAACCCACTAGCAGGTTCCAGGGGCTCCCAGATGGGGTCTTCCATGACCCTTGCCCCAGTTCCTCCGCCCTGCCGACACACAGCCGTGTATATGCTCACCGGCGTGTGCACTGTTTGTCCACCACAGTTGCCGCTGCTGGACAGCAGCCGGTGCTATTACACTATGCGTGCACTTTTACATAATCATGTGTTTTACCTTGGGAAGCCTCACTGAGTCTCAATAATTTTTCAGGCGGGTCCTGCTACATTGTTAGGTTTGGCCAATTCCATTAATGAGAGTTTGGCTTCTTGTGGGAGTAAACCGGAGAGCCCGGATGAAACACCTGGCGCATAGGAGGGGTTCACGCCCAAAGCACCGCACAAATATATTAAAGAATCTATTGCCATACTGCTATCTCCTGGCTATCTCGCAGCCAGCCTCCCGCCCCTACAGGACCTGTGATTCCCAAGCAGCCTCCCACGAACCAGGCTTAACCCTGGCATTGCGCATTATCCCCCCCGACCCCTCCCCCACCGCCTGGGATGGCAAGTGAAAGTGCAGTCCCAGGGATAAAACAATCAGAGCCAGGGATATCCGTGCATCCCCCCCTGTACACGATGCCTCTTTGTCTGGCTGCTTCTGTAATAATTGTCTAAACTGTGTAGACTATTTTTTTAGTGTGTGCGTTAACATTTTTACAACTTCAGGTTCAAATATGCATTCCATGTTACTGACTTAGGGACGCCGGTCCCAAGTGCCCCGTGGATAACGCCGTGCTCCATGAGGGACAACTCTTCCCCGATAACTTTGCCAAGCGCGAGATCCTGTCGCTCACCGTGCGATGTCCCAACAAGCCGTGTGGTCACCGCGGCGAGCTGCGTGCCCTACAGGTGAGAAGCCCCAGCCATTTCCTACACCGCATCCCGAATCATTCCCATGGCATAATTCAAGCTCAAATTTACATTTAGGCAGTATTCCGCTCCTGTTTACAGCCACGAGCCAGTGATGGATATTCCACGTTATGATGGTGGAGGCAAGTCTTTCCAAAGAACCACTGTTGACTTTCACACAAACTGGTACTTTTTTCACTATGGGGACCTCATTTGCCAGTAAAAATATGATAATTGGTTCTTTACCCTTCTATCTGGCAACAAAACTGACACCTTTTTGCAAGGAGTCATGTTTGCATAGACCGCAATACCTGCAGTCATAATACAAACAAAAGAACATAACTCTGACAGTGCACATTATCAGAGTTATGTTCTTTTGTTTGTATTATGTATTATGACTGCAGGTATTGCGGTCTATGCAAACATGACTCCTTGCAACTCCTTGCAAAAAGGTGTCAGTTTTGTTGCCAGATAGAAGGGTAAAGAACCAATTATGGTACTTTTTTATTGACCCTGAATGGAGGTATGATGGGTTGAGTCAACCCCCAACCAGAACGTGAATTCACTCTACCACCAAGCCACCTCATCGATGCACTGCTTATCTGACCAAGACATCACTTACACTTTGACTGAATGTTGTATAATGCCCTTCGTGTGTGCATGTGTGCAGGAACACCAGTTGCGTTGTGAGTACGCGCAGGTGCCGTGTGTGCGCTGTGAGATGCCTGTGTGCCGGCGGGACCTGGCAAAGCACGAGGAGCAGGAGTGCATGAGACGCATCGTCACTTGTCTCCACTGCTGTGAGAAGATGGCATACCAGGACTCAAAGGTTAGACTGTGGCTGCGATATATTCCGATTATATTCTGGGCAGGAGGGTCTTGGAGTGGTAGCACTTGCGCCTCACAGCAAGAAGGACTTGGGTTCGATTTCCGACTCGGGCGCCTTGCTGTGTGGAGTTTGTATGTTCTCTGTGTGTTCTGCATGAGCTTCCTTCGGGTTCTCTGGTTTCATCCCACACCTAAAAAACACCACAGTGTAACTGGAACTGGCCAAATTACCATTGCTGAGAAATTACCTGCAAATGACTCCGTTGGGATGAAACATTTCAACATTGCCCCCTACTCCAAATACTTGGCAGGACCCTCCTGAAAACAGTCTTAAGACTCGGTGAGGCTTCCCTAGGTAAAAAAGTGTAATAGTAAACTAATGACAAGTGAGATCCTGGTGGTGTTAAACTCTCCACCCTGCTCAACCCAATGAATGTGGCACATTCTCGGGGTGGGTTAAAAAGCATAATATCTATTTCCATTATAATATTTGTCTATAAAATGTAAACATTTATATAATTAAAAGAGCATGAATATTTAGCAACGAGCTAAATAATCTAAAATATGTGCTTCTGTCAGTGACTAACACATTGCTGTGTGTTTTCTGTTTGCTTTGCTTTTCTGCAGAACCATGAACAGATGTGTCCACTCGTCGTGGTGAATTGCAAACACTGCCAACAGGAGCTGATCCGGGAACAGGTGAGTCATCTGTTCCATCACTGCCATCTCCTGGCTTGTCCAGAATATGGTAGTCGAGCAAATAGATACATTTTTCTCTGTTCCACCTGGATGAGGATTAAGCGTTACAACCTCGCACACGTGGATTTTATTCAGGTATTGCTGGTTCTGGCTACCTTCACACTTGCATGTAAATTCCTGCACCTCTGTGCGAATACTGCACATTACGACTTGGACAGCATTTTACAATGCGCATTGCATGAATGACGCAGTATAAATAAAGTAGATTAATTATTGTAAGCGCGCGTGGTAGCTACATTCTGAAGACGTTGCGTCCTGAAGGTGTAATGGGCATAGCAATAACCTCCTACGCAACTATTGCAGTAGATATGTCAGCGTCAATAAAAATGTGCAACAATATAAAAAAGCAGGATCATGAGAAGCAGCAGTGGCTTGAGGATGCCTTAATCCAGCAGTAGATTGATTATGGGTGGTGATTCCCTGACATGAGTTTTTGGCGATGTAACATTCTGTGATCAATTGCTACGTTTGTCTTTACAACAGCTGGGGCCGCATCTGGAGGTCGACTGTCAGCAAGCCCAGGTGCCCTGCACCTTCAGCCCGCTCGGCTGTGAGGCTCAGGTAACGATTTTGGGGCTTCATATGCTGTGCAGAGTCATATCTTTTCTCGAGAATTCCAGGCATAAATCAGGTAGCTCTTCAGTACAAAGCTGCAGAGATAAATAGTGCATTAAGTGGTAGCAGGGAGGTGTAGTGGTAACACTTCTGCCTCACAGCAAGAAGGGATTAGCGACTCGGTTGCCTTTACATGTGGAATTTGTATGTCCTCTCCCTGTTCCGCAGAGTGTGTGCATGTGTGAGTGGTGGTAAGTGATAGTGTGTGAAATTTGTATGTTATCTCTTGTTCTGCATGGGTTTCATCTGGGATCACTGGTTTCCTCCCATAGCTATATCACGTACAATGTAGCTTTTTTTACAAAAGATCCCAATGCTGAAAGTTTACCTGCAAATTACTCAAATGGGATTACGCACAGCAGCAGCAACATCGCCCCCTAATGTGAAAACTTAACAGCACCCTCCTGAAAAAGAAGCTTGACACTCAGCGAGGCTTTCCTTAGTAGATAAGTATTCTACTAAGAATAATAATTAAGTCGCATAGGATGTCACTGGATTTTAAAACGAAATAGAACATGCTGCCTGATTGTGGGGTATGCCATCTGGTGGCCAAGAGTGCTAACTACGGGTATGGGAGCGGTATAGAATGACACTTATGCAGCCGACCACAAGGGGGGCATAACTGGGTCAAGGGTCAAAGAGGGGATTGGACTGGAAGCTCCTGGAACTCGCGAGAGAGTTCCAGAAGAGGGGCGTGGCCAAGGGCGGTGGGGCTTGGCCATACTGGGTGAATGTAAGGGAAAGGCAAACGGGGGTTCGGGGCTGTCGTGGGGGTTTGGGTCCTGGCTGTCATCACCGTCATCGCTGCCATCTCTTCGTCGTCGTCGCTGCATAGCCAGCCAGCTATACAGTCTTCATCGACGTCGTCACTATATAGTTAGCCAGCTATATAGTTATGTGTTGCCGATGTCGCTGTATGGATGGCTAAGCTATAAGTCAGTCAGTGCTTATGTTACTCTGTGACCCTGTCGTTAAAGTATTAAGAAATAAATAAGAAACCCTCTACAAGTCGTGTCTCGGAAGTCGTCTCGTTATACGTGTGAACTCGTGCGTGTGTGTGTGGTATGTTGCTCTCTCGCAGATGGTGCGGTCGCTGCTGGCCGCTCACATGCATGAGCACACCCAGGTGCACATGCGTCTCCTGGCCAACGGCCTCAAGATCCTGCGTATCCAGGTTGGCCAGGGTGCCCAACCGTCCTCGGCGGCCGGGTCCTCTGCTCCGCCTAACAGCCTCTCTTGGCTCAGCAGCACGAGCGGCGGGGACGTCCAGACTGCCGGCGCCAGTCGGAGCCAGGGTTCGCGCGACCGCGCCGCGTGCGACTGCGCTCAGGAGCTGGACCGGCTGCGCGAAATCACGCGGACGTTAGAGGAGCGCGTCATCCTGCAGCTGCACCAGATCCGGGAGCTGAGCGCCAAGACGGACAACCAGCAGGGCTTGCTTGCCGAGGCCACGCGCCTCGTGCGCTCGCTGGAGGCTCGCGTGGCCGAGTCCGAGTCGCGCCTGTGCGCGGGCATCTTCACGTGGCGCGTGGAGAGGTTCTCACGACTCCTCCCTGGGGGCCTCGCCTCCGGCTTTGCCTCCGATGGGATGCACCCAGACGCTCCGGCTGTCATGCACAGTTCTGGATTCTACACGGGAGTCCCCGGCTACCGCCTGTGCCTTCGCCTGCAGGTGCTGAGCGGCCGCGAGGGTCCGGCGGGCGCGGCTTCTCCCGGCGTGCTGCTCGCCGGGCGCCAACCTCATCTGGCCTTGTTTGTTCACCTGCTGCAAGGCGACTATGACCACCGCCTGCCATGGCCCTTCAACGGTCGCATCCGCATCTCGGTGGTGGACCAGTGTGAGCGCGACAGCGTGCACGTGACAGAAATGATGGATGCCGATCCGCAGCTGAGTGCCTTCCAGCGCCCCTCCGTGCACCGCAACCCCAAGGGTTTTGGCTACATGAATTTCATGGATATCAAGACCCTGCACCACCGCTCTTACCTGCGCGATGACTGCCTAGTGGTGCGCTGTGAGGTGGTGACGACGCTGGGTCCGGGAGGGTTGCAGCAGCAAGGCCTACTGCTCGAGGACCCCCCACGGCCCCCAAATCAGCCCGAGAATGTTCCACATTCCATGGGATGAGCAGAGTGGAGAGTTTAACACAACCAGGATGTCAGTCGTAATTATTCTTTTTTTTGTTATAATTATTACGGTTTTTTTTACCCAGGAAATCTCACTGAGTCTCAAGACACTTTTCAGGAGGGTCTTGCCAAGTTTTTACAGGAGGGTGCGATGTTGTCATGTGTCACCCCAATTGAGTAATTTGCAGGTCATTTTTCAGCATATGACCAACACCAGTTACATTGGGTTTTTTTGCTGTGAGAGTAAGCCAGAGAACCAAGAGGAAACCCATGCAAAAAAGGGGCAGAACAAACAAATTCTCCACAGAAAGGCACCCGTGTCAGGAATCGAACCCCCAGGACCTTCTTGCTGTTCTCAAGTGTTACCCTGCCACCCAAATATTCTTGTAATTGGTCACCCCGAGTTATAAATGTATCCACCAAAGCAGTGGTTCCGAACCTGTGGTTTGTGAGTCACTGACAACCCCACGGACCACCATGCACCAATAAATGTAAATATCTATTCTAAATCCGAGTATCTGCAAACAGATACAACACACATTCTATGTACGTGATCTGACCCAATAAAATAAATTATATATCTGCAAACACTTCCCACAAAGATTTTTCTCGGCCTATGAATGTCACTGTCTGCAAAATAAATATGCACAGTTCCCCGGCAGTCCAACTCGTGATTTTAGCTGGAGCCAACTGGATTACGACTTATGCCACTCAGTCACCACCTCCATATGCAGATGACATATGCGGGCTCTCCAAGACATTAATTTTGATTGTCATTTTCTGTTCGTGCCAGATATTCGTTTGTTAACATACCCATGTGCCTACAGCCTGTGAGAGCAGCCTTTATAATCAAAACCATGTCTTCCCTGCTTTTTGTAACTAAATTGTAATAATGTACTGTTTGAACTGTGAGGTATCGATATAATCGGGCTGCATTGCGAATGGTGTCACATCTCCTGGCTCGTGGCACGAGATCATATAGAGGCTACGCCCAAGCTGCGGGAAGTGATGTGTTTTATTGTGAGGATGCAGTGAAGCTCTCGTCTCCGGGGTGACTTGTGTGTTCCATTACGCTGGGGCGGTGAATATTAAAGAGTGAAGAGTTCCTGTCGTGTGCTCCCATGTTTCACGTAACGAGATTATATTCTCGGCCAAATGCAGTGCCAAATTAATGTTTGGATGACACACTGAAGCGTGCGAGTGTGGCTTCTATATCACTGCAACCTCGTGCTAGTTTCGCATCGATATTTCATGAATCTGAAATAAAGCCTTGTTACAAAAATCAAGAGTAAATTCCTGCTGATAAAATATACATCGAGGCATTGGTGCTCATCTCATGTTTACAGCCCTGCAGAGCCAGTGGTGGAAAATCTGCATTCCTCTGGTGGGGGCAGGTGTATCCATCGGACAACCACTATTGACTATCCCACAAAGTTGCTACTCATTTCAACAACCCCGGAGGGATGATGAGCTGAGTCAACCCCCAACCAGGATTTTAACATGCAACCAAATATCTACCATTGTAATTACCATGAAGTGAAGTGCGGTATTTATGTATGTGCTAATGCATCTATAATTTATTGGTAATGAGTGTAATGCTAAAGTTCTGTAAGATTGAGAATATAAAAAAATATTATGTAGAGGCCAAAATCATATTCGTTGGGTCTTTCGGTAAAGTCACGTAGTTAGGTTCAAAGAAAAAATAACAAAAAACTACGACGTTTTGATCACAACACAAGCGATCGTCATCAGGAGGAACAAAAGGGGGAAAGCTGCTGCGGCAGACTGTTTTAAAGGTTTAAAAGAAAATATAGCCCAAGGGTCTTAAACGAAGTGGACAGGGCTAGTGATGTTAGTGTGAGAAATTAGCGTGTTAATGTAAGATCGGAGAGCGGCCTCCACGAGGGTGCTGCGGTGGCGATGTTAATGTGAGAGATTAGCATGTTAATGGAAGATCGCACAGCAGCAACGTCGAGCTTGGCAAGCGAGGTGGCTGTGTTAGTGTGGTAAATTTAACCTGTTAATGTCAAATCAGAGAACCGAAAATAACTAACATCGGAAGGTGGTAGGATGGGAACATCACAGCCAGTTATGACTTAAACTGGTTGATAACGTCCCTCCAATGATTGCTCAGTTTATACCCATCTTCTCGATTGAAGTTGTGTCTTTCTGCATATGTGGATGGCTTCATAAACGAATCTTTATTGATAGCCAGTGGGTTTGCAAAGTACCTTCGTCTTAGATAAATCAATTTCGTGTGAGCCCACCGCATTAAAACAATGATCAGCCACGGCCGAGGTATTGGTCCTACCATGTTTCAGATCTGACTTATGTTCACGAACACGGTCCGAGACATGTCGCTTAGTTTCCCCAATGTAACTACTGCCGCAGACACAGCTTAGTTTGTAGATGCCGGAGTATTGCATGTCAGGGATCACATCCTTCACAGATGGGACCAGAACACACATTTTATGTACTGTGTTAAATCGAGCCTGGATCTTGTGTTTGCTCATGATTTTGGAGGTCTTTTTGGTGACCCCTGCTATGTATGGCAAGGTGATGGTTTTGATTGGGTTCTCAGATGGTTCTTTTCCAACGGTTGGGGTGACAGCTTTATGGATTGTGTAGTCTGAATATTCATTCATCTTGAGAACTTGGTGTACGTGTTTTGGTTCACTGGCTATGTGATGATGGTCGGAAATGCATCGAGCTCTATGGTGTAGAGTTTTGATGAGGGAATTATTCTGGGAAGGATGGTGGTGGGAGTCGGGTTTTAGATATGCGTCCGTATGGGTGGCTTTCCTGTAGACAGTGTCCCATTGAGCCATCTGGTCTCCTTTCGATTAAAACATCCAAGGATGGTAGCTTCATCTCCATGGTGAATTTGATGGCTAGGTGTATGGAATTTGTGGTTGAGGAATTGGTTCAGAGCTGGTCGGCCATGTGGCCAGATGATGAACGTGTTATTTACGTACCTCTTCCACAAGGACGGATGTAGAGTGGATGCCTGGACGGCATCTGTCTCAAATTTTTCCATGAAAACATTGGCTACAACTGGAGATAAGGGAGAACCCATTTGGGTACCTTCAACTTGTTTGTAGAAAGTTCCATTCCAGGTTAAGTAAGTGTTGGTGAGGCAGTGTCTAACCAGGGCCGGTACATCAGCATTCAGTTCTTGTTGGACCAAGTCTTCAATGTTTGCAATGGTGTCAGGCACAGGAACTTTGGTAAACAAAGAGGCTACATCGAAACTAACGAGCAAATCACCTGGAGATAGTGAGATGTCCTTAATTAACGATACCAAGTGAGCTAAGGACAGCTGAGGTGGTCTTACCAGTGAATGGTTGTAAGGTCTCAGACAAATCGGGCCAGTTTGTAGGTGGGTGAGTCAATGGTGGAGACGATAGGACGAAGGGGTGTACCCTCTTTATGGATTTTGGTAAGCGATATAATCTGGGTGGTCTAGCAGCAGAGGGTTTTAAGGAGAACTGCTTGGTTGGTTTGATTAAAGATGTCGAATCGGTGATATTGTTGGTTTTCGTAACGAGACTGTTGGTGGGATCTATTTTCATTTTTGTATAGCTACCATCATTAAATAGGTCCTGAATTTTGTTGTATGTGGTTTTGTCCATAATAACTGTGGCATTTCGCTTGTCGGCTGAGAGGATGACGATGTCATCTCTCTTTTTTAATTGGGAAAGCTCAAAGCGCTCATCAATACTGATGTTTCGATTTAAAGCTTTCGTGACTGCAGGGATTCATCTTCTTGGTTCTTTCGGTAAAGTCACGTAGAAGGGAAGTAATAAAATAATAAAAATAAAACATAATAAAACAATTCTCACGACGTTTCGGCCACAACGCAAGCAGCCGTCCTCAGGTGAAAACCAGGTCCGTCGAGGCGACAGAGTCAGACTCTGTCGCCTCGACGGACCTGGTTTGTCGCCTCGACGGACCTGGTTTTCACCTGAGGACGGCTGCTTGCGTTGTGGCCGAAACGTCGTGAGAATTGTTTTATTATGTTTTATTTTTATTATTTTATTACTTCCCTTCTACGTGACTTTACCGAAAGAACCAAGAAGATGAATACTGATGTTGCTAATAGGTGTCTTGGCGTTTTTGAGGATTGCAGCGATTTCCGATATTGCCACATCTGCAGTGATGTGTCCCAAACTTTAAGGGCTACGTCAACCTGGGCAATGATATCATCAACTGGGATGTGTTTTGGGGTGACTGCGAAATTCAGCCCTTTAGCTAGAACCGGTTTTAGGCTGTCGGGAATTAGACTGGTACTCTGATTAATAACAATCTTGTCAATTTCTTTCTTTTCAACGTGTGGATCTGGCTTCTTCTTGGAAAGGAGGTTGAACTTGGAAATCAGGTTATCTTTGCATTTAGCTGACATTGAGGTGACTGAAGAGGCTGTCATGTTATCTACATGTTCCCAATCAGATGTTGCATTTTTTCCGTCAATGTTAAGTTTGATTTCAGGAGAGGCTTGTTTAAATTATCTAGTTCAAATCGGAGCAATCTTATTCTCTCTGAGATCAGGGCGAAGCCGGCCCTGAACAATATCCGTTTCCCATTGGGAGAATTGACAGCAGCAGATGTCAATTCTCCCAATGCTAAATAGCGTTACGGGGGTCGCGTGACGTGAGGGTTCTGCCTTTGTCGTGAGGGTTGTAAGTTGACGCTGAGGAGGGGGGAGGAGGCGCCTCGCCCCCCCCCCATGTGGAGAGACATCACCCGCTAATTATTAATGAGGGGTGCCCATTTGGAAGACATCATCTCTTCGTGATTATTAATGAGGGGGCTGTTCGATATGGAGTGACGTCACCTGCTCATGATTATTAATGAGGGGGGGGGGTGCTACATGCGGAGTGACGTCACCTGCTCATGATTATTAATGGCGGGGGGGGGGGGGGTCCATGTGGAGGACGTCACCTGTTCATGATTATTAATGAGGGGGGTTGGCCCACGTGGAGTGACGTCACGCGCGGGACAGACATTCTTGGCTCATTATAGTAAATAAATGAGCGTTTATACATCTGGGAGGACACCACAGCAACCACAGCACCCACAGAAGATCCACGCGTGCGAGGAGGCAACACTCCCCTATACAGATGGAACAGGTGGCGTGTACCGCATTCTGGCAAGCCCAGGGTATAGCACCTTGATGCCCATGGAGTTTCATAAAATGTGTGTGATCCACGAACCCTCGTGAAGTACCAACATATTAGAAAGGGAGTCAGACAAGGTGATACGCTTTCCATAAAGTTATGCATAGTGACAAGATATTTTCTGAAAATGTAATTGAGAATGAAATGTAGATAATGGTAAAAATCAGTGGCGGCTCCTGCAAAATCTCTCAGGGGGGGCAAATGTCTGGATGATTGATAAGGATAAGGTCCACCCATGCAAAGGATAAATTAACAGCTTAAGCATGTAAAGGCAACTTCACTTCTTTAATATTAATGAAAAATAAAGTTCCTATACTCACTATTAATACAATCCACTCATGTTTCTTTTATTAAAGATTCCACTAGGTGGCGACAAATAATTTTGTTGGATGAAACGTGCTTACGTATGATGACGTAAGCACGTTAGTGCGAGCCCTCCCGGAAGCCATAGAGAATGCATTGCAGTGCCCCCCGTTCGAAAAAAAACATCTTTGAATGTAAGTCTATGGGACCACTCGGGGCGATTCTCAGCCGGAGGGAAATCGCCCAAAAAGAGGCGGTACTCCACAGAACGTAGCATGACGCTGATTGGACTATATCCAGAGGCACAGTGACGGCTAGCGTGACTCTGTGGTTGAATGACATTGGTGGTGCGTCGCCCAATCGCCCTAATGAAGAAACCGCCCCTGGTAAAAATGGAAACCGTCTCTCAACTTTCTAGTGCTATGGTCATTCAAACGTCCAATGGGAATGAACTCCAAAGAAGTTAGAACTTAACAAAAAGGCCTCAAAATATTGTGTTAAAAAAATAAAGCCACGTCCACCGAAATGTAACACGCCCATCAACAGCAACGGATGATTTGGATAACTTACACAGGTGGTAGATGCAAGACAGCAAGCAGCACAATGGTTTTGGGCAGGACACGTCATGGCCGGAAGGGATGATAGCAGGTGGTCGGGACGAACAGCAGCGGCAGCCAAATGGAGCGAACGCGTTTGCGAGGGCGTCTGTCCATGGAGCGGTGAAATCCGCAATCAGAGCCAGCGGGCGGGGCCTCGAGCGTGTGGGCGGGGCCTCGTGCCAAGTGGGCGGGGCCTCGTGTCAAGTGAGCGGGGCCTCGAGCGCGCGGGCGGGGCCTCGAGCGCGTGGGCGGGGCCTCGTGCCAAGTGGGCGGGGCCTCGAGCGCGCGGGCGGGGCCTCGAGCGCGTGGGCGGGGCCTCGTGCCAAGTGGGCGGGGCCTCGTGTCAAGTGGGCGGGGCCTCGAGCGCGCGGGCGGGGCCTCGAGCGCGTGGGCGGGGCCTCGAGCGCGTGGGCGGGGCCTCGTGCCAAGTGGGCGGGGCCTCGTGCCAAGTGGGCGGGGCCTCGAGCGCGCGGGCGGGGCCTCGTGCCAAGTGGGCGGGGCCTCGAGCGCGTGGGCGGGGCCTCGTGCCAAGTGGGCGGGGCCTCGAGCGCGCGGGCGGGGCCTCGAGCGCGCGGGCGGGGCCTCGAGCGCGCGGGCGGGGCCTCGAGCGCGCGGGCGGGGCCTCGAGCGCGCGGGCGGGGCCTCGAGCGCGCGGGCGGGGCCTCGAGCGCGCGGGCGGGGCCTCGAGCGCGCGGGCGGGGCCTCGAGCGCGCGGGCGGGGCCTCGAGCGCGCGGGCGGGGCCTCGTGCCAAGTGGGCGGGGCCTCGAGCGCGCGGGCGGGGCCTCGTGCCAAGTGGGCGGGGCCTCGTGGCGACCCCGGGGCCTCGTGGCGAGGCCGCGTTTGCGATGCTGCTGCCGCCGCCCTTCGCCGAGGAGTTCCTTTGCCGGGCCGCGGCCCGCGCGCTCTTCTACCCCACGCTGCTCTACACGGCGCTCGCGTGCCGCGTGCTGGGCCCGCGCCGCCGCCGCTGGTTCGACCGCGTGGACGCGACCGTGGTGCTGGGCGCGCTGCCCCTGCGCGGCTTGACCGAGCAGGCGAGGTCCCCCGCGTCCCTCTTTGGGCACCTTTCTGCTCGTGGCTGTCTGGCCGGGTGCCTCGGCAGTGGAGCCAGCGACTCGGCCCATTATCCCGCCGGGTTTGATGCAGTTAGTGCCAATGAGTAAACATTTGTGGGGAAGTTAGCAATGATCGGCTTATGGACAGATTTGCTCCCGCCATAGGAATGCGAGATATTTATTACTGACTCGGTGGCTGTAAACGGGAGGTATCACGTCTTCAATGCATTTTTCGGAACAGGAACTCACCATGCCTCGTGAGGGTGCCGTCGTTGCGGTTATAGCATGGGCCCGTGTCTCCCCTCACGCTCCCCGTGTCTCCCCTCACGCTCCCCGTGTCTCCCCTCACGCTCCCCGTGTCTCCCCTCACGCTCCCCGTGTCTCCGTGTCTCCCCTCACGCTCCCCGTGTCTCCCCTCACGCTCCCCGTGTCTCCCCTCACGCTCCCCGTGTCTCCGCTCACGCTGCCTGCGTCTCTGCTCACAGCTGGTGAAGCAGGAGAACGTGCGCGGCGTCATCACTATGAACGAGGCGTACGAAACGAGGTTCCTGTGCAACTCGCTCGAGGTCTCTAAGGACGACTCAAGCCCAACACCGGCACACCACATCCAGTAGACATTTCACCATCGATGTAGATGCCAGTCACGTGCCACCTACTCTGGTATTTTTGAATGATTACGTGCATGGTCACGAATAAAATTGTTGATGAATGACCGCCCCTTCCACGCAAGCAAGCAGCTCCTCCTCCTCCTGTGTGTGCGCCTGCAGGAGTGGCGAGACGCCGGCGTGGAGCAGCTGACGCTGAGCACCGTGGACTTCACGGGGGTGCCCTCGCCACAGCAGCTGCACGACGGCGTGGCCTTCGCCCTGAAATACGCGGCGCTCGGCCACTCGGTCTACGTGCACTGCAAGGCCGGGCGCTCGCGCAGCGCCACCATGGTGGCAGCCTACCTCATCCAGGCACGTGGCCCGCCGCACCTCTTCTTAAGCTTTGGGATGTTTGGCCAACAACACTTACACTGTACGTGTTTTAGCTGTGGGTGGAAACCAGATCACCTGGAGGAAACCCCATGCAGCCATGCAGAACAGGGGCCGAATAAACAGATGCAACACAAAAAGGCGACCGTGTTTGGAATATAACCCAGGTCCTCCTCGCTCTGAGGCATGTCACCACTGCACCCCCCACTCCTCGCATTCTCACGCGTTAATGGCTTAATAAAGTTACTGATGAGGTGCGTTGTAAAATTAATTCCTCCTGCGACGTACACTCTTGAGTGCCGTGCGCCGAGGGGGTCGAGTTGACTTTGTTTAACCAGGAGAGAACTCGAGACTCGGATTGTCTTTGTTTGCAAGCGTGAGCTGGGGTGCCACAATGACGAGTAGTAGAGCGGTGAAGTGGCAGGTGATGTCCGTGCGGGCTGTGCGCAGGTACATGGCTGGGATGTGCAGGAGGCCTGCAACCACCTCCGCTCTCTGCGGCAGCACGTTCTCATCCGGCCAACCCAGCGGGAGGCCCTGGCCCGGTTTGCGGCGGAGGTGCGAGCGGACGACCCTGCCAGCGCTCGGACCACAGCACCTCCCGGCTAGCCGGCAACCTGCTCTGGCCTTCCCCTTCCATTGGCTGAATCCTTTGTGGTAATGTATGTATGTCTTTTCAGGGAGGCATACCTGTCAACCCCTTATCAGTGCCTATCTTATTACAGACCAATTCAGACCTTATTGGTCACCCCGTACCCTTATAAATCTCAACGCTCATCCTACAAAGTTCCATCACAAGGAAGAAACACAAATAGACTTTGTTTTGCACGTATTGAATTGGCTGTACGCCGTATGGACCTGAAAACAATTTCCCTGTTCAAGAATATGGGTAAACTGTATGGGTTGACCGTTATGTGGAGGTGACGCATTGTCCTTGTGTCACTGGTCCACAAATGCATTACCCATACGACCCAGGATGGCTAATGCGACCAATGGATTTTCTTGAAGTATTTTGTCTGTAGATAACAAATAATAACAATCATAGTGCAGGGCAATCACGAATGAAGGCACTACTGTTTCACAGGCACAGTCTCACAGTAGGGGGCGATGTTGACATATAATTTCCTGCTCGTTTCAAAGGATGTCGTGGGATCTTAATGTCCGCTGTGAGCAACGCAGATGGCACGTAAATGCACCCGCAGTAATAACCAAGTTGCGAACACGCTACCACTGGGCCACATGACCGCCCCAAATCCGTATGACAGCGAGGACCAATGCTTGTACTTTCAGCCACCGTTGTACTGGTCCATGTAACATCCAAATGTCTGGACATACCACTGGCAATTGGCAAACATCCGCGTCCATATTGAGCCACAAGGCATTCGCAAGCAACAGCAGTAGCACGTTTATTCCTTGGAAAAGAAGCAGTTCTAATTGAGAGGATTATGAGGTCGTGCAGCGTTTTATTTTGGGAAATTACAGGGAATGACGTCATTTCTGAAACTCATGTGCAGTATGTGGTAGGACGGTGGTTGCACGACTCAGTGTTTCGAAACACGACACGGGGAAAAGGTGACAAACCATGCAGCTGGTGTGAATTCAGCTCCATTCCCTTTCAGGTCATGATTGATGCAACAGCATGATGCTGGTCAAGTCCGTGTCAGGAAGCGGCAGGTGTGAGCCACCTTGCTGTATAAAACTATTAATATTTTGTACAGAGAAGGTGGTAAAGTGTTGTTATTTGTGCTTGTGCACCACTGCTAATGCGGTGTCACCAAATACTTTATCTAAACAAGGGTTTCCGTGAAATAAAATGTACAATTTGTATCAAGAAAATAAATCTATGAATATTTAAAGATTTAATTGCTTGAGCAAGGTCGTGGTTTAGAGAGTGCAAATTGGTTCGGTGCTAATGCGTGTTCGAGCAGTGGCAGGGCGGGTAATTACGACACGGGAGCTGTCAGTCGAGCACAACACTTGGTGATTACGGTTGCCCGAGTGCTGCAGCCTCTGCCAGCTGCACAGTGTGCATGCTCAGCCAGAGCATCCAAACCAGTCGTGAGCTGATTTTCAGATTAATCAAAAATATCTCAGGATCAGGCCAAGATGTGATACTTGAGACGATCTAAATAAAAACGTCGATTCGGATTATTCCGAAAGGAAAGTGACGATGCCGGTATCACTGCGTCACTTCCGCTGTTTTACTGCTAAAACTGGTGGCACGTGGCATCAAGTGATATCACCATTGTGACACGTAAATACATGTCTTAACATAATCCAGAACTATCCGATAACTTCCGAGAAAACTGTAAATCTGAAATATTTCAATCCAAAACTCGTGCTGAATCTGAACCAGCGCTCGCAAGTGCATGGAACGGTGTAGCGGTGTGCAGAGCCGCCCCTTATCTTGTATGTCGCGACAACTGCCGCATCAGAAAACATCTTGGTGGTTCGTCCTCGGGGCAGCAGTGAGTTCATTTGGAGTAATACACAGGGGGTAGAGCACTGCCAATCTCTGCGTCGGGGTAATGAGCTGGGTGCGTGTGTTAAAATGTAAATTATATTTTATTGTGAATCTCTCTACAATAACCAGCAAGTGAAAAGTAGAAACTCTGTAAGCTGCCTTTGAAACACTCTAGCTGCCTTTGATTTTTCATTAAATAAAATATTTCACCCAGGTAATCTCTTACGATGAAACATCTCGTTGGCAAGGCATCCAGGGCTTTGGACCTGCCTTCCCTGCCTCCCGGCCCGTACCCCGCAGAGCGAGGCGTCCTGAAGAGCCTTCCCCTCCACACTCAACGTGCAGACGGATGCCACCTGCGATGTCGAGGCCATGTGGACATCTGGAATGGAGCGATTCGTCCTGTCACTCATCCCCCCCGGCCACCAGAGCAGGGACTCGGGGGGGGGGGGGGGGGGGCTGAGCAGCTGAGTTTGCAAGGCCACTGTGCCTGTGCTCAGCTGCTGTGTTAATCATAAAAATCATGTGCTAGGCAGGGACCTCGCCGGTTGGGCCACACAACCGTTGGTTGCGTGTGGAGACCCCGACTGCACATGCTTGAGCCTATTTTGTATTTATGCCTCACTGAGTCTCAATACTTTCGGGAGCATTCTGACAAGTTTTTGAAGTAGGGGGTGATGTTGCTATGCAAAATCTCAATGGGATAACCTGCAGGTGATTTTTCAGCATTATACATTTGTCCAATAGTTACATTGTATGTTTTTTTGCGATGGGAGGAAACTGAATGCAGAGGAAACCCATGCAGAGCAAGGGGAGAACATTCAAACTCCACACAAAGACGAATTGGGAATCGAACCTACACGGCATCCGTTGTCTGGTGCAGCACGTGCAGACCTAGGGGCAGCAGGGGTTGTCGGCGGAGATGGTGACATTGATGGTGTAGAGGTCGATGAGATCGGCCAAGAAGAGTCGGTCGGCCACGGGGTCGAGGCCCATGCGGCACACGTCCGACTCGGTGACTTCGCGGACACCGCTGACCGCCAGGCGCACCAGCGAGCCCAGCACGCGTGCATTCAGCTCCCGGAAGAATCTGCTCAGCACGACACCAAAGATTCCCCATGTTGCCTTAATAGATTGTTGGATAAAGTACTGTTAGCGAGCAGCACCTATGAAGGCCGGCCTGACGCACAGGGAGGTGGGTGGCCAGCACCACGCCCGGCCGTCTTTGTTTTCCACACCGCACCAGGTATTCAATTAAGGCTTAGTCGATCTAAGGGAGGCCACAGGACAGGTTGAAATTCGTTCAGATAATCGTAAACGGTGTTGGCCGTGAGTAGAAATCGAACTCGGGTCGCCAGGTTCATAGCACATAGTACAGTGCCGTCTTGTCCTCAAACATCTCCGTTTTCACACCTACGATTAGCGCGGTTGGCTACGTACGGTGCGAAAGAAGTTCAACATAGCACACCGAGCAAACCACTGCACCACCGCTCCGATAAAGAGAACGCCCACACACTTGATGTGAATCGCTGTGCAGTGCAGCCACCCACGCCGAATGTAGCCTGTCTGACAGTCTCACAAGCACAAGGTTACCATGAAACTGCTCTTTAAAGACCCCCTTATGCAGCCATACGTTTTTCAACTGCAGTCGAGTTTCTCGTGCTTGTCTAGCCCAGTGAGACTCATTCGCAAGAGTGACCTGGGTTCACCACAATGACGAGCAACCGCATCAACGGTGAAACGGTGCAGCAAATAGAAATTACGAATGAAAACAACCACATTGTAGAAGAAATCCGAAATACTGCACAACCATATGTAAATGTTCCTTCATTTAAAGCCCCACAACAAAAGTCGGCTCGGACAATGTCTCTGGTGTTAATGATGCGGGTGAAGGTGGGAGTGGCCCAGTTTGATGTTGGTAACACTCGGGGGTAAAGACCTCGGTCCTTGTGGGATATTTTTCTTTTCAGATTTAGCCACTGGGTGGCACCAGATGCGCGTGTCCGTGTGACCCGCAAATAAACCACTCGTTCACGTGCAATACAGACACGTGCCACAGCAGGGCACGGCGGGTTTCTAGAGGAGACGCATCAAGTGTGAAGGGATGAAGGATTCCACTTGGCTCTCGTGATGACACCGACGTACGTTAGAAGGAATCCGTTGTCGAGGTTCTGGCTTCCATCCCGGCCTGTCGAGACCACCTCCCTGGATGACGCACGCGCACCCCACACAGCCAAGCGCACTTACGGGTAAACAAACCGTGCCCTGCCATGAGGCCACCGTCTCGTGACGATGATGTATGCTGCTTGAATTTAGCCGCCGGCCAGGTGGCCCAGCTGTAGAGCGGGCAACTCGCAATCGGAAAGTGGCAAGCTCAAATCCTGGTTGGGAGTCATTAAAATGAGTACTACCTTGTAATTGGTAATTAAGTCAGCATTGGTTGTCCCAATGGTAGACTCCACGTGGCCTCTGTGCACGGAGCCTTGAAGTGACCGGCAGTGATGGTCGTGACAGTGAGGCTCGTGGTGGTGCTCGTGATGCGCGCACCTCTGCGTCACCAGCTGTTGGTAGCGGCTTTGGTCGGCACGTGTAGGCGCTAGCAGGCCCTGCAGGTGACTGTGGTGCGAGCGGAGGCTCTGCCGGTCAACGTACACGTCGTACAGTGCCGTCTTGTCTTCAAACACCTTCTCTGTCGTGCCTGTCGAGAGGAGCAGCCAAGCGTTTGCAAGCACAACTCACGATCCACCCAGGACACATCTGGTGCATTCAGAGTAATTATTTTATTTTACACATCGTTTATGCAAATTGGCTCAAAATACTGTAGGAATTTTAATCTGCAATCTTTGCACAGATGCGCAGGAAACCACAAATGAGTGGGAACATATCCTAACAATTGCCCATGCTCTGTCACCCTATATAAGGATGTTTGAAAAACTCCATGAATCAGTGTAGCATGAAGTCAAAGTACCTGGAGAAAACCCACACGTGCGAGGGGGTGAACACTTGATCTCTAAATAGACCAGGCTCTGTTTGAAACCAAGCTCTTATGGGATGTTTGGCCATTTCCTTTAATGAGAGTTTGGCTTATTACAGGAGAAAACTGGCGAACCTGAAGAAAACACCCGGCACATCGGAGGGGGCGACACTCAAAGCTCCCCACAGATAAATTCAAGAATCCATTGCCGTCCTTCCATCTCTTGGCCACCTCGCAGCCAGCCCCGACCCGACAGCACCTGCTTTTCCCAAGCAGTCTTCCACTCAGCATTAACCAGGCTCAACCCTGCTCGTGGTGTCACTTCTGAATCTTTTATCCCACCAAGGGATGGCAACTGAAAGTGTAGCCGCGGGGACTAAACGAGCAGAGCTCGGGAAATACCCCCATCCCCCACGTGGACGCTGTTGTGCGCGTGCGTTCACTCACACGCGATGTAGGTGACCTCCGACTCCAGCGAACCGATGTCGGCCACGCTGACGTAGAAGAGCGGCTTGAGGGGCGGCACGGCGCCCAGCCCAGCCTGGCCGTGGCTCCCCAGGCAGCAGCAGCAGAGCACTGTGCGGAGCACACACCACGACTTATGGAGCGCTCGCGGCTGCGACTTAGCCAGCGATTGTTGGCGTTCTTGTTCGCGTCGTTCTGAGCGGCGGTGCGGCCCAGCGGTAGCGCGTTCGGTGCTCGTTGCAGTGGTTCGAGGTTTGAACCGGAAGGCCGCCTTGATTATATTGCTGCGTTATACTGTGGGGATATTAACCATACAACATGCTCCGTCTGCCTCTCAGTGGATGTGATGTCATTATAAATTAATAGGCCGCTGTGTGCCGGCGTCATGGTCCAAATTGCCAAATTCTCAAAATGACACTGCTAAATATTGGCATTACCCATGGCAACATTGTCCCTTCTGTGGAACTAAATGCAGCCTGTGTCTGTGAAACACAACAGCGCCTTTCTGCTTGAAGCCTTGCGCTATGATAATGGGGTGAATTCCAAACGTGCTAAATAATAAAAAAAATTAAGTTGCACTTCAAACGGTACGTGTGTGTGCACCACGTAACGAGCTCATGCCGGGACTCCCGAGGCATCCTGCATTTTGAATCCTAAAAAAATCTTCAAATCTGTGTCGTGTCACAGCTCGCGCACGCGCCTCCAGGGTATTTGGTCTACTCTTCCACGTTTTTCAGATGATTTTTCATGCCGTTACTTGTAATGCAAAATAACACGATGTAACACAGTTTTTGTTCCTGGGTAGTAAGTGTTATTTCCTAATTGCTTATGCCTAAAAAGTATATAAAATGGCTATTATTCCCCACAAACTTTGCTTTTGTGACCAGGACAGTGATATTTGGAAATTTACCTATTTTCAATGAGAAAACGGGCAAATGTGTGCATTTTCGTTCACATAAAGTATAAAAAACAACATGAATAAAAATGTACATGTATTTATACTAAAGTAATAAAAAAAATTACTACAAAAGGTTTAGAAGTAAGTCGATTTTGGAGATTTTGCGATTATTCTGTAAATCACGTTCACGAATCAGCCCCCAAATGTAGTCTCCCATCATGTTCTCGTTATACTGTCCTAGTGGAAGCGCTCGCTTTGCTCCTCCGCCGAGTATACTCCCATGTTCTCCTTGAATTTATCAAGATGAGCATCAAGGATATGGACTTTGAGGGACATCCTACAGCCCATTGTGCCGTTGTTCACCCTTCTCAACCAGCTCCACATAGTTTTTGACCTTGTGATTGCTCAGGAAGCCACGAACCACTGTGACAAAGCTGTTCCAAGCCGCTTTCTCCTTACTAGTGCGCTTCTTGTGGAATTCATTGCACTCCAGGATCTTCTTTATCTGTGGTCCGATGAAAACACTGGCTTTGATCTTTGCCTCAGACAGCGAAGAGAAGAAGACTTGAAGGTACTTGAAGGCTGCCGACACCTTATCTACAGCTCTGACAAATTGTTTCATAAGGCGCATTTTCATGTGCAGTGGTGGCATCAGCACCTCCCGGGGGTCCACCAGTGGCTCCCACTTGACGTTGCTCCACCCCACAGAGAACTCGGTCCACTGTGGTCAGTCTTGTCTAGTAGTGCGCCTTGGTGTCCCTGCTGTTCCAAAGGCAAAGATAGCAAGGAAACTTGGTAAAACCGCCTTGGAGACCCATAATTTTGAAGTCTCCGATGACCTCACAGCCATACTCATCATACTTCAAGGCATCCAGCAAGGTCTTGATGCTGTTGTAATCCTCTTTGAGGTGCACCGAGTGAGCCAGGGGAAGAGACAGGTACTTGTTACCATTATGGAGCAGCACGGCTTTGAGGCTCCTGGATGAGCTGTCAATGAAGAGGCGCCACTCATTCAGGTTACAGGCGATTCCGATTGCCTCGAACAGACTGATCACATTTTGGCAGAAGCAGAACCCATCTTGATGGGTGAAGAAGCTGCAAAAAGGTTGGTGATGCTTCCTCTGATCTGCGACTTGCACACTTTCATCCAACAAGTTCCACTGCTTTAGCCTATACGTCAAAAGCTCGGCATTGATGTATTTTGGTTGGGGTAGTATGGGTTTCTCTCCTCAGCTCCACCTCTGAAATTGTCATCTGGATCTACAACGTCTTCCTTGCTCTCTGACTTGCTGCTCTCTTCTAAAGACGGCTGCTCTCCGGAGGAGTGAGTATGGGGAGCTCATGGCAGTGTGGCATGAGCTCCCTGTACCCACAGTATGGATGAAGGAAGGTCCGGATACGTGATAGGTGCATTCTTGCCATTCCGACGTTTGGAAGGGTCCACCATGCAGAAGTAGCAGTTGCTTGAGTGGTCAGTGGGTTCCCGCCAAATTCTTGGGATAGCGAACTTCATGGCTATCTTTTCCCCTCTGTACCATCCTACAAAAATACATTTATTTCACCCATGACTAATGTGTAAGAGATTCTCGCAACATTTATAATATATGATATATTTTTTCAATAACATTGAAAATTGTAAAACATTTTATAGTAAAAAACTGTAACAAATTTTATAACAATTCCGAGCAACAATTGTCCATCTTACCTTCCAGAGTTTTTTTGCATTGCTCGCAGGTGAAATGAGGTGCCCAGGGTTTGTCTTGATCCCGGAAAGACATGCCGAAATATGCCTTGTAGACCTCACACATCTTAGCAGATGCTTCCACAGAGTACTTTTTCGCTCGTCTTGATAAATTGGTCGCAGACAGAAAAATGCGTCTGCTGGATGCTTGCAGCCTCTTGATGCCATCTCAGCAAAATGCAGATATGTATCCACTTAGGCAGCTGGAACTAAACGGAACTGGTGGGCTTAAGGCCCTTGTAGTTATACTACTATTTATATTAATGGAAATTTCTAGAATATTCTAGAAGTTTATTCAGCACTGAATCTATCTGGAATGTTTTGTAAAATATGTAAATTTCAAAATATTACTGTCCTGGTCACAAAATCAAAGTTTGTGGGGAATAATAGCCATTTTCTGTACTTTTGAAGCATAAGCAATACGAAAATAACACTACCCAGGAACAAAAATACACATTTGATACACAGTGTAATCACTGTTAACACACCCCCAGTTGTAATGGGCAAGGCGTTTGTGGTGCGTGTGGGGAGGTGTAGGCGCCGCCCACCGTGGAGGCACGCGCCGCCCACCGGGGGCGGCGAGTAGAGCAGCATCCTCTTGCGCAGGAGAACCAACTTCCAGAGGCAGAACACGCTCGGCCCGAAGCAGTTCACAAGCCGGGAGAGGCTACCTGCATGGTGGCCCTGCACGCAGTGCAAACACCACCACGCACAACACTCGTATCTCACTTGCGCCACTCGCCAGCACTCGCACCGACACTCACATTTGCACACTGTCCTGCACCCCAGCACTAACATCGGCACTCACAAGGGCAGGCTCAGGGCTGTAAAGAGGAGATGAGTGAGTGTAAACAGAAGGATATTTGAGGCAGGAGTGCTCAATGGAGCTGGGCTAACTTGGCAGCTTGAAGAGAAATTGCCGGCATTTGAGCTTAGCTGTCTGAGAAGGATGCTGGGAGTTTTATGGTGAGACAGGATAAGCATTGGAGCAGGCTGAGTGGTGTAGATATGATCAGGCAGAAACGACCGCACTGAGTAGCATCATGTAGAGGTGATGTCATATACAGATAAAAACGGCTGCACTGGGTAGGACGCGCATGCAGGACTCGGGAAGAGGGCCAGTCTCCACGAGTTGGGTGACCAAGGGGAAGAGACGAAATAAGGGCAGATGGTGGTGAGGGAGATGGCCAGGGAGGATCGTGGAGGTCAATGTGCTTCTCTACTGTGCAGTAGCAGCAGCAGCTGTGGGATGTGGCAGAGGGGAGAACGCAGTGGTAGGGTGGAGGTTGTGGTGGTGGTGGCATCATCAACGGTTTTGCACATGGTGACGTCTCAAGCTTGAGTTGGTCTAAAGAAAGGGGCTGGCTGAGGTGTTCATGTTGGACCTGCAGAAGAGGACGATCCCAGGAGAGTGGCGTGCGGGTTGAGGGGAGCTGGCTTGAGGGGGGCTGGGTGGTGGGGAGCTCGGTGGTGAGGGGCAGCACTGCTCGGTATTGCTCGTAGAACTCCGAGAGGGCTTCGTATTGCCCTGGCTCGTCAAGCTGCCTCCTGTTCCACACATCAAGAACATTATCAGCATCACCATCAGCCATAATCAAGTACGGGCTTTATTTTAGAAAAATCAGTCACGGGCTTGCCGCACACAAATAGAGCATGTCTCGAGCAACACACACGTCGGAGTTTCCTGCTTCCCATATTCACCGAGAAATGAAGGTAGCTGCCGCAGCAGTAGTGAAGTGGTTCGTGCGGAATGGACTTGCAAACCAGAGGTCTCCGGTTCACTTCCACCTTATGCCATGGCAGAAAGAATTGCGCAATTTGCTCGATTGCCACTCACCACTGTCCCCTCGGTAGCAGGGTGACTCAGTTCCTCACTGCAGGTTGCGTCCGAGTCCCCCCACCTCTTCCAAGACGTCTGGCCAGCGTGGAAGAGTAGACCAAAGAGCGTCTCATTGGGCTCTCTAGAACTCCCTCTAATGAAGACCCTCCTGTCAGCAGTGGCATGAGCACGCACTCAGGCGGCTGTGCCATTACCCGAACAAGCGGGGCAACTGCTGGGTTGTTTTCTCACCTGACTTGCTCCTGGAGGAAGGTCGAGTGCAAGGCGAGGGTGGCGTAGCTGGGGGACAGGGCCCCCACAGACTTGACACGGACGCCTCGCTCTGGGCCGCTGTCCACGCGCCGGCTGTGGAAGTGAGCCAACCCAAAGGCGCTGTCCGTTCGGAAATACCTGCGCACACCACAGACACACGGACATACAACGCAATACAAAAATCCTCCTTGTAGGCTTTAACAGGATATTGAGGCATGTGCTGTTAGTGAGCGCCAATGAAGGCCGGCATGACACACGAGCAGGTGGGTGGCCAGCACCACGCCTAGCCGCCTTTGTCTTCCCAGTGGTGTATTTACACGCATCAGATACTAATTTAAGGCTAAATCAACCTCGAAAAAGCCCAAATTCGGTTCAGATATTCGATATTGTCGGTAGCCGGGAATTGAACTTGGGTCGCAAGGTCGGTAAGCACAATGTGCTAACCGCTGCACTACCGCTCCCTCACTTACTGACATGCACAAAGACTCCCGGACACACACGGCTGTGAGCAATGCGCGCTCATTTACACCAGCGGGCCTCGACCCAAAGCCTTTCAATGGGGACGTGCAGACTGGATACCGTGCAGGTGTAAATGTGATGTGCGTGACTTGGGAGTTAGAAGTGACTGTGAGGAGTGAGGGACCCGCACGTGAAGTCAGAAGTGATGTTGTGAGCTCCACTCGCGATGGCCTTGAACTCAACACCGACCAGGGCTGCATCGTGAGGCGCGCACCACTCCAGCCCGTTCCCTGTCGACACAAATCACTCTTCACACCCCGCACCACACTCCCCCCACGAGTCCGTAACAAAGCCCCGTTCCGATCGATGTAATTCTATTCTTGCGTTTGGCGATATGGTTAGGAGCTCAATGTCAAAGTCGATGTCTGCCGCTGGCCACGACGATAGGGCACAACAGGAGAGAGAGTTCGTGTCGTTTTGCTGTTCATCCTCCGTCAAAGGGGCACGGACAACAGTGGGTTTAGTATGCGGTCCATAGTTTGGGTTGCACGGCCACAATTATACTTTGGGTTGTCTTTAATGTATGTATATGTGTATCTATGACTCTCTATTTATAGGGATATCTGCGTATTTCTCTGGGGTTCTACGAGTTTACTCGATGGTCTATCATTTGGGTTGCATGGCCACAATTGCACTATTGTGGCTTGTTTTTAATTTTACAATTAAGAAGAAACGCGCATCGACGGGCTGACGTTCTGATGAGGTTGGCAGTGAGCGAGGAGGAATGGCAAAGCCAGGAAGGAGGCGTTTACAGTCTTTTGGACGTTCGCGTCACTCTGCTCTGTTCGCCAGATCGATGCCTGCCCCCTTCCGCCGCCTCGTGGCCCGAACCCAGCGGGTCTCAATCCGCAGGGCGACACCACCGACACCACCGACACGCAGCACGGGACGGGCGCCCCGTGACTTCTGTCCCCGCCGTATGACCCCCCCCCCCGCACCTGTCCCCCCCGCACCGCCCCCCGCACCTGTCCCCGCCGTGTGACCCCCCCCCCCGCACCTGTCCCCGCCGTGTGACCCCCCCCCACCCCGCACCTGTCCGCGCGTCAAACGTGGCCACGAAGGCGGCGGTGACGAGCGCCGCCTCCACCTCGCCCGGGCCCGGCAGCGTCTCCTCGCCCGCCCGCCTCACCGCCTCCCCCTCCCCCTCGTCCCCCTCCTCCTCCTCCGCAAGGAGCAAGGCGCCCTCGCTCTCTGTGCCCACGTCCATCTTCGTGATCACGGCTCCGGGAAGGAAGGGGAAGAGGGGGTAAGGAACTCCCTGGGATGTGGGCGTCGCGCCGAGTCGCGTTGCCAGAACAGAGGCGAAACCTCTTCACGGAGCGAGACCCGGGGAAGTGCCGCGCCCAAAAATCGAATTCGTTCACTCGGCACGGGGCCCCGAGTCACCTCGCTCACTCCGGGCGACTCCGCTAATCGCCTTCACGGGACTCCTTCACTCCCTCCTTTCACTCCTTCCCATCACTCCCTCCCTTCACTCCTTCCCATCACTCCCTCCCTTCACTCCTTCCCATCACTCCTTCACTCCTTCCCTTCGCTCCTTTTTTTTACGATCAGTGGAAACAAGAAGATGCTCGGTGTAGTCGGCACTTTGCTTCGTTCATCATTTCGTAAACATTTTTTTTTATTTTTAAACTTTGCTTTATGTAAACCCCCACCTCTCGCTCACTCTCTCGCTCACTCTCTCTCTCTCGCTCTCTCTCGTTCTGCACGCAGCCCTTCTCGCAGTCCGACGGCCTCCGACGGGTAGCTCATATCAGCATGCAGAGCTCCCCGTCATCTGCCACCGAGCACACGGCCTCCTCCATCGCCCACTGCTCCTTGAAGGCCGGCACGGCGTGGGTCAGCCGCGCATAGCGGAACTCCAGCCCACACACCCTGGCTCCGACAAGATCTCGGAAGATGCCCAGGCTGTTGGCCGGACGTTTCCCCTCCAGAGCCACCTTCCTCGCCCTGTAAATGGCGAGCTTGGCATAGCCGACGAGCACGTTGACCAGCCCCTCCCTTCACTCCCTCCCTTCACTCATTCCCTTCACTCATTCCCTTCACTCCTTCACTCATTCCCTTCACTCATTCCCTTCACTCCTTCACTCTCGCTCACGTAACGAGCTCTGCAACGCGCGCGGTCCCCTGCCATCGACGCGGCGTCGCAGGCGATCGCCTCGTGCGCCGCTTGACTCGACAGAGACAGCTCGCTCAGAGGAGGACCTCGTGGTGTCCGTCACGGGGGGCTGGGTGGGGGGGGGGCTGTGATGAGAAGGAGGAGGCGTTCGCCGGGAAGACTTTTGGATGGGCTCTGGAAACGGAGAACGCTGCGTGTGAAGGTAGAAGGGTGTTTGAGTCGTGGCCCTGGCTACTCTGGGTGCAGGGGATTCACCGCCATGTACGGTGCAGTCGCCAATAACGGCAAACGCTGATTTACATTCTCATCTCGGCTTGTGACGCAGCGCACGGTATCCGCTCCTCGCTCTCTTAGAGGCGCAAGGAGGAGCAACCACAGATGAGCAGGAAGGCAGCAGCAGCAGCCACAATTACTACCCAATCTCTGCTGTCCTCTATATACGAAGGTGTTATCGGCCAATACATTACAGCAACGTTTACTTGTGCGAGGGAACCGGAGTACTCGGAGAAACCCCACGCATGCAAGGGGGAAACACTCGATCTCATGCAAACGGAGCCAGTGGAGACACAACGTGTGCTGTACCGCCATCCCCTGGCGAGCGAGGTGACGGAGGAGCGCTCTTGATGCCCCCTGGAGGGGAGTTTCGCGACATCCGAGAGATCCTCCTCCTGTGGCACCACCAGCCCTATTCAGGACCTGACTAGCTAACCTGCACTGACCAGTGTGACGTATGGATACACAACAATCCCGGTTAATGTGGCACATCGGGGCATCAGGGTGGATCAGTGGTGACACTCTTGCCTCACCGCCAGGAAGGACCCAAGTTCGATTCTAGACTCGGGCGCCGTCTGTATGGAGTTTGTATGTTCTCCCCCTGCTTTTCATGATTTTCCTGTGCGTTCTCCGATTTCCTCCCGTTGCAACAAAACAGCACCTATGTATGTTGAACTTCTTTTGCACCGTACACAGCCAACCGTGCTAATCGGAGGTGCAACACCAGTTAAAATGTAAACTTGTATTTGGCCATAACGTCTCAGTGCTGGACCCTCCTAAATAAAGAGTTTCCGTGGGGACGTGAGTAGCCTTGAAACCCAGTAGCCAGTGCGCCGCTGTTGTTTGGCACTGGGTACGCAATGCCGCTGTTGCGTCATGACAGGTGTCGTGCAGTGAGGATCGTAGCATTGATAACTTAGTATGGCCCTGAGCCAGTCGTGGAAATTCATCATTTCTATGTCGGGGGTGATTCTATCCACAGGACGACCAGTGTTGACTTCCCCACAAATCATCCGGAATGTGTCCGATCCCGTCAAATCTCGCAAGCTCAGCTAAGTTGAGCCTGGATCGTGCTTAGATTGGTGAGTGCCGTGCATAAAGCGGTTGTAGTGAGCGTTTCGGGCTGTAGAGGGCAGTGCAGTAAAATCCCGGGCCTTGCAGCCCTCAACCCGCTCTTTCTGGCATGGTGAAGTATGGCCATATTACCCTCACGGTGCGGGGAGGCCATCATCCAGCAGTGGATTGACAAACGGACTGTCCATGTAGCTAATGGAGATCGTATGCAGAGGGCTTCGCGAATACAATGAGTGCGATCTGAATGTACGGATCAGAGATCTGAACCTCAACTCGGCAGCTTCAATATAAATTGATGGCATTCGAACCCAGGTGTATGAGATTTGAACGGTTGACTACGTACGGTGTGACAGAAGTTCAACATCCAGCAATGGAGAAGTCCACAAGAGAACGTGACAAGGTGAGTGGTGTGGGTGTGATGAGGCAGGAACGGCTGCCCTGGGTGGGACGCGTGTGCAAGATGGGAGGACGGCACTGGAGAGGTCTCCACGAGCTGGGCGACCAAGCAGATGGGAAGACCTACAGGGAAGATGGCGTGAGACTGCCGTGGCAGATATTGGCGGTCGCTGCGTGTCTTCCTGTGCAGCAGCAGCAGCCGTGGGTTCTGGCGGAGAGTGGAGAGCATTGGTGGCGAGGAGGTGCCGTGTCTGGCCACGGTGACGTCTCGACCTCGCTATCACAGTCCGAATGTGGCCACGTCTCAAAACCATGTACAGGCAACAGCATAGGATGTGCTGCCATACGAAGACGAGGGATACGTTGGAGGGTTTCATTCATGAGTTTTCTGACACGAGTATTCCGTGCCGCTGGGTTCGCTTATTCCGTTCCTTTCAGTTTCCGATTGGGGATGCCCACGCTGATTGGGGCGAATAATTTGGTGCTTATGGGGTGAACAACTGTCTTGCAGGCAGAATTATGGGATCGCTCACGCATTGGCCAGTCGCTCGCATATTCACCGTCCCCTACTTTGACACCTCGCACCAAACTTCCCCGTCCTTTGTCGAGCGTCATCTCGGTGCCCCCCCCCCGCTCCACTCACGAAGTCGCCCCCAAGATCAGGAGCGGCGGGGCGACGCGGCGGGGGGAGGCGCATGCGCGTCGCACGCCTCGCCGCGGATCCGCGGTGTCAGCTGGCGGCGGCAGCGCGCAGCTCCGTCACCAACCATGAGCGCGCCGCGAGAGAGAGGCGTAGCCAGCGAGGGGACGTGAGATCTCGCCGCCGCGCAGACACGCAGCCCAGCCGCCGCCTCGCTGGGCGAGCCGACTGCAGCGCGGCAAGGCGAGGCCCCGACAGCCATGGCTGAGGCGCGGGGCAGAGACTCGGCGTCGGCCGCGCCCGCCGATCGAGGAGAGGCGGACGCGGTGATGAGGGTGGCCGCCGCCGCGGCTGCGGGCGGTGCGAGCCCGGGGGAGGAGGCCGGGACGTCCCTGGAGAGCCGCTTCCCGCATCTCGCCATCCGCAAACAGATCTCGTATCGGTGAGACCCGGGAACTGTCCGCGCGGTGGGTGCTGAACGAATTCACGGCGCGGCCTGAAGGTGCTGTTGTTCACCCGGGATGCTGATTTCGCAACCCTTCCCCTGCAATGCGCGGCAGCGCTTGCTACCACACGGGCGACCGACAGGGTTTACTATCACCAAGGGCGACTGACAGGGCTTACTACCACACGGGCTACCAACAGGGTTTACTATCACCAAGGGCGACTGGTAGGGCTTACTATGACACGGGCGACTGACAGGGCTTACTATGACACGGGTGACTACCATACGTGCTTGATTTGATACCGTCCTTGTGGGCCGCGTGTACAAACGAGGAGGCGCCAGCCACCCCCCCCCCCCCGTGTTTGTGTGGAGCGGTTAGTCAGCGTTGCTGTGCTAAGAATTCCAGTTCGATTCCAGCTCACGGCCAATACCAGTGACGATTATCTGAACCAGTCTAGGGCCTCCCCTAGGTCGACTCAGCCTCAAATGAGTAGCTGGTGCGATGTTTAAACATAGCCACTAGGGAGACAAAGGTGGCCGGGCGTCCTGTGGCCACCCCCCCTCACCCCCCCCAACACCCCGTGTGTTATGCCGGCCTTCAGAATACACGAGGGATCATTGTCTTGTGTGTGTGTCTGTGTGTATGTATGTGCGTGTCTATACGTGGGGAACGGCCGTGTATTATCACACTGCGCTATAAACTCGGCGACCAGAGTTCGATTCTCATTCACGACCAATAACTGGCGAATATTTGAAACGGTCGTGGGCCTCCCGAAGGTCGACTTAGCCTTAAATGAGTGCCGGTGTGTGAACATCAGCATTGGGGAGACAAAGGCGGCGGGCTTGGTATTGGCCACCCACCGACTCGTGTGCCGTGCCGGCCGTTATAGGTGTTTGCTGACATAATTTGTCCCAACAGTCTGTTAACGGCTATACGGGGGACATTTGTCTTTGTGTATCTGTGTGACGTGGCGTCTTTCCTTCGTACAGTGCTCGTTACGCGCTTAATTAAGCTTCGTGCTCTCAGCGTCGGTTCTATTATTGGATGGAGCTGGGCTCTGGTTTTTGCCTTCACTGCGGATCATCGCTCTTCCCCACCCATCCACCTTTAGCGAGACCCCGGGGGGTGCATCGCATCCTTGCCCGAGCGCCGGGCGTCAGCGCGCGTAATGTCATTAGGGGCGCTGACCGCATGGACAGCCTCGGCTCAGCGTTGCGAATCTCTTGAGATTCTGCAGAGCCAATGAAGGCATCACAGCCCGCGCGGACGGTGCAGACCCAGGCGGAGCTGCGATGATGTGCACACGGGGGAACTGTGACGTGCATGTACAATTACACATGTGTGTATGTATTTATACACCGTGTGTTCGTGTGTTCGTGTGTGAGGTTAAACAGTCCCTGGAGGGGCCCCTTCCCTCTCGCCGTCAGGCGTCCCATGCTCATTGCTACCAAGCTGCTGCTGCGTTTACACTCGCAGCAGCAGCAGCAGCAGCTTGTGCGCCTCGCTTCACTGGGCGCTGATGCATCTCCTTCATTGGGTGATGATGCATCTTCTAAACTGGGTCCCAATGCATCTCCTTCATTGGGTGATGATGCATCTCCTTCATTGGGTGTTGATGCATCTCCTTTACTGGGCGCTGATGCATCTCCTTCATTGGGTGATGATGCATCTCCTTCATTGATGATGCATCTCCTTCATTGGGTGTTGATGCATCTCCTTCATTGGGTGATGATGCATCTCCTTCATTGATGATGCATCTCCTTCATTGGGTGTTAATGCATCTCCTTCATTGGGTGATGATGCATCTCCTTCATTGATGATGCATCTCCTTCATTGGGTGTTGATGCATCTCCTTCATTGGGTGATGATGCATCTCCTTCATTGATGATGCATCTCCTTTACTGGGCGCTGATGCATCTCCTTCATTGGGTGATGATGCATCTCCTTCATTGATGATGCATCTCCTTCATTGGGTGTTGATGCATCTCCTTCATTGGGTGATGATGCATCTCCTTCATTGATGATGCATCTCCTTCATTGGGTGTTAATGCATCTCCTTCATTGGGTGATGATGCATCTCCTTCATTGGGTGATGATGCATCTCCTTCATTGGGTGTTGATGCATCTCCTTCATTGGGTGTTGATGCATCTCCTTCATTTGGTGTTGATGCATCTCCTTCATTGATGATGCATCTCCTTCATTGAGTGATGATGCATCTCCTTCATTGGGTGTTGATGCATCTCCTTCATTGGGTGTTGATGCATCTCCTTCATTGGGTGATGATGCATCTCCTTCATTGGGTGTTGATGCATCTCCTTCATTGATGATGCATCTCCTTCACTGGGTGTTGATGCATCTCCTTCATTGGGTGTTGATGCATCTCCTTCATTGGGTGTTGATGCATCTCCTTCATTGATGATGCATCTCCTTCATTGAGTGATGATGCATCTCCTTCATTGGGTGTTGATGCATCTCTTTCATTGGGTGTTGATGCATCTCCTTCATTGGGTGTTGATGCATCTCCTTCATTGATGATGCATCTCCCTCATTGGGTGTTGATGCATCTCCTTCATTGGGTGTTGATACATCTCCTTCATTGGGTGTTGATGCATCTCCTTCATTGATGATGCATCTCCTTCATTGGGTGATGATGCATCTCCTTCATTGGGTGTTGATGCATCTCCTTCATTGATGATGCATCTCCTTCACTGGGTGTTGATGCATCTCCTTCATTGGGTGTTGATGCATCTCCTTCATTGGGTGTTGATGCATCTCCTTCATTGATGATGCATCTCCTTCATTGAGTGATGATGCATCTCCTTCATTGGGTGTTGATGCATCTCCTTCATTGGGTGTTGATGCATCTCCTTCATTGGGTGTTGATGCATCTCCTTCATTGATGATGCATCTCCTTCATTGGGTGTTGATGCATCTCCTTCATTGGGTGTTGATGCATCTCCTTCATTGGGTGTTGATGCATCTCCTTCATTGGGTGTTGATGCATCTCCTTCATTGGGTGTTGATGCATCTCCTTCATTGATGATGCATCTCCTTCATTGAGTGATGATGCATCTCCTTCATTGATGATGCATCTCCTTCATTGAGTGATGATGCATCTCCTTCATTGAGTGATGATGCATCTCCTTCATTGATGATGCATCTCCTTCATTGGGTGATGATGCATCTCCTTCACTGGGAGCTGATGCATCTTCACAATGACGTTTCACAATGGTTTCACAGTCGACCCTTCCCTCGCACAGGGTGTCTCCGGGGTATCCAATGCCGTGAACTGTGGATTCCCACGCGCATTTGCCAAGAAGATGTATCCCATGCTTAATGCTCCGGCTACAAACACATGCGGCCCTTGTGCTGTGCTCCATGGGCTGCGCTGCAGGTGGCGCGGAGGGCTCGCGTGCACGTGGAGATGTTGGAGTGGGTGGTTACGCAGCCGGGGTGCTGGGGGTGCGAGGGGATGGTGTCGAGGGGTGGGGGGCTCTTCAGCACTTAGGAGAATAAAATCAATAGGGACAGCGGCTGCGGTGATGTTTCCATCACGGAGAGCAGCTGACGCTGCTGCGACGAGGGAAGGGGGGCGACACGAGGAGGGGTGGGTGGCTCAAATCGTTTGCTTTGCTTCAGCGGTAACTGCATGACAAGAAACTGCTTTGCCGCACATATGCAAATATCCCGATGTACGTAATGTGTTGGACCTGCCGTGGTGTGATGGTCAGCGCACTGTACTTGCAATGCATGGGTCACCGGTTCGCTTCCATCTCGCCTCTGTCCATACCACAGTAGATTCACTTGGCAGGCTGCGCGGTGGGGTAAAGTGTGGGTGCCCCCAACTCTTTCAACACGCCAATCAGTGCGGAAGAGATACCAAGTACCCTATAGAGCTGTTCCGAGTGGAGGCCCTTCTGCCAGCAGTGGCGTGAGCGAGCACTTTCAGTGTTGCGCCTGTACCTTGCATTGCCTTCTTCGCCGTGCAGTTTGAACGTTCGCTCGCTCGCAGAAATCGGTGGATTCGCGACTCCATTTTAATGCAATCGACCACTGGTTCCTGACTTTCTGAGCCGGTAATTGATTATGTAAACGGTTACCGGTTTGCGGGTTACCGGTTTACGGGTTATCGTTTTACAAACCGATTACAGGGTGCAGTGCTGAGTAGCCGGGGACCTCGTCACAGCAGACAGCACAGAATCTAAATTTACATCCCATGTGATGGAGCTTTGCGCAGAACATTGCATTGATATTCTGTATACATCTTGTGTGCTGGATGTGAGAAATGATTAAATATTCACCTTCGATATGATATTACAACGTCGCTGTATCAGTGTCACTGTGAAATAGCGCACTGTCACGAAGTCGTGCACAGTGTCTGTACACAGAAATCGAACGATCGAGACATCAAAACCGTTGATGATGCCACCACCACCACCTCCCCTCCACCACCGCGTTCTGCCATCCGCCAGATGGCGCAGCTGCTGCTGCTGCTACACAGTAGAGAGTCGCAGCGATCTCCACGATCTGCCCTGACCGTCTCCCCCACCACTCTCTGGCCTTAGGTCTTCTCGTCCCCTTGGTTGCCTAACTCGTGGAGACCACTCCAATGCCGGAATCGGCAACCGGCCCCCCTCCCGGTGCCACCCAGCGCAGCCGTGTTCGTCTGGATATGACGTCACCTCTACATGATGCTACTCAGTGCAGTGCGCTAATTACGAAAGTGTCAACGGATATTTAAAGTTATTTTTACAATGTTTCACCTGGATGATCCCTTCTATTCTGGCGCATGATGGAAATATGTTCACGAGCTAAATGCCAATGTTGACAACGTCTGCTGGCCACGAGAGGGCTTCAAGGAGGCAGAATTTGTGTAGTTTTGCTGATCCTCCTCAACCGAAGGAGAGCAGACTACAGTGGGTTGCATGGCCACTTGCTTTTAATGTTCCATTAACAAAGGGGATGTGTGCAGCATCAGCCTGTTGATGTTCTGATGCGGGTGATGGTCACGCCATCAACCGCATCAGCTTGTTGATCGCGATATGGTGCAGAGGCATCGTGACAGGGGCTGTGGACTCGGGCGTGCGCATCGCCTCCTGCTTTCGGGAGAATCGCAGGCGGACGACAGCGGCGTGGGCGAGCGGCTGAGGGACGAGGCGAGCGCCGCCTCCGTTGGATGGCTTCTCGTCCCCTCGGTGATGTTGACCACTCGTGCCATTTGGTGACACCGCATTGGCAGTGGTGGACAAGCACACATTCCAACAACAACTCAACACATTTCGTGTCAATAAAAACATGACATACAGAAGAAAACAAATGTAATAGGCAAAACTTTGGAAAATGGCCCTTCTTCACAGCAGGCCTAAGTCTGGGTGGATCACAGCTGGAGACTGCTCTGTTCACTGTCACCCACGGGTGCATGTGGGTGCGTATCCAGAGCATTCTCACACGTGCTGCAGGTTTTAAATTTTTTATCTGAGTCACCCAACCCCCAACGATAATAATTAACACCCCAACAATACTTCAGTAGCAATCATAAGTGGAGACACAGCAACACCTGTTTTTTTTTATCGGAGGAATAACGTCTCACGCAGGAATTAACGGGAAGGTATCCCACGGGAAGAGAGAGAGAGAGAGTGGAATGTGCAGAGTGGGGGTACTTCGATTTTCTCGTCCCCTCATGACTCAGACGCATACACAGCATGAAGTGTTCTACAGTGGCAGGTTTGTGCCTTATCACCACCTCATCACGCACACCCAGTCATGGCGTGGATTTCTGTTCAAGGTCACCGCCTCATCTTCTTCACGTAGTCGCACATTCGCCCAGAGAGTGACAGCACGAACGACCCCCCGGGAGATCCGCTTGGGCCTCCGCCTTATCGGCCTCCTCTTGCCCGCCTGACACGCACCCTCGTGGGTTCCCTGCTTCCAGACACCTACAGGCTGTAATATTCGTAGGGATGTATTCCTTTATTATACCATCCGGAGATATGTTCACTCGCTGCAATCGTAATTCTGAGCATAACGCGGCAAGACGGCGGCGTTCCACGTTCCTGCGCTTATTCAGCGAGTTTGACAAGACAGCCACAAAACGGTCGACATGTCTTGGGATGTTCCTCCTGCGCAAGACGAATCCAGCGTCCGTCAGCTAGGCACAACGTGAGGCACTGATATTGGAGAAGGGGCCTCCTGTGTCAATACACCGCACGCCGTGCCTCTCTAGAGCCGGCATTACCCAGTGACACCCCGCGATGTCACTACATCATCCCCCCCCCCCCTTTCTAGCACTCAGCCATACCGCCTGTTAACTCCCCCTTTAGCAACGAACAAAGTGAATAAAGTGAACAAAACCCCAATGTGTGGCTCCACAAATAAATACCCCAACCTACCTATACAATATGGACACTATCTACAAATATACAGTAACTATTGGGGAAAGGGGACGAAAGTACAGCACAACAATAGGCAACAAAGGAAGAGAGATAAAAAAAATAAACCGCAGTAAAACGAGAATGCTCGGGACCCCCTCCATCACCAGCATTTCCCCCCCTCACCGTGTAACAACACCCACAAGCACAATAAAGGCGAGGTTCAGCCAATAACCGATACGGCTTGCCGAGTGCGACAACCAACTGACGTTGTGGGAGCATGTGTGTATGGGAATCAAGAAAACCGAAGAGTCTTTGATCGAGTCCTTGTGGCCGGGCCCCCAGAGGAGGTGGGCTCCCTCTCCCTGGAGGTCCCGGGGGGAATTTGCAAATGTCCCGTCGAACCCGGCTTTACACGAAGAGCAGTTGGCCGGGTGGACGGGCTCTCCTCTCCCGAATTCAGCGGATACGGCACAAGTGGGGGCTTGGGGGACGTTAGACGCGCAGCACCTGAGGACGGCATCAAATTACTCCACTGAGGACCAACCTCAGCGGGTACACACCTCAGCTTGCCGGACACATCTCATACTCGGCCCCTGCGTAGTGGAGGTGGAATGAATTCACACAGTGAACTTATGGCGCACATTTGACGGCGGATCGTAGATCGCCGCCATTTGGTCAAAGGCTTGACGTAGCGTGGCCCTCTCCAACGGCGGGATGGTGAGAAACGCCGCTGAGGCGTCGTCGTCAAGTACGGCGGGCAGCGCTCTCAGCGCCTCTGTCCACCCCACCAAGTCGATGTTCATCTTGAACCGCTGCTTGAAGGTCACCCAGTCACCTCCGGTGGCTGTGAATTCTATAACGAAGGGTAGTCATCGCCGGAGAGAAGGAATGTCCACAGGCGAACTTGACACAGCCACAGATTTGGCGGGCTCCTCGCTCCGCTCCTCCATCAAAATGGCGGCCGCATGTGTGGGCTGCGCCACAGAGGTTCCCTGTTGGCAAGAAAATGGTGGTGGGATTTTCTGTCCCGCGCAGCTCCGTTGTTCTCTCTTCCACCACTGGCTCCTCACGGTGGAACGATGGACGCCGCGGCTTGAAGGAGTTTTGTGAGGCAGGAGTGTGCTGTACGGCGCTCCCTACCCGATGGCGGTGAGCTGTCGTGTGGTCGGTTGACGCGCTGCTCCACCGATGGTGCCTCACTTCCTTTCTCCGGGGTCACCATCCACGGAGCTGTTGAGGGATGAGTTCGTCTTCCTCATCGTCCGACATCCTGGTGCATAGTCTGCTTCACGTAAACATAACCTAAGACGGCTAGCTTACTAAAATAACGTTTGGCCACTTCCAACACCAGTTGTAGTGAGTTCAACTGAGTCGTAGACATACTCTTTGGAGGCAACACATTTATTAACACCAACACACGGGGTCACTGCCCCTTAAAAGAATATAAACCGATGGTGGTGACCACCAGGCTAAGTACACTAATTACACCGTAACTTGCTACAACCGACCGGACCACAGCTTGGGTCCCGGTCCACGTGTTGGAGACTCTGTAGGATGCAGAAGAAGGTTTCTTCAGGATGAACAACAGCGCTGGTCCCTCTGGGGGACCCGGCTTATATCCTCTGTGGCGTGGCTGGCTCTGCCCTTGGCCACGACCACCTTCCAGAATCCTCGAGCAGGATCTCGACCCTGACACGTGACCACCCCTAGCCCTCACTTGGGGCCCTTGTGTAGACTTAACCGGTCACGTGTCCTCTGGGGTCAACCAGAGTGCCACGGCCCTTAGTAACCCCATTCCCATGGCCGGCACTCCCACACCCTATCCTGTAGGGGCCAGCACTGCACGCCAAGCGTGGTGCCATCCAGCGCTATCAATCAGCGCTCACGGAGCCCCTCTAGGGCCGGTACTGCACCCACATCCTTGAGGTGTCCGCGATGTCGTTACACCGCACGCCGCGCCTCTCTCGGGCCGACATTACCCAGTGACATCCCGCGATGCCACTACACATATATATCAAAAGCATATTAATAGTTACTCTTTGGTTTTTTAGGTAAAGTCACGTAGGTAAGCAATCAAATCAAATAAATGAAAACAACTAAATTAAATCACGACGTTTCGGACGCAACTCAAGCGTCCTTCTTCTGGCTGTCACATCGTTGCTAGACAGCCAGTTTATATTTATATTCATATCCATATTCACAGTCTTCTACTCCCAGCTTCAAACACTACCATCACCATTGCCACACGCTATTTCGAGCGTGCAAGTTTAACTTGCGCCTTTCTAATTTTTCAGATATACGAACATAGACGTCACTTCAACCGAGATGATGGATTCAAATTGAGCAATCATTGGAAGGATGTAATTAACCAAGTTAACACTTTAGCTGCCGTGCAGTCTACTGCTAGACAGCCAGTTTAGATTGATTTTCATAATCATAGCCATATCCCCAGTGTGTTACCCCCAGCTTCACACACTACCATCACCATTACCACACGTTGTTTTCAGCTTGCGCAATTTACCCCCCCCCCCCCCCGGCAGCATAACAAAAGGCTGCTTAATCTTAGCTTCCTTATCTACTTCCGCCCCCGGCATCACAAAGCTTCAGTTTGAACTCCGTACGTTGCGCCCACCCCGTTCCTCACATCGTAGCCTCCCAGTCCACAGCCCGCCCCCACACTCACCATGGCCCCTCCCCTCCCTCCATCCCCCGCGACTATATGATTCCTCGTCACAGCCATCTCTTAGACACACTTAAGCGGTTGTGCTTTCGCTACGTTGTCCCCACCTGAAGAAGGACGTTTGTGTTGCGCCCGAAACGTCGTGATTGAACTTAGTTGTTTTATTTTATTTTTTTCCTACGTGACTTTACCGAAAAAACCAAAGAGTATGAATCCTTGCAGTCACGAAAAATTCAAATCTAGAATATTAATAGTTACCCATTTGTAAATAATGAGCAACACAGACAAACCTTTAAAACATCAAAAATGTTTGATGCACAAATAATTATTTTGTCCGGCCCCTCGTGCAGCCCCAGGCTGCGACCACTGAGCGTGTGCGTTGCCCCGCACACGTGGCCCACTCGTGACCATGTGCGGCAGGTGGATGTGGGCGCTCGTGAAGAAAGTCGTTCTCACGGCGCTGTCGGCGTGCTTAGCCACGACCGAATAATTTCAGCCGGGTTTGTCCGGGTGACGACCGCACCCGGAACTCCACATCCACAATACCTCTCGCTATGGATTGTGGCTACTAGGCACGTGCCTAGTCCAGTCGACCAGCGACCCTGGAAATACTCGGTGAGAAATGAAGCCGTGGCGCAGATGTATCGGCAGCACTGCCGTTGAAACGCTTTGACGCGCAGTGGCTGACGAATATTCTCTCGCTCCGTGGGTGTCCTCCACTACTGGTGCCCAGTGACGGCTGCTGAATGCAGCTGGCGAGTGCGTGGGGACTGGTGAGCGTAGTTGCCTCGGAGTGCTTGCAAATGTGTTGTACGGCTGAGCGTGTGCGTGTGGCTGTGTGTGTTGATTTGAAGTGAATGTGTGTAAGCGCGAGTGTGCGTTAGTGTAGGGGTGGGTAAGTGCGGTGTGTGAGAGTATATGTGAGAACCTGTTTCAATATTCACCATTACCTTCTCTAGCCGTGTGTATGTACGCGAGTATATGAGTGTAATATGAGTCTGTGTGTGTATGTTAAAGCCAAAGGTCCCCCCGTATAGCGTTCCCACAATGTAGGAGCAAGTGCCTTGATCGATCACCTTTGAAGCCCGCCACGGCACACGAGGCGGCACCACGCGCTGCGCTACGAGCCCAGCGACCCAAGTTCGATTCCCGCTCACGGCCAACACCGGTGACGATTATTATCTGAACCGGTCATGGGCCTCCCCTATGCGTACCTGGTGTAGTGTGTAATTATCATCACTGGGGAGACAAAAGCGACGGGGCGTGGTGTTTGCCACCCACCCCTAACTTGCCGTGCCGGCATTCATAGGTTCTCGTTAACAGCACTTGCCCTAACAGTCTGTTAAAGGCTATACGGGGTATCTTTGTCTTTGTGTGCGAATATGGATATGTGTGGGTGTGTGGTGTGTGGATGTGAGGGTGTCTGGTGTGTGGATGTGTGGTGTGTAATGTGTGGTGTGTGGGTGTGTGGATGTGTGGGTGTGGTGTGTGGGTGTGTGGGTGTGTGGATGTGTGGGTGTGTGATGTGTGGATGTGTGGATGTGTGGGTGTGTGGATGTGTGGGTGTGTGGGTGTGTGGATGTGTGGGTGTGTGGTGTGTGGGTGTGTGGAGTGTGGATGTGAGGGTGTGTGGTGTGTGGGTGTGTGGATGTGTGGGTGTGTGGTGTGTGGGTGTGTGGAGTGTGGGTGTGTGGTGTGTGGGTGTGTGGAGTGTGGATGTGAGGGTGTGTGGTGTGCGGGTGTGTGGTGTGTGGTGTGTATGTGAGCGCCAGTTTCGCGAGACTCGTACTTTCACTACCGAGAGAATTGATTGTCGAAAGTTTCCAACGGGCTCTGTGTGGACCGGTGGTGGTGGTGGTGAGGGGGTGATGGCCAATAACGGTCGTGAAACACATGGAGCGCATTGCCTTGCGGAAGTGCAATGCGTTGCTCAGCTGTTGGATGCTGCAGCCCAGAGGTTGCTCTGCATGTTTCACCCGCAAGGGACGCAGGGCACGCGCGCGTGTCCTTTTCCCAAACGCCGAGGACAGGCCCAAAGTCGCAACATATCAAGCAATCAGCCACAGGCAGCACGCGATCAAAGCTGTCATCGATGAAAGTGAACACGTTGCTCGAATTAAGAGAGGTTGTTTGTTATAAGAGCTTGGGGAACAGAGACAATGGGAGGAGGAGGAGGTAATGTCGAAGTGGAGCGGTGCGAGGAAAGGAGCAGAGAGAGAGAAGTGTTTTGTCCTTCAGTGTGGGTGGGTGAGCGAGTGAATGTGAACACTGTGGATGAGACAGACCAGTCAGTCTCGTAGACCTTCTCAACATGTGTGAAGGAATCGATGGCAGTAGCGATCGAGGGGTGATATGGAGGCAACTGACCGCGGGTGAGCGAGTGGCTGGAGTGAATTTGGTGACTGCTGGATCATCCATCTGTGAACTCGATCCTGTGCAGTGAGGCAGGAACTGGGTACTTCACCCCAGATGTGACAGCAGCACGATTCTCACTTCGACCAAATCGATCCGAACCGTTTCTCTTCTTCCTGACGATTTCTGTCGCGCTCTGGCCGCGACGCGCGTCGCGAACTGCGTCGTGACCTCCCTCGCTCGCGCTTCGTTCCTCTCCCATCGCCGTTGATGTCTTTGAGGTGCTAATGAGACGCGATGCAAATTCGGATCGAGAGGGGAGCGGCGACGCGGGATCTGCGACTTCAAATGGGTCTCACGCACGAAGCGGGTATAATGAAGGCGACACGGAGTCTCGCTCTCGTGAAAACAATGATCCATTCATTATCGCGCACTTCATTTACTTACCCAAGCAGCCGCAGTCTCATGGTTCGTACGCTGGACTTGCTACGTACAGGTCGACGGTTCCATCTCACCTCCCGGCGGGACAGTGAAGCGATGGGTCAAAGTTTATCACTCCTCCCCAGCCTCCCACGCCGCTGTCCGCCCAGCAGTCTACATGGGCGCAGCATAGTCGGTGTGTGATGGGGGAGAGTGTGGGCACGGCCACTCACAAACTCTCGCTTCTTGCAACGAATGGGTGAGAGTGTGAGCAGGTGTAGGTGGAAGGATGTGTATCTATAAATGTGGGTGAGTGTGCACAGGTGTATGTGCAAGTAGCTGTGAAAAGGTGTGAGGAGCTGCGCCTCCTCCAATCGCCCTCGTCACTCCTCGTCCTTCTGCCGTTGTGCTGCTCCCTCCCCCCGAGCCGCCTCCCCTCGCTTTCGACTCTCTCCGCGGCCACCTCCCCCTCTCGCGCGTCGGTGACGAGGGACCCGGAGCGGTGGAACAAAGAGGCGGTCTCCTGCGCCCCCGAGTTCACTCCAGCAGCAGGGAGAGCGGCGGTGAGCGCCCGCGCGAGAACGAGCGGCGGCGTTGAGTCCACGGCTCCTCGCGAGCGATGGAAAAGTTCAAGAGACATTTCAAGGGCCCGAGCAGATGGGGGGGTCCGCCGAGTGTCGTGGGCGGCGGCACGGAGAGTCGCGCCGCGCCCCTCGTGAGCAGCAGAGCGCGGCGCCGCTCCAGCGCGGGTCTCCCCTCCGCGTCTCTCTCCGCGCGGCGCAAATCTCTCGCGGGGGTCGCGCCCCCCTCCTCCTCCTCCCCTTCTTCCTCCTCCTCCTCCACGCAGCGCCGCCCGGGCCCGACCCTCGCGGCGGCGGCTGAGGCGGCGACGCCCGCGCCGAGTCCCCTGGCCCGCCGGCGTGGGGTCGTGGTACCCCCCGCGCACCCCCTCTCGGAGCCGCCCAGAGCGCGGCGCCGCGTGTCCGCGCAGCAGCAGCAGACCCCGAGCCCGCGGAACGCGGCGAGGCAACCGAGCGCGGCGGAGCCGGCGCCGTGCAGGAGGAGCAGCGTCTCGAAGGCGAAGCGCGGAGCCGCGAACCCACGCGGAGCCGTGAGCCGCGCGCTTTGGGTGCTGGCTCAGCGCGGGGCCCTGCTCCCCAACCGGGGCCAGGGGAGCCGCGCCTGGAGATCGCACGGCACGGACCGCGTCGACGTTGCCTGGGGAAGCTCCGCGCCGCGGGTCGACTGGATGCAGCTGCTCCTGCCGCCGGGCCTCGGCTTCCCCGAGCGCGTTCGGAGGGGACTGGAGCAGGGGTCCGGGGCGGGGTTCCTGCCTGCACTCCCGGCGGGCAGTAAGGACAGGGCCGACCTCGTTATCGTCGTCGAGGAAACCGCGAGCGGAGGGGGCGACAACCACGCCGCTTCGATGAAGCCGAGCGGGGGAACGGAGTCGGCGGGGGGTCCCTGTGGAGAGGAGTCTCGCGTCGAGGCCCCCGCGCCCCCTCGCGAAGCTCCCCGCGGCGGCGGCGGCGGGGCGGTGCGCAGACCCCGCCGCTACCTGAGGCCACCCCCGTGCCTCCGCCGGCACTCGTCCCTACAGGGGCCCGAGAGCCCTTGCGGGGCCCATGCCGGGGCGCGCCGCGGCCCCGTGGGGAACACCGCGGGGGTTGGCTGCGCGAAGCGCGGAGATGTAGGTCTTGTTGTTGGCTGCGCGAAGCGCGGCATCAGCGCTGCTGGGAGCTCCGGCAGGGCCACCTGGAGGGGCCACGCAGCGGAAACTCTGCGGGGAGGGTGCGTGGGGAGGGGCGGGAGACGCGGCGAATCTCCGTGACGGCAGAGTTGGATGGGAAGCCAGTGCGGTAGTGTCTGTGTGTGTGCGGTAGTGTCTGTGTGTGTGCGGTAGTGTCTGTGTGTGTGCGGTAGTGTCTGTGTGTGTGTGTGGTAGTGTCTGTGTGTGTGTGTATGGTAGTGTCTATGTGTGTGTGTGTGGTAGTGTCTGTGTGTGTGTGTGGTAGTGTCTATGTGTGTGTTATTGTCTATGTGTGTGTGTGCGGTAGTGTCTATGTGTGTGTGTGTGCGGTAGTGTCTGTGTGTGTGTGTGGTAGTGTCTATATGTGTGTGTGGTATTGTCTATGTGTGTGTGTGCGGTAGTGTCTATGTGTGTGTGTGTGTGGTAGTGTCTGTGTGTGTGGTAGTGTCTATGTGTGTGTGTGTGCGGTAGTGTCTGTGTGTGTGTGTGGTAGTGTCTATGTGTGTGTGGTATTGTCTATGTGTGTGTGTGCGGTAGTGTCTGTGTGTGGTAGTGTCTATGTGTGTGTGTGCGGTAGTGTCTATGTGTGTGTGTGTGGTAGTGTCTGTGTGTGTGTGGTATTGTCTATGTGTGTGTGTGTGGTAGTGTCTATGTGTGTGTGTGTGCGGTAGTGTCTATGTGTTTGTGTGTGCGGTAGTGCCTGTGTGTGTGGTAGTGTCTATGTGTGTGTGTGTGGTAGTGTCTGTGTGTGGTAGTGTCTATGTGTGTGTGTGTGGTAGTGTCTATATGTGTGTGTGTGGTATTGTGGTGCGTAAACATCAAAGGCAGCACGACCCACTCCGTCGTGCTGGATGCTTGCTAACAGCACACTCGCCCCACCAGTTTGTTAATGAAGGTATCTTTGTTTTTTTGCACTTTCAGAAGGATGTGTGGCTGAAGAGATGTGTAAAACAAGTATTGTTTGCGTACGAAAACCAATATGGAAGGGATGGTGTCTATGCTGCTGTGTGAATAGTCTCCACTGCCACGCTCAGTGTGCGAGGGCCGAGGGGAGAGTGAGTGTCGCTGAGAGTGTTACCGAGTGAGAGCGAGTGTCGCAAGCCCATGTCCTGGCTCACCGTGCCCCCAGGAAGGCCATCTCCCGCTCAGGGCTGCAGCATCTCCTGGCTCAGGACGAGGCGCTCGGGGCCTTCATCAACGGCGGAGAGCGGATCCCGGCGCGCGGGACCGTGGACTGGAGCGTGCGTGACCCCATTCTCCTGCACTCTCCTCCACTCTCGTGCACTCTCCCTACTCTCATGCACTCTCGCTTCTCTCCTGCACTCTCGTTCATCTCCTCTCCTGCACGCTGCCTACTCTCCTACACTCCGCACTGCACCGTCGTGCACTTTCCCTGCACTCTCCTTACCCTGCGCACACCCGTGCAATCTCCCCACGCGCGTGCGCCCCGTGTGTCCGTGGGGGCGCAGGAGGCGGCGGTGCCCGGGGACCACGTGTGGTTCGACTCGGGGGACTCGGGGGACGGCTGCTGCTACCTGGGCGAGGACGGCTGCGTCGTGCGCACGGTGGTGCGTGCCTCTCCACGTGTCCCCACGTGTCCCCAACCTGTCCCCCACGTGTCCCCACGTGCCTCTCCACGTGTCCCCTCGTGTTCCCACGTGTCCCCAACCTGTCCCCCACGTGTCCCCACGTGCCTCTCCACGTGTCCCCTCGTGTCCCCACGTGTCCCCCACCTGTCCCCCACGTGTCCCCACGTGCCTCTCCACGTGTCCCCTCGTGTCCCCACGTGTCCCCAACCTGTCCCCCACGTGTCCCCACGTGTCCCCTCGTGTCCCGTCGTGTCCCGTCGTGTCCCGACGTGTCCCCTTGTGTCCCCACGTGTCCCCTCGTGTCCCGTCGTATCCCCCGTGTCCCCGTGTCCCCACGTGTCCCCTCGTGTCCCCTCGTGTCCCGTCGTGTCTCCACGTGTCCCGTCGTGTCCCCACGTGTCCCCTCGTGTCCCGTCGTGTCCCCCCGTGTCCCCACGTGTCCCCCCGTGTCCCCACGTGTCCCCTCGTGTCCCCACGTGTCCCCACAAATCCTCACGTATTTCCTCGTGTCCCTACGTATCCCGTCGTGTCCTCTCGTGTCCACACGTCACGGTTCGTCTCCTCTGCCCTGCTCTGCAGAAGTCGATGTCGCGGAAGAAGTGCGCGTCGTGTCGCATCGTGGTGCACGTGGCGTGCATACCTCAACTCGAGCAGGTACCGCTCTCACGGGACTCCCACGGGCCTCACGGCACTCTCACTCCTCTCTTGGGATTCTCGTGGGACTCCCACGGCACTCTCACTCCTCTCTTGGGATTCTCGTGGGACTCCCACGGCACTCTCACTCCTCTCTTGGGATTCTCATGGGACTCCCACGGCACTCTCACTCCTCTCTTGGGATTCTCGTGGGACTCCCACGGCACTCTCACTCCTCTCTTGGGATTCTCGTGGGACTCCCACGGCACTCTCACTCCTCTCTTGGGATTCTCGTGGGACTCCCACGGCACTCTCACTCCTCTCTTGGGATTCTCGTGGGACTCCCACGGCACTCTCACTCCTCTCTTGGGATTCTCGTGGGACTCCCACGGCACTCTCACTCCTCTCTTGGGATTCTCGTGGGACTCCCACGGCACTCTCACTCCTCTCTTGGGATTCTCGTGGGACTCCCACGGCACTCTCACTCCTCTCTTGGGATTCTCATGGGACTCCCACGGCACTCTCACTCCTCTCTTGGGATTCTCGTGGGACTCCCACGGCACTCTCACTCCTCTCTTGGATTCTCAGTGGGACTCCCACGGCACTCTCACTCCTCTCTTGGGATTCTCGTGGGACTCCCACGGCACTCTCACTCCTCTCTTGGGATTCTCGTGGGACTCCCACGGCACTCTCACTCCTCTCTTGGGATTCTCGTGGGACTCCCACGGCACTCTCACTCCTCTCTTGGGATTCTCGTGGGACTCCCACGGCACTCTCACTCCTCTCTTGGGATTCTCGTGGGACTCCCACGGCACTCTCACTCCTCTCTTGGGATTCTCGTGGGACTCCCACGGCACTCTCACTCCTCTCTTGGGATTCTCATGGGACTCCCACGGCACTCTCACTCCTCTCTTGGGATTCTCGTGGGACTCCCACGGCACTCTCACTCCTCTCTTGGGATTCTCATGGGACTCCCACGGCACTCTCACTCCTCTCTTGGGATTCTCGTGGGACTCCCACGGCACTCTCACTCCTCTCTTGGGATTCTCATGGGACTCCCACGGCACTCTCACTCCTCTCTTGGGATTCTCGTGGGACTCCCACGGCACTCTCACTCCTCTCTTGGGATTCCCGTGGGACTCCCACGGCACTCTCACTCCTCTCTTGGGATTCTCGTGGGACTCCCACGGCACTCTCACTCCTCTCTTGGGATTCCCGTGGGACTCCCACGGCACTCTCACTCCTCTCTTGGGATTCCCGTGGGACTCCCACGGCACTCTCACTCCTCTCTTGGGATTCCCGTGGGACTCCCACGGCACTCTCACTCCTCTCTTGGGATTCTCGTGGGACTCCCACGGCACTCTCACTCCTCTCTTGGGATTCTCGTGGGACTCCCACGGCACTCTCACTCCTCTCTTGGGATTCTCATGGGACTCCCACGGCACTCTCACTCCTCTCTTGGGATTCCCGTGGGACTCCCACGGCACTCTCACTCCTCTCTTGGGATTCCCGTGGGACTCCCACGGCACTCTCACTCCTCTCTTGGGATTCCCGTTGGATTCCCACAGTTCCGTACGCCTCTCTTCTCTCCACAGATTAATTTTCGCTGCAAGCCAACATTTCGCGAAGCAGGGACCAGGAGTGCGAGGGAGGTGAATCGCACAGTACCAAACGCACAGACCCTATTACACAGACCCTATTACACATAACCCATCACAGTCCCCATCCCACAGACCTCATCACAGTACGCATCGCACTGACCCCATGGCACAGACCCCGTCACACAAACTCCATTACACAGACCCCATTACAGTCCCCATCAAACAGACCCATCAGGCAACACACAAACACATGCGTACGTGGACACGCGGGTAATATAAAACACGCACAAACAGGCACACACAGGAGCAATTATACGCACGCACACATACACACACGTGCACCCACGCACTCGCGCGAGATGAAAGGGTGGAATCCACGCCGCCTTGATCCTCTGAGAGCCACGCTGCGGGAGAACACGGATTCTACTGACCGTGCGTGTGCCCGCGTGTGTTGCCGTGCCCGCGTGTGTGCCCGCGTGTGTTGCCGTGCGCATGCCCATGTGGGTTCCCATACCCGCGTGTGTGCTGCCTGGCCATGGCCACGTGGATTCTCGTGTGTGTTCCGTGTGACCGTACGTGCGCAGGCCTCGGCTGTGCGGCACCACTGGGTTCACCGTCACAGGCAGGAGGGTCGTTGTCGCCAGTGTGGCAAGGTGAGCGACCAATGCAAGGCATGGGCCTCGTTAAGGGAGGCCGTGCCGCGTCTGAGTAATAATTCACTTCCCTCTCTTACGTGTATGTATGTTGAACTTGTTTGGAGGTGCGGGGAGCAGCCAGAACAGGCAGAACCCCAAATCTGACTCGAACTCTGAAACCTTAACCCTGGCCCTAAAACTCATGATGACCCTAACATTGTTCCTAATACTGATCCAGACCCGAATATTAACCCTGGCCATAAACCAGAACGTCGACCCTGTATTATGTTGAACTTCTTTCGCACCGTACATAGCCAACCGTGATAATCGGATGTGCAAGATCCTGACCCTGCCCATAAAACTGACGTCTGTGCCCCCCGTGCCCCCATGCTCCCCGTCTCAGGGTTTCCAGCAGAAGTTTACCTTCCACAGCAAGGAGATCGTGGCGATCAGCTGCTCGTGGTGCAAGCAGGCCGTGCGTTGTGCCTCCACTCGCGCGCCCACACTCGGGCGCTCACGTCGCCCGCACAATCGAACTTGGCCCTTTGCCACCGGTCACTCTGGGCGGGGGCTTCTCTTGTTCCCACCTCTTGGGTCGAGAGCGTCGCCTCTCCTCCCCGTGCGGTCACAGGCGCTGGGTTATCGCCCAGGCAGATCGTGTGGCATAGCTAATCGGATTACAAAACTGATGACTGACGAGCTGGATTGTTGAGCGACTCATTTGATAAGTGGCTGAAATGATGACTAAGTGACTAATTGGCCGACTGCATGAATTTACGGCTAAGTGAATTTATGGCTGAGTGACTAACTGGCCGGGTGGCTGACTTGACGGCTGGCGGCCGACCCTACCCCCACAGTACCACAACAAGGTGTCGTGCTTCATGCTGCAGCAAATCGAGGAGCCGTGCTCGCTCGGGGTCCACGCCGCAGTCATCGTGCCTCCCACGTGGATCATTCGGGTCAAGCGGCCGCAGGTGCGTCACGGGTCATCGTGAGGGGGCTACGGGCCGTCACAGGCCATCGCGGCCCATCGTGGCCCGTCACGGCCCACCTCGGTCTATCACAGGCCAGCACAGTGATTGCGGTGATGGTAGTGGTTGCGATGATGGCGAAGGTGGTGATGGTGGCAGCGTGCGGTGCGCAGGCCTCTCTCAAGTCGAGTCGGAGGAAGAAGCGGTCTTCCCTCAAGCGTAAATCCAGCAAGAAGGGCTCAGAGGCAAGAACCGCGACCCATACCGCACGACGCTGCATGGCCACCTCGGCTGACCCCACGACGCTCGCGGAGCGGAGGTCACCGCGTTGACCTTGCTCCGTGCGTCCGTTGGCTCCGCGCGTCCGCGTGCAGGAATGCAAATGGCGGCCGTTCGCCGTCAAAGCGGCGGCGTCGCCGCTCGTGAAGCCGCTCGTGGTCTTCATCAACCCCAAGAGCGGCGGGAACCAGGTGGGACCGGCTCCCACGCTGCTCTCAGATGTCCAATTAAGACCGTTCACCTGCGAACCATTCTCACCATGTCTTTTATCAGCGCACCATCATGTATATGGGGGACAGTGCAGTATCCAACTGTTATTCACTCCATCTCTCCGGGCTATGTACTGTGAAGGAGGGTCATTTCCCGAAACGCCACCTGGTTTACATATACACTATTGTGTATACTCTTTGGGTCTTTCGGTAAAGTCACGTAGATAGAAAATTTATCAAAAATCACGACATTTTGATCGCAACACAAGCAATCGTCTTCAGGTGAAAAACACAGCAGGAGAACTGCTGAGGCACTTGTCACTTTACCGAAAGACCCAAAGAGTATCAATTCCTGCAGTCACGAAAGCTTCAAGTCAACTATTATGTATATTTCCCTTTTAAGGCCCAAGTGGAAATGGCAATGCCGGCCAGAAGGTTACGAGTTCAAAGCTTGTTTCGGGGTTGACTCAGCCCACCATCTATTTGTGGGGAAGTCACCAGAGGTTGTCCCATGTAGAGACTCACTCCCACCATAGGTTCCGGGCTGTAAACAGGAGCCATGAGCACCGACACGCCGACGCCGATTCGACCAGCAGCAGCAGGAGAAGCTCGCTTCGAGATTTGTTGTTGGCCGCGCTCACGGCCCGCTCTCTGCCCCCCGCAGGGTAACAAGATCATGCAGAGCCTCATGTGGCTCCTCAACCCGCGCCAGGTGTTTGATCTGGGGGCGGGCGGCCCGCAGGAGGCGTGAGTACAGAGCGAGCACGGCGCACATCAAAGCTCCACACCGCAACGGGTCACGCTACGTGGAGCTGGGTGGTGGTTCGCGGTGTGGTGGCGTGTGGTGTGGTTTGTGGTGCTAACACGTGGTATGATGATACGTGGGGCTGTATGGCGTGCGGCTGTGGGACATGGAGCTGCGTGCTGGTGTGCTCGGTTGGCTGTGAGTAAAGTGGCAGCGTGCAGCTTGTGCGGCTGTGGTGTGAAGCGTTGCTCTGTAGTGCGGTAGATTGCAGTCTGGCGCAGCGTGGTGCGACGTGGTTGCGTGTGACCGGTGCGTTGTTGTGCGGTGTGGTGCCATGTGCTGCAGTGCGTTGCTGTAATGTGTAAGGTGATCAAATGCTGCGTGTCGAATTCGACTCGACAGTGCGGTGTGGTGCGTTTCCGTTCAGGTTGGAGCTCTACAGGAAGGTGCCCAACCTCCGCGTGCTGGCGTGCGGCGGGGACGGCACGGTGAGACGCGCGTCTCTACGTGCGCCGAAGTGCACGCGGCTCGGTGTTTGTTTCTACATGTGGATCTGCGTGAATCTCTACGTGTGTCTCATCGTGCGACTACATCTCCCTCTCCTTGTCTCCAATTCTGTCTCCACACGTGTCTCCAGGTGGGATGGATCCTGTCTGTGTTGGACCAGCTGCAGATCGTGCCACCTCCTCCTGTCGCCATCCTCCCCCTGGGCACGGGGAATGACCTGGCGCGCACTTTGAACTGGGGAGGGGTGCGTCCGAGTGTCCGCGAGTCCGAATGTCCACGCGCCCGAATGTCCACGTGTCCGAGTGTCCGTTCCTTTGGTAAATGTTCTGAACGCCGTGCGTGCCCCGCGCGCCAGGGTTACACGGACGAGCCGATCTCCAAGGTTCTGTCCCACGTGGAGGAGGGGGCCACGGTGCAGCTCGACCGCTGGAATCTGGACGTGAGGCCCAACCCGGACGTGGGGCGAGACGAGCAGGAGCAGGGCACCTCCAAGGTGGTGGAGCCACGCGAACCTCATGGAGCATGCAGCAGGAGCACCACATTATTACATAGAAATGCATCGCCTCTTGTAAGCCCTCAACTCTCTGCCGACTCTTGGAATTCCCAGCCTTGGGAGGGATTTCCCCGATTAAGAGCAGGTGCATCAAATCGGGCTGGAGTTGATTACATAACAAGCAGGCCTACCTGACTGGTGGGAGAGAGCCATGGTTAATTAACTCAGCCGAAGTTACCGATGGCTGCTGCTGATGGTGATACTGTTTGCAAACCTGTGTTCTTGTACTATGTATGTTGAGCTTCTTTCGCACCATACGTAGCCAACTGTGCCAATCGGAGGTGCGGGAGAAAGACAACAAACTAAACGCAAAAAGCAGTTTTCAAGAAATGAGTTTCTTTAACAACAGAGTGCGCAAAGAGCCCTGCTGTAAAGTTCACCGAGCGGTGCTGAATAAACCCTTGCGCCGAGCCACGTGAAGGCTGCTGCAGGAGGCTGGCGCACGCCTGTGCATCGCTGGACAAACTCGTTCCCAGCAGCGCCTCATTGAGCTCCCCTTCTCTGCCGCCCCCTAACCCGAACCAGCTGCCCCTGGACGTCTTCAACAACTACTTCAGCCTCGGCTTCGACGCGCGGGTTACCCTGGAGTTCCACGAGTCCCGAGGTGAGGAGAGCCCCCACACCCCCGTCGCCCGGCGTCTCCCCTCCGCATCTGGGTCCACGCCGCGTCGTGTCTTTTCGGAGCTCACCGCGTGCTTCCCGTGCGTTTCCGTTACAGAGGCCAACCCAGAGAAGTTCAACAGCCGCTTCCGAAACAAGATGTTCTACGCCGGGGTGAGGGGGCTTTGAGAGCGCGCGGACGGGAGATTGCAGAGAGCCGGCTGGGGCTCGGTGGACACTGGGATGCTCTCTGTGCTGCGGTCTGTGCTGGTGTGCGTGCTGTGGTCTGTGCTGTCTAGGCCGCCTTCTCTGACTTTTTGCAGAGGAGTTCCCGGGATCTTGCAAAGCACGTGCGTGTCATGGTGAGTATGCACCGTGGTGAGTGTCGCATTGGTGTCACGGTGAGTGTGTATCGACGTCAGTGTGTGTACAGTGGTGAGTGTCGCATTGGTGTCACGGTGAGTGTGTATCGTGGTGAGTGTCATGGTGAGTGTGTATCGACGTCAGGGTGTGTACCGTGGTGAGTGTCATGGTGAGTGTGTTTTGTTATCGCCGTCTTCCCCCAGTCCGCCGTTCACTTTCGAGGCCCTTGCAGTCTTGCACTGATGACCCCCCCCCCGCCCCGCCCCCCTCTGCGCGCAGTGCGACGGCGTGGACCTCACGCCCAAGATCCAGGAGCTGAAGCTGCAGTGCCTCGTGTTCCTCAACATCCCCCGGTGAGACGCGCGCCACTCGCCCGCTCGCTCCCTCGCCCCACGACCTCTGGGTATCCGCGTGTCTCTGCGTGCAGTGCCTCTCCACCCCCGAGTGTTAGCGTGCCATGGACGTGCTTCGTACGAGAGTAATCACGTCTCGGAGTTGAAGACATTGGCATTGAAAACGACAGCTCGGATGCGATTGCTGAGCCAGGCATGTTGATGGTTTCACGATGGACGAAGACCATCACTGTTAAATGTGACGGGAGGAGCCGCGGTGCTTGCAGCCCCGTGTGGCATTGCCGTCGATGGTTGTTGTGTCGACGTTGTTCGTTGATTGTGATCGCCCCGCCAGGTACTGCGCAGGCACCGTGCCCTGGGGTAATCCGGCCGAGCACCACGACTTTGAGCCGCAGCGCCACGACGACGGCTACATCGAGGTCATCGGCTTCACCATGGCGTCCCTCGTAAGGACCAGGCAGTTAATTTCGATTCGTTTGCACTGACGCTGACCGTACAACACTAAACGGTAAAAACGGTGACTGGGGGATGCGTCCCTTGGGCAGAGCGTTAGATCTCCCCGAACGGTGCTCGATGATCGGACCAAGATGGACACGCGCTAAATGAACTAACATGAACTCGCACTGCATCGGTAGTCGTGAATATCTGCCACCATGACACGATCTGACCCCCCCCCCACCTAACACTCACTGAGGCAGCGCCTCACACCGTCAGCGGCTGTTACACGATGCGCTCTGGGCTAATGACTCGTTCAGTAGAACGTACCACGGGTTTTCTGAATGTGTAGAAAAGGAGATGCGTTGGTGTTTAATTGAGCGGCCAAGGTGGTGGTAGTGGTCAACGCACTGGACTCGCGATCCAGAGGTTGCCGGTTCGATTCCATCTCCCGGTGCGACAGTTGAAACAATGGGGGCGAGTTTCTTAAATCTCCGCCTCCTCTGTTCACCCCACTGTGTAAATATTTCTACCGCAGTTAGTTGAACGGCAGGTCATGTGTGGTGGGGTAAAGTATGGGTATGCCCGCCTGCTGCAACACGCCGGTCCATGTAGAAGAGAAGACCAAGTACCCTCCAGAGCTACCCCGAGTTGAGGCCTTTATGCCAGCAATAGCGTGAGCTAGCACTTGCAGGGCTGCGCATGTATCTCACATTACCATCTTTGCCGTGCTGTTTGTACATTCGCACAAGTCTGTGAATTCGCGACTCCACCTTTCAATGCAATCGACCACCGGTCCCAGTGCCGCGTCTGTCGTGGTTGCGGCGGCAGGCGGCGCTGCAGGTGGGAGGCCACGGCGAGCGCCTTCACCAGTGCCGCGAAGCCGTCCTGGCCACGCTGCGCACCACGCCCGTGCAGGTGGACGGGGAGCCGTGCCGCCTCGCGCCCTCCATCATCCGCATCTCCCTGCGCAACCAGGCGCTCATGGTGCAGAAGTCCAAGCGGAGGGCGTCCGTGCCTCTGCTCACCGAGTGAGCCGGCGCTCACCTCACGTGCACCTCGCAGAGACCTGGCATGCACCTGCCAGACACCTAACACAGCTGACATGCACCTGGCACACACCTAACACGGCTGACAAGCACCTGGATCTCGAACTATATCTCATACACATCACATTCGCGTGCTCATTCGCGTGCCCTGTGGTGGACCCACGCTGTAAAGACACAATCACTCTGCATGACCCAGGTGTCCCAATCCCAAATGTTTTCCACCGTTTGTCATGGGATGAGCTGAGTGAGGGTTGCAGTGATGTCCCTGTGTCCATGTGTCTGTGTCCATGTTTGTCTCTCTTTCACTGTATTTGTATATCTGTGTCCTTGCGTGTCCATGTGTCTTGTAACTCTGTGTATTGTGTGTCCGTGTTGTACATTTTTCAACATGTTCGTGTAGTGAGCCTTTGTTTGTCCATGTTTCTCTGTGTCCATAATTATGTCTCTCTTTCACGGTGTGTATGTCCACGTGTGTATTTGTGTGTCCATGTGTCTGCTTGTTTCTTTGTTTATGGGCCACCTTCATGACTGTGGCTCGTGCAGCTGCATGAGCCAATCGACTCTCCATTGGCAATGTGGTAGTTGTGGAGAGAGTTGAGGAGTTCTCATTCCTGTGCAGTGTGCGCATGGCCGTGTCAAGTTTGGTGAGAGGTCTAACTTTGAATCAGTTGATCAGCATTATATTTTCATCAGCTGCTAAGTAAAGTGTGGAAGCTGGCTGGCCTGGCGCTCCACAGTTATCCCCTTCCTTCTCTATGTTTAGAAGGTTACGTTGGCTGGGTCATGTAGCCCGCATACCCAGCCACCGCATGCCCAATAATCTTCTGTTTGGCCTAATAGAGGGGCTAAACGGGCTGGAAAAGAGATGGACTAATGCAGAACATGAGGAAGTGGAGCTGAGTGAACTTGCCGAAGACTGGTACCAGCGAGGTCAAGATCACCCTCATCTCGTGAAGGACGCTGCTGGGCAGTTGGAGGCAGTCACCCTCCAGCAACAACGGAGACGGAGGAGCGACGCTCACAACCACGAGCTGAGCGTCGGGTGGCTAAAGCGCAGCAAGTTGGCACAGTAGGGGGCACAGGTGGTGTATCAGCCAGTCGTCTGTCAGTCGACCCGTGGCACCTGGGTCTACCTCGTGGCCTCCTGCCAGCGGGCGTTCGACACTTCATGTGGCCTCAACGTGCACATAGCCTGGCACAAGCGTCGTGGTGACGTCACCACCACTTAGTGGCGAATGGCGGTTGTTGTTGTTGTGTGAGGAGCCGTAGTGTAGCAGTTAGAGCATTGCGCTACGAACCCGGTGACCTGAGTTCATTTCCCGCTCACGGCCAACACCAGTGATGCTGATCTGAACCAGTCCTCGACTTTCCCTTGGTTGACCCAGCCTCAATTGTGTACCGAGTACAATGTGTAAATATTACAGGGGATCTTTGTCTTTGTTAATGCTTGTGTCTGTGTATATTGTGCCCATATGTCCGTGTTTCTTTGCGTGTCTGTGTCGGTGCATTTGCCCGGGTCCGTGTTGGTCGCTGATGTCTGTGATTATGTCCGTGTGTCTGCGCGTGTGTTCATGTGTCTGTGATCATGTCCGTGTGTCTGCGCGTGTGTCCATGTGTCTGCGCGTGTGTCCGTGTGTCTGCGCGTGTGTCCGTGTGTCTGCGCGTGTGTCCGTGTGTCTGCGCGTGCATCAGCGTGCAAAAGCTGCCCGTGTGTGTGCCCCGGCGCGTCTCGGCGCCCCCCGCTAGCTCGCCCGTGTAAGTAGCCCCCCACTGAAGCCCTCTGTGATGTCACCACCAGCACTGCTTGCTCCATACACTCCCACGCACACGGGCCGCCCCAGGGCGCGGGGGCTGGGGCTGTGCTTTTATGGGGGGGGGGGAAATTTCTCCATCCCCGGACTGAACTTCACTCATCATCCCCGGGCTCCGAGGGGGTGTGGTGGAAATTTATGAACTCAAAAACCCGCGTTGACCCTGGTTTGTGCTTGAGGGGGCGATGATTGCTGCGTTTCATCCTAATGGAGTCATTTGCGGTGTAATTTAGAGAATTCAGACTGTGACCGGTACACATTGGCCTACTCTTTCGAATGACGTGACGGGATCTTCAACGTGCAAAGCGGATTGTGCCGAGTTGCATGGTTAATACATGTACATTTCGTCCGTGAACCACTGCGACAAGCAGTGACCTGCCGGTCCACATCGCTGCGCAGATTTGCCTTCGGAGATTCGATGACATCACCCAAAGCTCCACACAGATAGATACAATAAGGCAGAGCTGTGAAGCCTCTCGAGGTGCGGCTGCGTCGAGACGCAGCCGCCCCTGCCCAGCGCCGTCTCCACCCGGCTCCTCCTCCTCCTACGGGCTCCTGCGACTCACGCGACCACCGAGGCATCATCGATGGTCGCCTCTTATTGACAGCCGAGAACCAGTGGTGGAAACCCCGCATTCTTATGGTGGGAGTGAGGATATCCATAAGACAACCACTGTTGGCTTTCCCACAAAATGGTACTTATTTATCGATCCCAGGAGGATGATGGGCCGAGTCAACCCCCAGCCAGGATTTTAACTCTCAATGAATGATCGCGAGCCGCTCATTCTACCACTGAGCCGCCTGGCCCGATGTCCAAGTTCTAACCAGGCTCAACCCTGCTGAGATTCTGAGATCTGATAACATTTGGACGAGTTCAGGGTGATCATGGGACCCCAACCATTGCCCCATAAACACCACAATCACGCGTGTGGCAAACACGTCGACACACGCATGGCGTACGCACGAGCACGTGGACACGTGTGCTCCTTGCATGTGCATGGTGCTTGCATGTGTTTGTGTACAGCGCCGTGTGTACAGTGCGTGCCACGCATGTCCACGGAACGCACGAGCTCCGTGTGCCACAGCCAAGGCATGCGCGCATCGTGGACTGCAGTGACCTCTCGTCTGCCAGTGACAGGAGCGCTGGCACTTGATACCGGCATGCGCGGGTGATGCGTGCCACTGCATTCGTGTCGATGCTCGTCACTGTCCGTCAACGCGTCCTCTTGCTCTTTTGCCAGTGTGCCACTCTCCTGCATCTGTATCGGCGTGGGGTGCCAGTGTCACGGTGTCACTATCCATGTGGGGTCCCACTCTCACTATCCCCGTGGGGTCCCACTGTCACTATCTCCTGTGGTGTGCGAGTGTCACGGTGTCACTATCTCCTGTGGGGTCCCACTCTCACTATCTCCTGTGGGGTGCGAGTGTCACGGTGTCACTATCTCCTGTGGGGTCCCACTGTCACTATCTCCTGTGGGGTGCCAGTGTCACGGTGTCACTATCCTCCATGGTGTGCCAGCGTAGCACGTGCCATTTGCGCTATCTCCCGTGGCATGTTGGTGTGTGTGTCCCTGTTGTCCCGTGGCGTGTCGGTGTGTCACTACTCCCTGTGTGTTACAACCAGCTTCTTCTCTGATCTTTGTGTTTAGTTGATTGTCCTTCCCCCGCACCTCCGATTAGCACGGTTGGCTACGTACGGTGCGAAAGAAGTTTAACGTACATACATATTCTACTGGAGCGAGGATGGAACGCTCCACGCGTCTTTTGAGTGCGGGTGGCGGTGTGGGTGGCAGTGAGGGCGAGCGGTGCTGTGCATGTGTGCTCGTGGTTGTTCCGCTGTAGTTGCGTGGCGACCCCCCCGGAGAGGCTGCGGATTCGCATCAGTCGCATCCGTCTCCATGACTACGAGGAGCTGCGCTACCACAAGGACCGCCTGCGCGAGGCCTGTAGGTATCACCGTCTCAACACGCATCGGTGGAGTCACACCTGTACTCACTCTTCACTCACACCTCCCACACACCTCGCTCACACCCACACACCCACTAACCCCCACACCTCGCTCACACCCACACAGCTGCATGCCCGCGCGTCCCCGCGTGGAAATGAATCCCTGCTCTTGTCCCGCGTGCGATGCGTCTCACACTCAGCGGTGCCTGTGGGAGTCATCGTGGTGCCAGGAGACTGTGACCTGGACACCTGCCGCGAGCACATCGAGCGTCTGCAAGAGGTCAGCTCCTGCTCCTCCCTCCCCTCCTGATGGGATTTGTACAAAATTAATTATATTTTATGCGGAGGGGCAGATATGGTATGGAGGTGTCGTAGTGTCCGCGTGTTTAACTTGTTATGGGGTGATGTGGTGGTGTTGCGAATGGCCCTGTGATGGTGGCGAGGGTTGACGATTGACACCGATCCCCACACAGGACCTCCCGGCGGCGGATGCGGCGCTGCCACGGCTCCTCGAGCACGTGCGTGACTCCCACGCACTTCGCGAGCGTCACGGACCTCGACGCCGTGTGTCCATGCACATGACGTCACGTGTCCCCGTGCACATGACGTCACGTGTCCCCGTGCACATGACGCCGTGTGTCCCCATGCACATGACGTCGTGTGTCCCCATGCACATGACGTCGTGTGTCCCCGTGCACATGACGTCGTGTGTCCCCGTGCACATGACGTCGTGTGTCCCCGTGCACATGACGTCGTGTGTCCCCATGCACATGACGCCCGGTGTCCCCATGCACATGACGTCGTGTGTCCCCATGCACATGACGTCGTGTGTCCCCGTGCACATGACGTCGTGTGTCCCCGTGCACATGACGTCGTGTGTCCCCGTGCACATGACGCCGCGTGTCCCCATGCACATGACGTCGTGTGTCCCCATGCACATGACGCCGCGTGTCCCCATGCACATGACGTCACGTGTCCCCATGCACATGACGCCGCGTGTCCCCATGCACATGACGTCACGTGTCCCCATGCACATGACGCCGTGTCCCCATGCACATGACGTCACGTGTCCCCATGCACATGACGCCGTGTCCCCATGCACATGACGCCGCGTGTCCCCATGCACATGACGTCACGTGTCCCCATGCACATAACGCCGTGTCCCCATGCACATGACGTCACGTGTCCCCATGCACATGACGCCGTGTCCCCATGCACATGACGCCGCGTGTCCCCATGCACATGACGTCACGTGTCCCCATGCACATGACGTCACGTGTCCCCGTGCACATGACGTCGTGTGTCCCCATGCACATGACGCCGTGTCCCCATGCACATGACGTCACGTGTCCCCGTGCACATGACGTCGTGTGTCCCCATGCACATGACGCCGTGTCCCCGTGCACATGACGTCACGTGTCCCCGTGCACATGACGCCACGTGTCCCCATGCACATGACGCCACGTGTCCCCATGCACATGACGCCACGTGTCCCCGTGCACATGACGTCACGTGTCCCCGTGCACATGACGCCGTGTCCCCATGCACATGACGTCACGTGTCCCCGTGCACATGACGTCGTGTGTCCCCATGCACATGACGCCGTGTCCCCGTGCACATGACGTCACGTGTCCCCGTGCACATGACGTCACGTGTCCCCATGCACATGACGCCACGTGTCCCCATGCACATGACGCCACGTGTCCCCGTGCACATGACGTCACGTGTCCCCGTGCACATGACGTCACGTGTCCCCGTGCACATGACGTCACGTGTCCCCATGCACATGACGCCACGTGTCCCCATGCACATGACGCCACGTGTCCCCGTGCACATGACGTCACGTGTCCCCGTGCACATGACGTCACGTGTCCCCGTGCACATGACGTCACGTGTCCCCGTGCACATGACGCCGTGTCCCCGTGCACATGACGCCGTGTGTCGTGTGTTTAAATCGTGCCACTGTGAATCTCAAGCGTGGTCCACGTGTCACGAGTCTCATGAATGCCTCGCGCGTGTCTCACGAGATGCACCCGACACCGAGTGGAGTGTCGGGCGGCAAACATACAGCGAGGAGCACATTGGTGCAACGGCCATCCATCTCAGCCGGCCCATGGCACGTGACCTCCTGTCAGCAGCGAACTCAAAACGCACCTAGTCTGGCACAGGCGCTGGCGGTCAGGTCGCTGTTGGTGACGAATGGAGGCTGTTGTTGTTGTTGCGTTCACGCAGGAGGGGGAAGGCAGGACGAGGATTCTCTCCTCGCAGAAACTCTCCCCCAAGTGGTGCTTCCTGGACTGTGAGGACAGCATTGGCTCACACTCACTCACACTCTCACACTCACTCTCACTCACTCTCACACACTCACACTCTCTCACACTCACTCACTCTCACACTCACTCACTCACACTCTCACTCACACTCTCTCACACTCTCACTCACACTCACTCACACTCTCTCACTCACACTCTCACACTCACTCACACTCTCACTCACACTCACTCACACTCTCACTCACACTCACTCACACTCTCACTCACACTCTCACTCACACTCACTCTCACACACTCACACTCTCTCACACTCACTCACTCACACTCTCACACTCTCACACTCTCACTCACACTCACTCACTCACACTCTCACTCACACTCTCTCACACTCTCACTCACACTCTCACTCACACTCTCACTCACACTCACTCACACTCTCACTCACACTCTCACTCACACTCTCACTCACTCACACTCTCACTCACACTCTCTCACACTCTCACTCACACTCACTCACACTCTCACTCACACTCACTCACACTCACTCACTCACACTCTCACTCTCACACTCACTCACACTCTCACTCACACTCTCTCACACTCTCACTCACACTCTCACTCACACTCTCTCACTCACACTCACTCACACTCTCACTCACACTCTCTCACACTCTCACTCACACTCTCACTCACACTCACTCATTCACACTCTCTCTCTCACTCACACTCTCTCACTCACACTCACTCACACTCTCACTCACACTCTCACTCACACTCACTCACACTCACTCACACTCTCACTCACACTCTCTCACACTCTCACTCACACTCACTCACTCACACTCTCACTCACACTCTCACTCACACTCACTCACACTCTCACTCACACTCACTCACTCACACTCTCTCACACTCTCACTCACACTCACTCACACTCTCACTCACACTCACTCACACTCACTCACACTCTCACTCACACTCTCACTCACACTCACTCACTCACACTCTCTCTCACTCTCTCTCACTCTCTCTCACTCACACTCTCACACTCTCACTCACACTCTCTCACACTCTCACTCACACTCTCACACTCACACTCACTCACACTCTCACTCACACTCTCACACTCACTCACTCACACTCACTCACACTCTCACTCACACTCTCTCACACTCTCACACTCACTCACACTCTCACTCACACTCTCTCACTCTCACTCACACTCTCACTCACACTCACTCACACTCACTCACTCACACTCTCACTCACACTCTCTCACACTCTCACTCACACTCACTCACTCACACTCTCACTCACACTCTCACTCACACTCACTCACTCACACTCTCTCTCACTCTCTCTCACTCACACTCTCACACTCACTCACTCACACTCTCACTCACACTCTCTCACACTCTCACTCACACTCTCACTCACACTCTCACTCACACTCTCTCACTCACACTCTCACACTCACTCACACTCTCTCTCACTCTCTCTCACACTCTCACTCACACTCACTCACTCACACTCTCACTCACACTCTCACTCACACTCTCACTCACACTCTCACTCACACTCACTCACTCACACTCTCTCTCACTCTCTCTCACTCACACTCTCTCACTGTCACTCATGCACTCTTTCACTCTCACACATTCACTCTCACTCACTCTCATTCACTCTCATCACTCTCATGCACACTCGTTCTTTCACTCACGCTAAAACACTCACACACTCCCTCTCACATAAAGACAATGACCCCCCGTATTGCCTTAACAGGCTGTTGGGACAAGTGCTGTTAGCGAGCACCTATGAAGGCTGGCACGGCACACGAGGGGGAGGGGGGTGGCCAGCACCACGCCTGACCGCCTTTGTCTCCCCAGGGCTGATATTTACAAACCGCACCAGGGTACTCATTTAAGGCTAAGTTGACCTAGAGGAATCCCAGGACCAGTTCAAATATTCGCCACTGTTTTTGGAAATGAGCGGGTTTGCAGTGTGTCGAGCTAACCATGCACCACTGCTCTCCACACTCGCACACGCGCATTCTCACCCCTCTTCATCTCACACACATTGACTCTATCGCTCTCCCACTCGCTCACTCTCACTCGCTCGCTCACTCCCACCACGGGGCGGTGATTGCGTGGACCCATGCAGTATCAAAACAGACGAGTGCCCCAAACTCCGTATGAGCGTTTTGCGGTTCGAATCCCGCAGGCCGCCCCGGTTAATATTGTGGTGTGTTAACATAAAACTCTGCACGTCAGTTGACGTCAAAGACCCTGTGATGCCATTAGAAGAGGAATAAGCTATTGTTTGCCGTTGTCATGGCACAAATCTGCCACATTTCTAAAATTACGCCGCAAACGACTCGAGTGGGAAGCGCAGCAACCCTGAATGAACACTCGAAATAAACACCGACCAGAGAGGGTACTGCCTGTCCGCCACAGTTGACTGTGCGGTGTGTGGCTCTGTTGGTGTGTCTGCGCGTGTGTGTTACCATCAGCTCCACCAACATTAAGCACCGACCTGGGTATGTTGTGCCATCAGACACTCCACCCCCACAGCTCCCAATTGGTGATGGGCAGTTTCCATACATGGGCAGGGTGCTCATTACCGACTCTGGTTTGACAGCAGAGGTCTCACTCCTAATCAGTCGAGCGGCATTATATTTTTAAATTCTTTATATTAAGTTCACTTGCTTGCTTGCTTGCGTGCTTACGACCGTGCAAATCTTTCGGTCGTTTTTTAACCCACTTCCCGTGATCCAATCGAGCTGACGTTTTGCACACAGACTCGTTGTGCGTGACAATTTATTTTCGTGAAAAACTTTTTCCATAACTTTACACTTTTTAGGAATTTTTTTAATATTTAATTACCAATTGCTTAATGGTGGCAGGCAATCATCTGACCCATAGGTGGCAGCCATCTCAAGCCAGAGGACGAGAGGACTCTAGCCGCCACGCATGTAAAGGATTTATAGTGAAAAACTTTGTTTTTACGGGTTATTTTTTATCGGTTGCGTAACGCTGAAGCTACCTGGTCTGTTGCTCCACACGAAGGTTTGAGTCTTCTCGGCCACGGTCATGCCCTCCCTTCTGTATGCTTGCAAAACGTGGACCCCGCCCTAATGTAACATCTTCGCCAGTTAGAAACATTTAGGCAGGCCTGCTTACGATCCATCCTGGGTTTAACCAGACTGGATTGTGTGAGGAGCTCACAAATCCTTGAAAGATCTGGACAAAGTCATGTTGGTGAGCTCCTCCGGCAGGCAAGGCTGTGTTGGCTGGGTCATGTAGCCAGCATGCCCAGCCACCACATGCCGAAACAACTTTTGTTTGACCGGATAGACGGGGCTAAACGGGCATGGCACAGGCTAGAAAAGAGATGGACTTGGCGATGATGGTACCAGCGGTGTCAAGATCGGCCTCTATAGAGGAGGCTCGTGAAGGACGCTACTGGGCAGTTGGAGGCAGTCGCCCTCCAGCAACAACGGAGGGCAGAGGAGCGACGCTCACAACAACGAGCGGAGCGCCGGGTGACTAAAGCACAGCAAGTTGGCACAGTAGGGGGCACAGGTGGTGCATCAGCCAGTCATCTCAGTCAATCGACCCGTGGCACCTGGGTCTGCCCCGTGACCTCGTGCCAGCGGGCGTTCGACACTTCACGTGGCCTTAACATACACATAGCCTGGCACAAGCGCCGTGGTGACGTCACCGCCACTTAGCGGCGAATGGCGGTTGTTGTTGTGTGTCGGGGTTCGTGCGTGTGTGTGTGCCTGTGCGTGTGTACAGCCACATCAGCAGATCGATTCTTCCGCATCGACCGCATGCAGGTACGACGCGTGCGTCCTGCGTAAGTGAACCTCACACCCATCGTCACACTCACACGGAGTTCGAGTCACAGACTTTTAAAGGATGGACGAACAACGGCTTTGTTATTGAGCAGGCAGAAAGACGCCGTCTTCTTCAACGTGTGGCACTTCCTCAGCTTTGGTTCAGCCAAGCCTGACTGCTGACGAGTTACCACATGTTGAAACCGGCCCAGAGTTGTTTTTGTGTTGAACCAATGCTGATGAAATGATGCACTCCCAGAAAGCCGTGTGACTGATGAGTTGTGTAAACATTTGTGGTTTTGTTTTGTGTGATGGGACAGATCTTGGAGAGAGGAGGATGATTGCCAGCAGTGTGTTGCATTCCTCATGGCTGATGATGTTGATGATGGTGATGATGGCGATGATGTTGATGGTGTTGATTTCCGCGTGCGTCCTCGCGACTGCAGGAGCAGCTGCACTTCCTGTCGGACATGTCGGCCGAGGAGCTGTTCGTGCTGGACCCGGAGACCCCGCGCCCGGCGTCCGTGTCCAGCGGGGCCGCGCCGGGCATGCCCGACCTCGTGGAGCCCTCTCCCGGGTAGAGCCCTCACCTCGCTGCCTCCCATTTCGCGTCCCTCGCGCCTCACCTCCTCCTCCTCCTCACCCCTCTTCTGTGCCCTCTGTCGTGCGTGGCCAGGGTGCCGAGCCCCATGTCGGACAGCGAGCTCCTGCGCAGGGCGGCGCCCCCGTGCCGCCCTGCGCTGCTCTTCCCCGCGACCCCGAGCGGATCGCACTTCCCCCTGCGGCGCCGGTACCAGCGCAGCGCCGCTCCACTCGTCTGTCTCGACGCATCCCAGTCACCTCTTTTGTCAACATTCATATCCATGATCTCTCCCCCACCCATCTATACCTCCGGTAATTTGCATCTGCGCTCATCTTCATCGCTATCCCTATCCATCTCCATGCGTCTCTAGTCCTGGGTTGGTGTTCAGAGCGAGGGGCTGGTTAATTGGGGCAGGAGGCCGTGGAGAGACAGGGAGGGGAGGCAGGGGCGCTCCTGCGCGTAGCTGTGCACGCGGCTTCATTTCTCGCCGCGTTCCGGGCCGCTGGTAGCCCGGGGTAGTTGGCGCGCAACTTGTCGGAGTAGTGGTCGTCAGAGGGATGTGTACTGGATGTGATGTGCCGGATACCGGAAACATGTATTGTTATTTCCAGCACCAGGCATTGCCCCACCCCCCCCCCCTGCATCTCCACAGGGCAGTTGGGTTCCACGTGCCCGGCGCACGCCGCAGGCTGTCCAGCGACGGCTGTTGCGTGACGGACCGACTGTCCCGGCAACACAGTGCCCCCCCCGCGCCCATGAAGGCGCTCACCAGGTGCTGCCACCGCTCACCATACACACACACTCACCACAAACCACATACACTCACCACACACACTCACCACCACCATCGCTATCACACACACCCGGGACTAATGCGTCTTTCATATCTGCCAGGTTGGCCATGTCGACTGCTACGAAAGGTAACGCGCCCCTCACTCACACACAAGACAACGATCCCCCGTGTAGCCTTGACTGACTATTGGGGCAAGGGCTGTTTGTGAGTAGCGCCTGTGAAGGCCGGTCAACAACACGAGGGGGTGGTGTGGCCAGAAGTTGCGCTCGGCAACTTCGTTAAGAAAGCTCAACACACACGCGGATACGAGGAGGAACCTCGCGATAGCAGAGATGTGGTGCAGGCATCCGTGAGTGTCAAACCACACAGGGGTGTGTGCACAGAACACTCGGACTCTGCGCAATATGCAGCAGGAGTTCTTCAAAAACTCCACTGTGGTCTTCTTGTCCTAGGGCACCATCAAATAAATGTGAGCAAATTTGACCGACTGACAGGGACAACAGTGAGACAGAGACGCACAGCTGTGGACTCCTCATGCACGGTTACTAGAGGCAAATTGTGCAGCAGTGAGCATTGGTGACTCTACTGTACTGATGAGTCGTAATAAGGAGGAAACCGGACTCCACTTAAATTTCGATTTAAAGCTTTCGTGACTGCAGGGATTCATCTTCTTGGTTCTTTCGGTAAAGTCACGTAGAAGGGAAATAATAAAATAATAAAAATAAAACATAATAAAATAATTATCACGACGTTTCGGCCACAACGCAAGCAGCCGTCCTCAGGTGAAGAACAGGTCTGTCGGAAAGACAGCGTCTGACGCTGTCTGTTCTTCACCTGAGGACAGACCTGTTCTTCACCTGAGGACGGCTGCTTGCGTTGTGGCCGAAACGTCGTGATAATTATTTTATTATGTTTTATTTTTATTATTTTATTATTTCCCTTCTACGTGACTTTACCGAAAGAACCAAGAAGATGGACTCCACTTGTCTGTTTCATTGCCGTCTGTCCGTCTGTCACGTTGCTGGGATAAGTTTCCCTGGCGCGTGAATTTGCTTTCCGGGCTGAATGTCTCCTCCCTCCTCCTCTCCCGCAGCTCTGCTGGACGCCGCACGGCAGGGGTCGCTCGAGAAGGCGAGCGCCGTGGCGCCGTCACCGCACCCCGCACACCGCACCCCGCACACCGCACCCCGCACCCGAACCCCGCACCCCGCACCCCATCGCACCCCACCGCACCCCGCACACCGCACACCGCACCCCGAATCCCGCACACCGCACCCCGAACCCCGCACCCCACCGCACCCCACCGCACCCCGCACACCGCACACCGCACCCCGAATCCCGCACACCGCACCCCGAACCCCGCACCCCACCGCACCCCACCGCACCCCACCGCACCCCGCACCCCGCACCCCACACACCGCACCCCGCACCCCACCGCACCCCGCACACCGCACACCGCACCCCGCACCCCACACACCGCACCCCGCACCCCACACACTGCACACCGCACCCCACACACCGCACCCCACACACCGCACCCCGCACCCCACACACCGCACCCCGCACCCCACACACCGCACCCCGCACCCCACACACTGCACACCGCACCCCACACACCGCACCCCACACACCGCACCCCGCACCCCACACACCGCACCCCGCACACTGCACACCGCACCCCACACACCGCACCCCGCACCCCACACACCGCACCCCGCACACTGCACACCGCACCCCGCACCCCGCACACTGCACCCCACACACCGCACCCCACACACCGCACCCCGCACCCCGCACCCCGCACACTGCACCCCGCACACTGCACACTGCACCCCGCACACTGCACCCCGCACACCGCACCCCACACATCGCACCCCGCACACTGCACCCCGCACACTGCACCCCACACACTGCACCCCGCACACCGCACCCCACACACCGCACCCCGCACCCCGCACACTGCACCCCACACACCGCACCCCGCACACCGCACCCCGCACCCCGCACCCCGCACACTGCACACCGCACCCCACACACCGCACCCCACACACCGCACACTGCACACTGCACCCCGCACACTGCACCCCGCACACCGCACCCCACACACCGCACCCCGCACACTGCACACCGCACCCCGCACCCCGCACCCCGCACACTGCACACCGCACCCCACACACCGCACCCCACACACCGCACACCGCACACTGCACCCCACACACCGCACCCCGCACACCGCACCCCACACCCCGCACACCGCACCCCACACACCGCACCCCGCACCCCGCACACCGCACCCCGCACACCGCACCCCACACACTGCACCCCGCACACTGCACCCCACACACCGTACCCCGCACACCGCACCCCACACACCGCACCCCTCACACTGCACCCCACACACCGCACCCCGCACACCGCACCCCACACACCGCACCCCGCACACTGCACCCCGCACACTGCACCCCGCACACTGCACCCCACACACCGCACCCCGCACACCGCACCCCACACACCGCACCCCGCACACTGCACCCCGCACACTGCACCCCGCACACCGCACCCCACACACCGCACCCCGCACACTGCACCCCACACACTGCACCCCGCACACTGCACCCCACACACCGCACCCCGCACACTGCACCCCACACACTGCACCCCGCACACTGCACCCCACACACTGCACCCCACACACTGCACCCCGCACCCCACACACTGCACCCCGCACACCGCACCCCGCACCCCGCACACTGCACCCCACACACCGCACCCCACACACTGCACCCCGCACACCGCACCCCACACACTGCACCCCGCACACTGCACCCCGCACACTGCACCCCGCACACTGCACCCCGCACACTGCACCCCGCACACCGCACCCCACACACCGCATCCCACACACCGCACCCCGCACACCGCACCCCGCACACTGCACCCCGCACACTGCACCCCGCACACTGCACCCCGCACACCGCACCCCACACACCGCATCCCACACACCGCACCCCACACACCGCACCCCACACACCGCACCCCACACACCGCATCCCACACACCGCATCCCACACACTGCACCCCGCACACTGCACCCCGCACACTGCACCCCGCACACTGCACCCCACACACCGCACCCCACACACCGCATCCCACACACCGCATCCCACACACTGCACCCCGCACACCGCACCCCACACACCGCATCCCACACACCGCACCCCGCACACCGCACCCCGCACACCGCACCCCGCACACTGCACCCCACACACTGCACCCCGCACACCGCACCCCACACACCGCACCCCGCACACCGCACACCGCACCCCGCACACTGCACCCCGCACCCCGCACACCGCACCCCGCACACTGCACCCCGCACACCGCACCCCGCACACCGCACCCCGCAGACTGCACCCCACACACCGCACCCCACACACCGCACCCCGCACACTGCACCCCACACACCGCACCCCGCACACCGCACCCCACACACTACACCCCGCACCCCGCACACCACACACTGCACCCCACACACCGCACCCCGCACACTGCACCCCACACACCGCACCCGCACACCGCACCCCGCACACCGCACCCCACACACCGCACCCCGCACACCGCACCCCACACACCGCCCCCCACACACCGCACCCCGCACCCCACACACCGCACCCCGCACCCCACACACCGCACCCCACACACCGCACCCCGCACACCGCACCCCACACAACCGCACCCCGCACACCGCACCCCGCACACCGCACCCCACACACCGCCCCCACCACACCGCATCCCACACACCGCATCCCACACACTGCCACCCCGCACCCCACACACCGCACCCCGCACCCCACACACCAGCCACCCCGCACACCGCACCCCGCACACCGCACCCCCGCACACCGCACCCCCGCCACAACGCACACCGCACCCCGCACACGCCAACCGAACCCCGCACACCGCCACAACCGCACACCGCAACCCCACCCACACCGCACACCGCACCCCGCACACGCACCCCGCACACCGCACCCCGCACACCGCACCCCGCACACCGCACCCCGCACACCGCACCCCGCACCCCACACACCGCACCCGCACACCGCACCCCGCACCCCACACACCGCACCCCGCACACCGCACCCCGCACACCGCACACACACGCACCCGCACACCGCACACCACACCGCACCCCACACACCGCACACCGCACCCGCACACCGCACCCCACACACCGCACCCCGCACACCGCACCCCACACACCGCACCCGCACACCGCACCCCGCACACCGCACCCCCACACACCGCACCCCGCACACCGCACCCCACACACCGCCCCCCACACCGCACCCGCACCCCACACACACCGCACCCCGCACCCCACACACCGCACCCCCACACACCGCACCCGCACACCGCACCCCACACACCCACCCCGCACACCGCACCCCGCACACCGCACCCCACACACCGCACCCCGCACCCCACACACCGCACCCCGCACCCACACCACCGCACCCCGCACACCGCACCCCGCACACCGCACCCCGCACACCGCACACGCACCCCGCACACCGCACCCCGCACACCGCACACCGCACACCGCACCCCACACACCGCACACCGCACCCCGCACATCGCACCCCGCACACCGCACCCCGCACACCGCACCCCGCACACCGCACCCCGCACACCGCACCCCGCACCCCACACACCGCACCCCGCACACCGCACCCCGCACCCCACACACCGCACCCCGCACACCGCACCCCGCACACCGCACACCGCACCCCGCACACCGCACACCGCACACCGCACCCCACACACCGCACACCGCACCCCGCACACCGCACCCCACACACCGCACCCCGCACACCGCACCCCACACACCGCACCTCGCACACCGCACACCGCACCCCGCACACCGCACCCCACACACCGCACCCCGCACCCCACACACCGCACCCCACACACCGCACCCCGCACACCGCACACCGCACCCCGCACACCGCACCCCGCACACCGCACCCCCACACACCGCACCCCGCACACCGCACACCCACCCCACACACCGCACCCCGCACACCGCACCCCACACACCGCACCCCGCACACCGCACCCCACACACCGCACCCCGCACACCGCACCCCGCACCCCGCACACCGCACCCCACACACCGCACCCCGCACCCCGTACACCGCACCCCGCACACCGCACACTGCACACCGCACACCGCACCCCGCACACCGCACCCCACACACCGCACCCCGCACACCGCACCCCGCACCCCGCACACCACAACCCGCACACCGCACACCGCACCCGCACACCGCACCCCGAACCCCGCACACCGCACCCCGCACACCGCACCCCGAACCCCGCACCCCACCGCGCCCCCACCGCACCCCGCACCCCGCACCCCACTGCATCCCGCACCCCGCACACCGAACCCCGCACCCCGCACCCCGCACACCGCACCCCGCACCCTGCACCCTACCGCACCCCACCGCACCCCGCACCCGCACACCGCACCCCGCACACCGCACCCTGAACCCGCACCCACCGCCCCCCACCGCACCCCACACACCACACCCCAGCCCTGCGCCACGCGAATGGGGCGCGCAGTGGGTGGGCGCACGGTCATAAATTTGAGGAAGAGCCCAAGACTCGGAGACCCCAACAATAACGATGATGACGACTTGCACGCGTGATGCACCCGGAGAGGGAACGGGAGGGAACGGAAGGGAGTTAGCAAGGGAGCGAGTGAAAAGGAGCGACTCTCCCACTCGACAGCACACTCGACGTACCCACTCACCCACCCAATCACTCGCCTACCTGCTCACCTCCCGTCTCTCACGCACTCACCCACCCACTTGCTCGCTCGCCCACCCACTCACTTGCTCACTCACCCACCCACCCACTTGCTCGCTCGCCCACCCACCCACTTGCTCACTCACCCATTCACCCACTTACTCACTCACTCACTTGCTCACTCACCCATTCACCCACTTACTCATTCACCCATTCACCCACTTACTCATTCACGCACCCACTTACTTACCCGCACACTCACCTACTCGTGAAAGCATGGCGTGGTGGAGGAACGTGTTGAGGAGAGAAAGCGGAGAGGGGGAATAAGCGGAGTTCCCTGGGAAGTAAGTTGCAGAGCGTGCGGACGGCGTAGCGGCCTAAGTCCTTGACCAGGCAGCGCACATTGGCACAGCGGTCAAGGGAGTGGGCTGGGCGGTGTCCGCCGTGGGCAGGAGGCTGAGCGACACTGTCGTCTCTTTTTTGTTTCCAATCGCATTCGGCTGTTTTCCCTTCAAAAACCATAATCTCTATCATGACACATGATGGTACGCTTCTATAAACAATTTCGTTTATTTAAAGCTACCGCCGTAACATTTCTATTTCACATATTTGTGATCCAGAGATAATATTCTTCGAGAAGATAATTTATAGCATTTGCCACCCCGCGTGGTAATGATTAGACATGTTTTCAGCCAATGGCCCAAAGACTACCCGCTGTCTCCTCCTCCTTCTCCTCCCGTGCGTCCCGCCAGCTGATCGATGCCCACTCGCGGGGGGCCGACCTCCTGGCCCGTGACTCGGAGGGGCGCAGCGCGCTCCACCACGCGGCCGCTGGGGGCCACCGCGACCTCGTCAAGCACATCCTTGAGACCGGTCCGTTCTGCCAAGGGTCACCGTGGCCGTGTTTTGCTTTGCTCGTGCTGAGCACGGCTTTTGGAAAAATCTAACAAAGGCCAAAGTTATTTCCGCCACTCAAATGAGCATTGAGGAGGTGATCATCTTCTGTTCACTTCCCTTAGGCAGTTCGGGAAATTCCTCATTCCTTTGGTGGGGAGTGAGTCTCTTCATGGGACAGTCAGCATTGTTGACTGCTTTTGGAAAGCTGAACATGGTAATGAAAAATGAAGTAGCGGTGAGCCTTGAGGTGATGGTGTTTAATCGGTAGGTGCCACGTGGTTCAGAGACGCGACAATTTACCGGAAATGTCCAACAACTGAAGTGTGCAGAGAAGCACGGAGAGATGCACGCTGAGAATTACATTGAAGGGTGTGACGGGAGTGTGGTGGTAGTATGTGTGTGTGGGGTGGTGGTAGTGTGTGTGTGGGGTGGCAGTAGTGTGTGTGGGGTGGTGGTGTGGTATAGTCGTGTGATGGTAGTGTGTGTGTGTGGGGTGGCGGTGGCAGTAGTGTGTGTGGGGTGGTGGTGTGGTATAGTCGTGTGATGGTAGTGTGTGTGGGGTGGTGGTGGTGTGTGTGTGGGGTGGTGGTGGTGTGTGTGTGGGGTGGTGGTGGTGTGTGTGTGGGGTGGTGGTGGTGTGTGTGTGGGGTGGCAGTAGTGTGTGTGGGGTGGTGGTGTGGTATAGTCGTGTGGTGGTAGTGTGTGTGTGGGGTGGTGGTGGCAGTAGTGTGTGTGGGGTGGTGGTGTGGTATAGTCGTGTGATGGTAGGGTGTGTGTGGGGTGGCGGTGGCAGTAGTGTGTGTGGGGTGGTGGTGTGGTATAGTCGTGTGGTGGTGTGTGTGTGTGGGGTGGTGGTGGTGTGTGTGTGGGGTGGTGGTGTGGTATAGTCGTGTGATGGTGTGTGTGTGTGGTGGTGTGGTATAGTCGTGTGGTGAGAGGATCATGGTGTGCTCGCAGCGTTCGTGCTGTGGTGGTATGGTGGGAGTCTGCGTGATGCGGTGAAATTGGGGCGTGCTGTTTTTGATGCGCTGCTGTATTTCCAACAGGGCCCCTAGAGCTATTGGATGAAGCGGAGGCTGACACGTGCGTATACACAGACACACGCACACGTAATGTTGTGATATTGCAGTGGTGTTATGGTCTCATTTGATGTGCTGATGCTGTGATGCTTGATGTTGCTATGTTGTACTTCAATGTTGTGATGCGTGATGGCGTGATGAGTTTCCAGTGATGACGATGATGAAGATGACGATGTGTCCCGCAGAGGGAACACCGCTCTGCACGGTGCCGCTGCTGGGGGGCACCGCACCGTCTGTTACTTCCTGGTGGAGGCCGGAGCCTCGCTGCTCAAAACCAACTCCAAGGTTCAATCCAGTACCCCACCCCGACATACCCACTCTGCTCACCCCCCCAACATACCCCCTCCCTCCCCACCCCCAGCATTCCCCATCCCTCTCTCCCCACCCCGACATACCCCCTCCCTCTCTCCCCACCCCCAGCATTCCCCTTCTCCTGGAACGGTGTGCCTCTGGGAGCTCTCTCCATGTTCATCGCCAATTCAATACTGAGGTAGCCCAATGGAAACAGAAACGGCACATCATCGTTAATCATAGAGTGATGCATAGGTTAACCGATTCTTATGCTCGCGGTCTGTGCGTGGGATCTAGTGGGCGAATCGGTGGTCTTGTCGGGTGTCGATGCTGTTCATTTAATTGTCACGTGACCCCTGCAGCCGCTACAGATGCTATTCATCCACCACGATGGGAAATTAAATGATCGATTATTGCAGCAGAATGTCATCCCGACTGCAACGACGAATCACCAAGGAAGAGAGGGTGAATCATTCCATCCCTATTCATCATCATCATCGGCATCCTCAGCAGAAATTATCATGTATTTATTATCTCCTTTTCCTCGGGAAACCGTATCGAGTCTGAGTACTCTTCACGTGAGAAGAACTCGGAGATATCCCGCCCACGCGAGGGGGTTACACTAAACCTCCTCACAGATAGATCCAACACATTGCTGACACAGTCCAAGCCGACAACACCTGACCTGGCGTCCCGACACAGTCTCCCATCCAAGTATTAACCATGGGACCTTTTTTGCCAGTATCAAAGTATGAAAAATAAGAGTAGCTTTTACCCTTTCTGGCAATACAACAGGTGTTAATGTGTTCAAACACCAAATAAATCCCTTTTGCAAGGACACAAGTCTGCATTAAGCACACGTGCTTGCGGTAAACATGCAAACAAAACACTGTACTGGTCGCCTTTTGGTGTTTTCTGGTCTAACACTGGTGCAATTAGGCCATGAGGAAAGCTGCCTCTGGCGTAGGTCAATCCGTCTCAAAGACAATGCATATTTGATCGGAGCATGTTTTCTCTGCATGTTCACCGCAAGTCCGTGTGGTCAATGCAGACTTGATGACGATATTTGGTGTTTGAACATCTTAGCACCCCCTGTTTTATTGTTCAAGTATTAACTGGGTCGAACTCTGCTCAGCTTCATATATCAAATAAGTTCGGACACATTCAGAGTTGGCTTTGTGTAAGCACTGACCCTGAGCAGGAGGCGTGACCTTGTGAGGCTGCAGCCGCTGGTAGTTGCTTGCAACTCGGCCGTCTTGCAACTGAATCGCCCATGTGGTCGTCTCTCCAACCACCGCTTGCTCACAGTAGTGCTCGACTCTGCTGTCATCTGGTGGTATCTGGTTGTAGAGTACAGACAGACTCAGCTTGGATGCATTCATCTGCTCTGCGATTTGTCGCCCGAATTTACATCGCGTGGGCATTTAGACGAAGAAGTCGCAGGAGATTATGGTTGCACAATACAAAGAAGGATTTGGGTTCGCCGACCGATCGCTTGAATTTGCTGGCACTCGTGCCGGTGCCGCTGCAGGGGGACCTGGCGGGAGATGTGGCGCGTGAAGCCGGGGAGCTGGAGCTCGCCGCCTTCCTCGAAAATCGGCAGCACCAGCAGATGATCACGCGCGACGACCAGGAGACGGCCGTGTGAGGACCACCGTCCACCATCACCAACGCCACAATCACCGCCACCACTATCACCGCCACCTTGACTATCACCTTGACCACCAAACTTTCCGTCATCACCTCGCGGCCCCAGCAGCCGACACTAGCGCAACCGTCACCATCGTGAGCGCCACCAGCAATGATAGCACCAGCTCCACCAGCTCCACAAACTCCACAAGCAATAACCCAGCTCCAACAGTGACGCCACCGATTTCACCAGTGCCACCCGCTCAGCACGGTGGCCCCGCGCTGCTGCTCGCTGGACTTGCCCGGTGTTGGGTCCCGCGCCGAGCCCCGCGGGCGAGTTCTTCCGTGGAGCTGAGATGACTTCTTCTGCAATCGCCGCGGCAGTGAAACTCCCGCCCGCCCGCTCATCTCACGTTGATTTATCATCCCCGCCGCTTCTTCTCCCTGACTCCCCCCGCCCCTCCCCTCCCCCGGCCGTGTCGCCGTGTCTTGTACATTCGTGAACCCCGATCTCGATCCCTCCTGGGTCTGACCATGAAACGACGATGATCTTTACTGAGTGCGTCCAGGTGACCAGCCTGGTGGCACTCTCGTTGCCTCACCCTGTCCCCCCCCCCTCCCTCCCACCACCCCCGACTCTTACCGCCAACAGCGCTCACCTCCCCCGTGCTTCCTGGCGCACCGCGCCACGTGCCGTGACTGCATGACTCCGTGACCTTGCGTGACCCCCCCCCCCCAGTGCCGCGTGTGTGTACATACCGAGGGAATGATGGTCGTGCTCGTTTTGCATATTGTGCGTGTGAAACATCCTCTTGAGATTTTAAACTCGACATTTTATATATTTCTGGCCGGTGATGATGGAGGCTGGCGTCGCGTGGAGTGCGTTTCTACGGTGGGCGGCGCGCGTCCGTGGCCGCGCGCCGCGCGTTTCTAATAAAGCGACGCCGTGTTTACAGCTCCGCCGCGCTCGCCGCCGCAGTGTCCTGACTCCAGCCTCAAGAACACCGACGCGAAGCCACCTTCAGCACGACTCTATCATCAGTAGTAGCAATAACAATGTCGCCTTGTAACACTGCGTCACCGCCGCACATATTTCGCTCGCTCTCGTAGAGAGGATAACTCAGAGGGACGCGGATGAACCACGGACAGACGGTCTGCGGTCCTCTATATATGAAGGTGTTACCGACCAATTAATGAGTGTTTACTTGTGGGAGAAAACTGGAGCACTCGGAGAAACCCCACACGTGCGAGAAAGAAACACTGTCCCGTACAAATGGAACAGGTGAAGTCCACATGTTGGCGGGTCCACCTCCTCTACACCCACGGGAAGGGAGTTTTGCAACGTGTGTGCTCCACCAACCTCACTTGTACCTCCACAATGCGGGATTACAGGCCGCCACGTGCATAGCCACCGCCACTGCCCAGCTAGGAACCCGAGTACATGGCGCATCTGTGGCGGTGTTGCGGGTCTAAGTGGGGGAGTGGGATTGGGCGAGGAGAGGAAGGAGTTTGAGTCATGGATCTGCTCGCGAATAGAAACTTACAGAAGACGAGAAATTATCGTGACCCTGAGGCCCCTCGCGATGTTGGTTTGTGTTGCTTCCTCAATTCAGAGGGGCCATCTCGCTTCACCTGTCCGCCAGATCTTGTGTCACTGTCCCCTACATCTCTCTCCACTTGCCCCCCCCCCACATCTTGCGTCACTGCCCCCCGCACCTCGCTTCACCTGCCCCGCGCTATCCCGGTCGCGAGGCGCCGGGCTTGCGCTCGGCTCCCGCAGCGGCAGCGCATCAGCTGCAGGAACGTGCGCTTGAACTCGCGGATGCAGAGCGCGTAGCACGCGGGGTTCACGGCGCTGTTGACGTAGCAGAGCCAGTAGCCCAGCTCCCAGGCGGCGTGGGGCACGCAGTCCGTGCAGAACACGGCGAGCAGCACCATCACGTTGTAGGGCGTCCACGTGACGATGAACGCGAGCAGCACGGCGGCCACGGTGCGGGTCAGCTTCCTCTCGCGCCGCGCCCGGGCGCCGCCAAAGCTCCCGCTCCGCCGCGCGGCGCCTGCACCGCCTCCCCCACCCACTCGGAGCCGCGGGCCGCCACTCGCCGCCTCTCCGCTCGCCTCTCCGATCTCGCTCGACAAACGACGGCGGCGCGCGCGGCGGCACCGCGCGGGGGGGACGCGAGGCGCCGCTCCCGGGCTGCTCCCGCCGTCGACGTCTTCGTCTCCGGAACCTGGGCTGAGTTCGCGGAGGGAACTTCCCTGACGAGATCTGCAATCCATCTGTGCGGCGCCGTCGTGCCCAGCCGCTCGTAGCTCCAGCCGCGCGCTCGGCGCTGCTCCCTCCGCGTCCCGTTCACTCGCGGCGCTCTCAGCGCTGCGAGAGCGGCCACCTCCAGGCCATTGGAACAGCACCTTGGCCGAGGCCATGAGTCTCACTGGGCCCTGCGGCCGCTGCTGAGGCCGCTCGCCCGGCTGCACACGGCACCTGCTGGCGCGCACGATGTAGAGATAGAGGATGCACATGACGGCTACGGGCAGGTAGAAGGCGGCGATGGCTGTGCCCAAAGTGGCCGCGGGGTTGGAGAAGAATTGGATGTAGCAGGCGTCTTCGGGCACGGTGCGCACGCCCTCGACGAACTGCCAGAGCACGATGGCCGGGGCCCACAGCAGCAGGGATAGCAGCCAGGCGGCCGCGATCGCGATTGCGGCGGCGCGGGCCGTGCGGCGAGCCGGGTAGGTGTGCGGCCGCGACACGCACAGGAAGCGGTCGCAGCTGATGATGAGCAGGTTCATGACGGACGCGTTGCTCGCCACGTAGTCGATCGAGAGCCACAGGTCGCACAGCGCAGCGCCCAGCGGCCACGCGCCCCGCCACACGTACACCGCGTACACGTTCATGGAGAAGGCGCCGATGATGAGATCTGCGCACGCCAGGCTGAAGATGAAGTAGCTGTTGACCGTCTGCAGCCGGCGGTTGACGCAGATGGAGATGATGACGAGCGCGTTTCCCAGCACCGTGAGCAGGCTGAGCGCGCCCGTGCCCACGAAGATGAGCGCCGAGCGCGGAGCGGCCGAGAAGGTCGCGTTCTCCGTGAGCAGAGGCGGTAGGGACACGGTCTCCATCCCAGAGTGGCCACTCACTCCCGCGCACGCGCGGCGCAGCGAGTGGTGCAGGCGCGCATTGGAGTCCCCTCTCACCCAGCCAATGGGTACAGGCGCGGGCAGAGGGCGTCGGCAGAGGAGCGCTGCTTCTGCTGCTGCTGATTATGATGATAACTATAATCTTACGTTTAATCTGGTTAGCTGTCCGGAAAAGCCTCACTGGTTCTCAAGACTCCTTTCAGCAGGGTCCTACTGCATTAAGTTGTTGGCTAATTCCATTAAAAAGAGGTCCGCTTCGCGTGCGAGGAAATCTGAGGACAACCGAAGAACCCCGACGCAAATATGAGGAGGGTAACACGGAAATCCGCACATATACACTCAATAATCTATGTCTCTCCTGAAATATCTTGCCGCCTCGTAGCCAAATCTTACAACACGTGCTATCCGCAGGCAGTCGCTGGCCTAAGAACGAACGACACTCGAGCCCACTTGGCTTCGGAGATCTCCAGACCACGGCGCGCCTTCTGGGTGATCCGGTTGTGGCAGGGCTCTGTTGGGCTGCTGCCGAGTGCGGGAAAACTGCGCGTGGGCGCAGTGTGGCGGGCGCGTGGCTGGTTTATGCTTTTCATGGTGCGGACTTTGGGCCTCATTGCAATAGTGAGAAAATGAGATATTTGGGGTTTAGCCAATTATGCAACTGCTTGCATAACACGGCCCTCGCACAGCCTGCCTGGCTCTCGGTGGCAACACTCGGGAATGTTGTAGCTGGAGAATCGGGTCCCGCGCCACCCGGAGCAACGGAGTCACCTTGACGCCGTGTAGATCGGGTCACTGGTTTCCATCGAGGAGGGTGAGACATTATTCGGCTTATTCGAGTCGATGTTCCCCTGTTGAAATTTAAAGGCGTTGGTCATTTTCCAACTTTCCAAACCAGAACAGTTGTTTCCTGTAACAGGCACTTTACTATAATATTTCACCTGCAAAATCCCTTGAGATGAAACATTTCGTTAGCGAGGATGTCCATGTCGATATCCTCCAGAGATCAATCGAGCGGATACCCTATCGCCAGGAGTGGTGTGGCGCAAATCTTTACCTGTTTGAAAGTTATTAAACTATCTTCAGAATACCGGTGATGCGTGTCTCCTTCACGTGTCCCTCGTCAGACTGAGCGAGCTGCATTTGCTCTTGTGAGAACTCCACGAGGTTTGAGAGTGGAGGACGGCACGGGGCGCGTGTGAGATCACCGATTAATCCGCAGGACACAAAGCGTCACGTGGCTGAGCTTTGCCCCTTTGGGCTGCAGCGCAGCCGCGGCATTTGGCTCGGGATTCCGAGCGGGAGAAGTGGCAGAGGATCAAAGATGAGGGCGCTCCATACTGACGTGGGCTCACGGTTCATCCATGCACGCCACGTGAACCTCTCACACCACATGGACCTCACCACACCGCGTGAACCACACACATCACGTGAACCTCTCACGCCACAATAACCCCATACACCAGGTGAACCTCTCATATCACATGAACATCAACACACCTCATGAACCCCACACACCACGTAAACTAAAAACACCGCAAGTTTCAAGCGTATTTTGTTGAACCAGGTGAAAACACAAGACGCGTTTTATTTGCAACAGTGGCCAGGGTCACCAAAACGGTCAAAGCAAATAAGGTTATATATTGACTTCAAGCTTTCGTGACTGCAGGAATTAATATTCTGTGGGTCTTTCGGTAAAGTCACGTAGATAGGTTCGAAGAAAATTACCAAAAAATAACAAAAAACTGCGACGTTTCGATCACAACAAAATCGATCGTCACCAGGAGGAAAAAAGAGGGGGAAAGCTACTGAGGCAGACTGTTTTAAACCTTTAAAACAGTCTGCCTCAGCAGCTTTCCAGACTGTTTTAAAGGATTAAAACAGTCAGGTTTAAAACAGTCAGGTTTAAAACAGTCAGGTTTAAAACAGTATGTTTTAAAGGTTTAAAACAGTCTGGAAAGCTGTTGGAAAGCTGCTGAGGCAGACTGTTTTAAAGGTTTAAAACAGTCTGCTTCAGCAGCGTTCCCCCTCTTTTTCCCTCCTGATGACGATCGCTTGTGTTGTGATCGAAAGTCGTAGTTCTTTGTTATTTTTTGGTAATTTTCTTTTAACCTATCTACGTCACTTTACCGAAAGACCCACAGAATGAGGTTATATATTGCACAATATATATGACGTCAAGAAAATCAGAACAAAAACAACCAAATAAAAACCAGGCAAAAAAAACGGATGACTGGAAAACAGTGCACATGTTTATACAGCCTTGAGCCAGTGGTGGAGATTGCACATTCTCAGGGCAGGTATGAGTGTATCCATAAGACAACCAGTGTCAAATGTGAACCCCCAGCACCACATGATCCTCACGCATCACATGAACCAGACACCGGCAGCTTGCTGTGCCCGTGTCAATCCACTCCGCGGACGCCCTTGCACACGCGGTGGTGTTCCATCTCAAGGATTATCCAAGTTGAACGGCTCGATACATGGATGGCGAGACATTAGCAAGACCGTCTCCGACATCTCCAGCCACATGAGCCTCTTGGGTGACGCGCCACGGGAACTTCCAGCGCCACGCGAGGCGGCCGCCAGAGGGCGCCGTGGAGGCGCCGAGCGCGGCCACCAACAGGGCCCGGAAGGGGCGCGAGGTCGCCCCTCCCCCCGCCCCTCCCCCCGCCCCTCCCCCCGCCCCTCCCCCTCCTCCCCCCGCCCCTCCCCCTCCTCCCCCCGCCCCTCCTCCTCCCCCCGCCCCTCCCCCTCCTCCCCCCGCCCCTCCTCCCCCTCCTCCCCCCGCCCCTCCTCCTCCCCCCGCCCCTCCCCCTCCTCCCCCCGCCCCTCCTACCCCCTCCTCCCCCCGCCCCTCCTCCCCCTCCTCCCCCCGCCCCTCCTCCTCCCCCCGCCCCTCCCCCTCCTCCCCCCGCCCCTCCTACCCCCTCCTCCCCCCGCCCCTCCTCCCCCTCCTCCCCCCGCCCCTCCTCCTCCCCCCGCCCCTCCCCCCCCTCCTCCCCCCGCCCCTCCTCCTCCCCCCGCCCCTCCCCCTCTTCCCCCCGCCCCTCCTCCCCCTCCTCCCCCGCCCCTCCTCCTCCCCCCGCCCCTCCCCCTCCTCCCCCCGCCCCTCCCCCTCCTCCCCCCGCCCCTCCTCCCCCTCCTCCCCCCGCCCCTCCCCCCTGCGACGTAAACAAGGCGCTGCGTGGCGCCATGGCGCGGCCCCGCCGAGAGGATTGAGGCCTCTTCCCGCGAGAGCCGTCGCCTGTGACCCCGTCTCCTCCTCGTCCTCCTCCTCCTCCTGGTGAGACGAGATGAACCCCCGACGAGGGCAGCAGAGGTTCCCCTCGGCGCTGCCCCCCAAAGCCTGTGGACCCTGGCCCGGGGACCAGGGTCCTCTGGACATGCTTGGTCCTGTGAGGAGCAGCTGGGAATGCAGCTCTCACCGAGGAGACGTGTAGTAGACGCGTTTGTTGGCGCTCGTGTGGAGGACGTGGAGGGCGGTCTGCGTGTGTGTGGGATCTGGTGAGTGTGAGAGCTGATCTGGAGAGTGTGATTGGTGAGTGTCGGGTCCGGTGAACGGAGCATGTGGTCTGGAGTGTCCTCTGGTGAGAGTTGGATCTGTAGAGAGTGGGGCATGACGAGTATGGGACCTGGTGAGTGTGAGAGCTGGGGAGTGTGAGAGCTGGGGAGTGTGGGACCTGGGGAGTGTGAGAGCTGGGGAGTGTGAGAGCTGGGGAGTGTGAGAGCTGGGGAGTGTGGGACCTGGGAGTGTGAGAGCTGGTGAGTGTGAGAGCTGGGGAGTGTGAGAGCTGGGGAGTGTGGGACCTGGTGAGTGTGAGAGCTGGGGAGTGTGGGACATGACGAGTATGGGACCTGGTGAGTGTGAGAGCTGGGGAGTGTGGAGTTAGGCTGCAAGGAGTGCGATCTGGGGAGTGTGGGACATGGGATTCGGGTTGAGCTTTGGGATCCGATTTGTGTGGACAACGTGCGATGTTATGAAGGAGGATCTGGTCCGTTGTGTTCTGTTCCCGTTGTATCCCATCGACTCGTATTACTCAAGTGGCAAACTAAGAATCGATTTGTCTTAGTCTGCGTTATGTACCCGCTTTGAGGGGATCCAGGCCGACGGCCTGTGCTGGTCGAGAAGCCTCGCTGTTGCCTGAGAGGCCTGCGGGGGAGGGAGCGCGCAGCGGGGCCAAGCCGCATGGACGCACGGGGCAAGTGATGTCGCTGCCTTTGATTTGCTGTTTTAGGCGCCGACTTATGCTCGACATCATGGATTCGCCGAAGGAGTTGAACCTTCAAGACAAAAAGGATTTGGACAAATTTTTAAAATTCTTCGCACTCAAGGTGGGTGACATCTGTAGCCGATACGCACGCGGCTCGTCCACAGTGACTTAGCTGGATGTGAATGGTGCTCTGAGATGTGATGAAGAGTGGAATTATACTGCACCTAAAGGGGCTAAGTGATTGTGTGAGAGTGCATGTTATGAGTTTTTAATGATGAGGTGACTTAATAATAAACAAGGGATTTAAGTTATTCTAAAGGGATTCAAATAAATGTTAAATTGCTGTGTAAGTAACGGCGAGTTAGGGATATTTTGGAGGGATGAAAGTGTCTCTGCATATGCTCTCTTGACTGCCATAGCTGTGACAGGCGTTTCACTATCGTGGATGCCAAGACTTGAGACCGTCCTGTCTCATCCACACTGTTCAACTACCACACTGCAGATCACAGCATTCAACATATTGCAGATCACAACACTCACCACACTGCAGGTCACGACACTCACCACACTGCAGATCACAACACTCACCACACTGCAGATCACAACACTCATCAAACTGTAGATCACAACACTCACTACACTGTAGATCACAACACTCACTACACTGCAGATCACAACACTCACCACACTGCAGATCACAACACTCATCACACTGTAGATCACAACACTCACTACACTGTAGATCACAACACTCACTACACTACAGATCACAACACTCACCACACTGCAGATCACAACACTCACCACACTGCAGATCACAACACTCACCGCACTGCAGATCACAACACTCACCACACTGCAGATCACAACACTCACCACACTGCAGATCACAACACTCACCACACTGCAGATCACAACACTCACCACACTGCAGATCACAACACTCATCACACTGCAGGTCACAACACTCACCACACTGCAGATCACAACACTCACTCACGACACCTCAGATCACCTACACTTGAGATCACAATATTTCACTTTCTCTTTATTCCCTCAGACTGTTCCAGCTTGGAATTCCCTCCCATAGTCACTTTAGTCAAGCTCTTATAATAACGTTTTCAATTCAATAAAGTGTTACAGTCTTATCACAACTGTGATGGTGCTGATTGTTGCTGGCTGCTTGAAGTATTGGGCTTTTTCTCAGTAACTTTGTTGAATAAATAAGCCCCCATTTGCTCTGCCACTTGTTGTGCATGCTGCAGTCTGTACAGGTGATTGTCCAGGCCCGGCTAGGCGAGCGCATCATCACCAAGTCCAGCGCCTCGTCATCTGGCTCCGACTGGGTGAGGGCATCCGTTCATCCCCCCGCAACGCCCCGTGTCTGTGCTCCCTTACACACACAGCATCCTGTGCCCTGCTACCCTCGTAATACTTTGACATATTTGACTAAAATGGTGGAAATCGTCAGGTTTTCTGTACATTAGGGGTAATTGGCCTATGGCCCACGACTTCATTCGTGCGGCCCTTGACCACACAGGAACTATTACTTTGAAGTGGCCATGAAACAATATTTATCTGTCACTAACAGGCCAGGCTTTTGGCTGGCCATCAAACAAAGACTGTCACTGCGTCACGCGCTTTCAGATGCATTTTGTGGCCATCTAGAATGCTCTTCGTCCCGATATTAGGAAGCCACTGGAGCTATGTACTATTACATCTAGATTGAAAACTAATTTCTTTAGAACAGTGTTTTGTGTTTGGTTGTCCTACCCCTGTAACTTCCAATACGCACGGTTTGCTACGTATGGTGCGAAAGAAGTTCAACATGCATGCATACAGGCCAGGTGGCTCAGTGACATGGCGAGAGGCTCGCAATCGTAAGTTTGTGAGTTAAAATCCTGGTTAGGGTTTGTCTCAGCCCATCATCCCTCCTAAGTCAATAAAAAAATACTTTTTTGTGGGGAAGTCAACAGTGGTTGTTATGTGTGTGCTAATCGGTATGATAGACTCACCCCTGTCATAGGGATGGCATTTGAGCAATAAATCACTTTGACGTGACAAGTTTCTTGGCCGCACCAATCGAGTACTAGAGGGGATTAATTTAGATTTGACAACCGTAGTGTATTTATAATTTGATTGTGCTTAGTTGCTGATGTTACTGCAATGGCCTCTTGCAGTGAGAGACATGACTGAGGTTTGTGTTAACGTGTGGTCTGCTACTAAAGGTAGTCGAGTCCTTTTTCGCCTACGGTGAGGACAAGGTTCCCTACCTATGCTGTAGAGCAACATGTGCCGCTCATAATTGTGAGTGTCATTTCGCTCTGTTTAGTTTAACCTGGTGATCAGAGACATTCCGGAAGTGAGTCAGGAAGCGAAGAGGGCCATGGGGAACCAGCTACCTGGAGTTGGCATGCCCATGTGCGTGGAGGTCTCCCTGAAAACATGCGAGGTGAGGTGTCATCGAATGTAAAAAAACATTAAAAAAGTTTCCTGATTTTCCGCACATATACCAATGTCTGAGCATTAAAGTTTTAGCTTTTTAACTGAGAATGTTAGCAAACTGGACTTGTAATCCAGAGGTCGCCAGTTTGAGTTAATTCAATCTTTTGAAATGGCAGTAGAAACAATGGAGCTAGTTTCTCAAATCCTCAATGCCACTATCCACTCAGCAGTATAACAATTAAGTGAATTGGTAGGTTGGGGAAATTGTGGGCATTCCCACCTCCTTCAACACGTCTAATTAGTGAGGAAGAATAGACTAAATATCCTCTAGAACTCCTTGTTAGTGGTTTCCCTTCTGCCAGCATTGGTGTAACCAAGCAATTGGAGAGCTGCACCTTTAATATGAGGACCATGATCATGCAGCCATAACCAGACATACGGGCTTACCCTTAACCAACAAATTACACTTGATTTAAGAACAAACATTACAGAAAAAAATCATGGCTTTGAAGTCAGAAAAATTGGCATGTGGAAGTCTGCGTCCTAATTATATGAATCCTGTACATTCCCATTGCTGTGCACATGACAATTTCTGACTCCTTTGATCTAGTATAAGAGTAGTTACTTGAACACTAAAGAAATTACAACTGGAAAAACACATTTTTTATTAAGGATTTTGTTATCTGAACATATTTCAAGGTTTTCTGAGGTTGTATTCATGAATGCCGTATTTGTAATGAAATAAGAAAGAATCTCTGTAGCCACCTGTTGAGAAAAATAACGCTTACAGAGCTGCCCTGAGTGTGATTAAGCAGCTAGTGTTTCTGAAAAGAAACACGACCCTGCTAATATGGTTGCGCTGTGGCTTGTGTTGCAGGGTGATTCCATGGGACTAGAAGTTTGGAGCTTGGAAATGAATGAGAAGTATGTAGTAGGAGTTTCACAACCTATGTCCTAATGGATAGCAATAATCACAGTGCAGGTTTCCCATAAAATACATGCCTTATTCGCTCAGTGGAAAAACATACTGCTTAACACAACACAAAACATGCCTTTCATGGTAATTCACCACGTGATCCATCATCTCATTACGATTTACGGCATACATTTTTGTTAAATAAAATCTCTTGTTTAAACAAGAGCCTGCTTTGTGGGATATGCATTTAACCATATAGCGAATACCTTTCCTTTAACAAGAAGTGCACTGATCGTGGTGGTGTGCTATGTGTGTGGTGGTGTGCGGGACAGGTGTGATCACGAGGTGAAGGTCTCCTACACTGTGTATAACCGTCTCTCTCTGCTTCTCAAGTCACTGCTGGCCGTCACACGCGTCACGCCGGCCTACAAGCTCTCGCGCAAGCAGGGCCATGACTACGTCATCTTGTACAGGCATGCCGTGATCACCGCCACACCCTGTCTCCCATGCCGCATCTCAACGACATCGGCTATTATTGTCATTTGTAAAGCGCCTTTACATCGGGCGGGAGGGTGGCGCAGTAGTAACATTTGTGCCTCAGTAAGAAGGTCCTGAGATCCCCGAGTCGGGCGACTTTCTGTGCGGATTTTGTGTGTCCTGTTCTGCATGGGTTTCCTCCCATAACTAAAAAACACACAATGTTACTGATATTGGCCAAACGTCCCAATGACCAAAAATTACCTGCAAATTACTCAGCTGAGATTACACACGGCAACATTGCCCCCACTGTGAAAACCTGGCAGAACCCTCTTAAAAAAGAGTTGAGACTCGGTAAAGCTTTCTTGGATAAAAAGCTTAATAATAATTATTATCATTATAATTAATGATAGAATTATAAAAAAAGAGCATTTGCAACATTTCTCAGAGCTGTACACAAGAATGCTGAATATTCTCTTGGTGTACTTGTGCGGTTTTTTCACAGAATCTATTTCGATGAAGTCCAGTTGGGGTGCCTAGGTGAAGGTAAGCATTTAAATGACAATCCGTGACATGAACAGAAAAAGCCAAGGCAAATGCAACTGGGTTACTCAAGGGGGATAAAAGTGTGCTCGAATGCTGAGCTCACATCTGAGATACTCGTTTCGAAGCCATGCAACAAGGTTATCTGCTGTAGTGAGATCATGGTCTCATCCTTGTAACCAATGACTATACATGGGATGGTGCACTGCATTATTTATGAATTATTGTTGATGCTGCATTGACAGTCGTGCACAAGTATAAATAAAAAAATAACTCGTAAGTAACAGTACCCTGGTAGGAAAAACATTTATATATAATTAGGTAACTTTTTGTTCATTGATCCTTCTCAAAAGCAGAGATCCAGAGTTCCAAAAGTGAACGGAGCAAGAGTTTCAGAAATGATGCTGATAGCAAAATTTTAACATAATGACAAGAAATGTTTTAAATAAACATTTTCATCCCAGCCATCGGTTTACAGGCATGTCTGTACATGTGTGTGTGCCCAGGTTTTCAGACTCTGCGTGTGGGCATGGTGGGAACACCAGAGGGCACCATTACCCTGGGTTGTGCCTACCGCACCAACCTCACTTTCATTGCCAACAGGTGAACCTACTGCTTGTTAACATCCCGCATACACTTTTAATGTTCGTGCTGGTGTTGAGCCAAGTGTGTGTGTGTGTATTTTTGTCACAGGCAGTTGGAACAAAACAAGCCCTTGATGGGTATCATTATTGATCACTTCTCCGACAATCCCCGGCACAGCTCATCTGCCGCCCAGCCCTGCATGCACAGGTAATATCAAACAAAAAGTTAATTCCTGTTGCAGTGAGCAATGAAGCGGTGCTCGGCTCCCGTTTACCACACTTAACCAGTGGCGAAAATTCCACATTCCTCTGGGAAGGGATGGGTTTAGCCAAAGGATTATCACCGTGACTTCCCCACAAGCCGTACTCATATTATTGACCCCTTATGGATCATGAGCTCAGTTAACCTCTAAAACTTCTAAAGAGGTTTACTGAGGATTTGAAGTCGCAGCATTCCAATTGAGGTACGTTTTCTCTCTCGCTGAGCCACCTGGTCAGACACTGGCACTGTGCAGCACATCATCGTATTGGGTGCTTCACCTGCCGGTAGTGAAGACTGAGTGGATAGTAACGTGCACCTCTGTTGTGTTGTAGGCGAGCAGGCGGTGGGGAAGAGACATGTGGCTCTACCGATGACTTCCAGGACATGTGCGCATCCTCCTTCTCCACGTCGCCTCCGTCGCAGGTCGGTGTTGACGTTTCTGTCGGTGAATGACAATGATGATGTTTCGTGCCTGCCCAGTTCCACTGGGTTCATACCAACGTGTTAATGTGCACAGTGTTATTTGAGCGGCAGGCCAGCGCAGTGGTTGAGAACTGTGCCTCCTCGTAAGAAGGATTTGGGTTTTATTCCCGACGTGGGCGCCTTCCGATGTCTGTTTCCCCCTTTGCTGAATGGCTTTCATAATGATTGTAACATCGTGCAACATTATGCATCTCAAAACACTGCTGAATGTCATAATCTAAATCTTTATCCTGGAGAAATCCAATGAGCCATGAGGCTCTTTTTCACAGATGTTTACTCGTCACAGATGTCCAGTTGTAACTTGCACAGAGGCGCGTGGGAAGCCACAGCCAAGCTGCAAGGCAGCTCGAATCGGCTCCAGAAATTGTCCTGTACTGGGATGTTTGGCCAACTCCTCCAGGTTTTCCGGTTTCCTCCCACAGATAAAAATGCACAATTTCGTTAGTGCTGGCCAAACCTCACAATACATAACTCTCTCGAAAAACAGTCTTCAGACTCCCTGTGGCTTTCCAAAGAAAATAAGTTCTGTTTGTGATATGTATTATATGACTGAATTGTTACATTTCCAAGGTGCATTGTGGATACCATGATGAGGGAGATGGAGGTGGCCCATCATCACTGCCGCTTAGGCCAAGGTACAATTCCCTAACATCGCTAGCCGCACACAAAGCCTTGTGGTTTGTCTAGCACGCTGCGTTTTCAAAGCTCATTTTGTGTGGCAGCGTGCAGTGTTTATCTGGGTTTGTGTGTCGGTCACAGAGGTTTGACGAGTTCAAGTTTATATCAGGATGAGTCTCGTTTGCCGGAGTGACCTGGGACAACAAAATGACAAAGGCAAAATATATATATAAAGTACACCAATGAATAAAAATGGAATAAGTGCAAAAACAACCAAATACAATTGATAGCAAAGCAACGACTTTACCACCCGGCCAGATGTATGGGGCATTAACAGAGAATAAATAAGAACTATGTTATTGCAGTGGTTTGATTGCGTTGATGGGTATCTCATTGTGCTTGGTCGCTTGATCGCAGTGGAGCGGGGAGGAGTGGGGTGCAGGACCTGCTGCTCTTCCCTGTGTGTCGCAAGCCAGGGGCTTTCGTCAGTAAACCACCTACGCAGGTGAGCACCCGCTGTGCCCGACAGCCTGATCCTCACAGTAGACCCCCCCCCCCCGAGCCTGCTGCCTGTTGTGAATGCACCCTGCATGATACAGGCACAGTGATATGTGTGAGAATACCTGGGTAAGTGGTAGCGCAGTGGTTAGCGCACTGTGCTTTCAACCCGAGTTCGATTCCCGCTCTGCGACAAAACATCTGACCTGCTCCTGGGTCTCTCCTAGGCTAGCTCAGCTTTAAACGAGTAATTGGTATGGTGTCTAAACATGAACATTGGGGAGACAAAGGCAGCCAGGCATGGTGCTAACTATACCACCTCTATCATCTGCCATGTTGGCCTTTATAGGTGCTCTCTAACAGTACTTGCCCCAACAGTCTGTCAAGGATATAGGGGAATCTTTGGCTTTGTGTTGGGAAGAGCTGCACTTCCTGTGGAATGTAGAGCTACAGGTAAAAGTCGAAGCAGCCCAATCCATATGTGTTCACTCACGACCCATGTTTATTTTCACAGAAACACATTATGGGTAAGTGCTGTTTTGTGTTGGTGTAGTTTATAACTATCTTTTGAAGTGTTTTCAGACACAAATAGGGCATTGTATTTACACCAGCCAACCGCACTTTGAAGATTGTAAAGTGTTTCCTGTGAGAATATCTCCGAGCTCCTCGGCCTGAGTGATCACAACTGCACTGATGCTAAGTGGCACCCTCTATGTTGGAGACCTAATGCTGCTTGTGACACTGGCGAGCTTCGTGATGCGTCTGTAGTGGCCTGCACAGACGCCGTGGCCCGCTCATCAGGGAGCCGCCCGCTTGAGGACCACCTTTGAACAGCTGGAAGTGCTTGAGAGCAGCTCCATTAGAGTGCAGCGCCTGTTATTTCCTGATCCCACTTATTGCACAGGATAGAGCTTTGTGTGTGTAAACATTTATCAACTTAATGGGCAACTCTGTTTAATCTGTCCCAATATAAACCCTCGAGTTGTTTGTTCCTTTGGGTTGCCTGTTGTTTTGTGTCTGCCATAGAAGTTTATGACACCCAGCACTTGGGAGCTTAATTATAACCATGAGGACCCACCCTGGCCCTGACGCCCCTAGCCCTGTCACGTATTGGTGAACCTTTGTTTTTGTAACAAAGTCAAAAAAGCCAAAGTGATTTCCTGTTCAACGAGCATCGAGGCTGTGCGCATCTCCTGTTCACGGCCATTGGTGGAAATTACACTTTTTTATTGCAGGAGGCAAATCTATCCATTGGACAACTGCTGTTAATTTCCCTACAAAGTGGTACTGGTTTTATCAATCCCATAGGGTTGATGGAGTGATTAAACCCACAAACAGGATTTGAACTTGCAACGTTCCAATTACGAACCGCTCGATATGCTACCGAGCCATCTGTTTTTACAGTACAGTTTGTTAATTCACACAAACGCTGTCTATCCATAGCATTGGGATGGCAGGGAAGTGCAGCGGTAACACATTTGCCTCGCAGCCTAGCGATAGCGGTGACATGGTCAAGCGGCAGTGTGTTTACCGCTTGTTGGAGAGGTTTACTATTCAAATCCAGTGGCCACCCTAGTTATTACTGCGGGTGTAACAATTGTGACATACTACTTGCTATGTGCTTTGCATTGGATGCAATAATAGGACATTGGATACTAGAGTCATGGTCCATCTTTGCCAGACTTGAAAAAATGACCTGCAGTTTACTCAATTGGGATTGCACATAGCAACATCGCCCCCGACTGCAAAAACTTCACGGGACCCTCCTGAAACAGTCTTGAGATTGAACGATGCTTGCTTTGGTCACTGATAAAGAACATGCCCTATGAACCCAAGTTGTATTATCGTCGGTGGTTGGACAATAACGCATGTTTCTTGTTTGGAACAACTCGCAGGTGTCCCCGGCACTTGACCTCCCGTTTGCGTCGTTTGTGCGAGAAGCCACGGCAGAAGAGGGTCCCCCCAGCTCTCCGCTCCCCGGGTCCCCTGAGCACAGTGGTCCCCTGGAGTCCCTGCACGGCTCCTTGGGGTCCCCCCATGGATCCCAAATCCTGCATGACGACTTCATCATTGTTGACCTGGTGCAGTTTACGCTTTTCCTGTCTTTTATTTATTTTTGCTGGGAGTTATAGGGACCTAGCGGCAGCGCGTTTATCGCTCGTCACAGATGTTCGCAGTTTAAATCCGGCAACCCGCCCTGTATTAACCACAACATAGTACGCGCTGTCTGCTTCACAGTGGGTATTGAAGATCCCGTGACTTCATTCACATAATTCACGTAAAAATAGGCCAATGTGCTGGCGTTGTGGTCCAAATTTGCCAAACTTGGAAAATTACTTGAAGAAATTGTCGCCCCCTTCTGCGAAAACTTGGCAGGATCCTCCTGAAAGTCTCGCATGTATGTTGAACGTCTTTAACGCTGTACGTAGCAAACCATGCTTTCTTGGGTAAACAAGTGTAAACAATCATTGATGGTAGCTTTTGCAACTGCACAGCGGCCTCTGGACTTATGGTGTTGCTTTAATGACTTTAACACAAAAAAAATTAACCCGTAAAAACATCCTTTATATGCGAGGCGGCTAGAGCCCTCTCGTCCTCTGGCTTGAGATGGCTGCCACCTATGGGTCAGATGATTGTCTGCCAGTCTTAAGCAATTGGTAATAAAATATTTAAAAAAATTCCCTAAACAGTGTAAAATTTGTAGAAATTTTTTTTCACGAAAATTTATTGTCATGCACGAGTCTGTGTGGAAAATGTCAGCTCGATTGGATCACGGGAAGTGGGTTAAAAAACGACCGAAAGATTTGCACGGTCGTAAGCAAGCAAGCACGCAAGCAAGCAAGCGAACTTAATATAAATGATTTAATAATTATACGTCGTGGAGATTATCAATTATTAAGCAGATAATATACCTCCTAGTGTGTGTTTTATAATATTTATATTTGCATCAAACTGGGTCCTATATCGAACAGAGGGGGTCCTGACTATAAACATCCCGCAGTTACACAGCATTGGTTCAAGAAAAAAATACTGCTGATGAGACACTGAAAGTTGAAACTGGTCCAGAGATTTGTGGTGTTTTGCCAATGCTACTGAATTATGATTTCTCATACTGATGGCATGTGTAAAAAAGATATCACTTAATCTTTGTTTACGTGGCAGACTGATATGGGGAGCAGGTTATATTGTATGCTTATTTATTTTCATAACTGGATGCTCGTGGTGCGAGTGGACGAGAACCACCTGACAGAGGTGCGTGTTTGTGCTACAGAAGCCGGCGTTCTCCAAAGATGACCTCCTGCCGATGGACCTTGGATCCTTCTATCGCGAATTTCAGAACCCCCCACCCCTCAGCAGCTTCTGCATTGAGAGCATCACCCAGTCAATGGCGGAGGATTTTGTGAGTAGGCTGCTCTGCTGTAGACAGCTCATGGTGTGACATTGAACTCCTGAGCGCTGTCACATGGGTCACTGCTTGTGAATGAACAGAATATTGCATCATTATTGTACTTATTTACCCAGGAAAGCTTCACTGAGACTCGAGACTCTTTTTCAGGAGGGTCCTGCCAAGTTTTCGCAGCAGAGGGTGATGTGTCTGAGTGTGGTCCTAATTGAACCTAGAAGAAATTCATGCAGCCCATACAGACAGGGACTCGAGTTCGAGACGTGCTGTGGAGAGCAATAGTTTAGCGTTAGCACATCATGCTACAAACCCGGCAAGACCAGATCAATTTCCTGTCACGACCAACGTTGATGATGGATATCTAGACTGGTCCTGGGCCTCCCATAGCTTGACTCAGCCTTAAATACTTGGTGCAGTGTATAAACAGCACGAAGACTGGTGTTGGCCAAACTACACCCTCAAGCGCTGCGCCGACCTTCATGGGTGCTCGCTAAGATAACTTTCCCCAGTAGTCGATTAAGGCTATAGGGGGATCTTTATCTTTGTTTTGTGTGCTCTGTGTGTGCGTTGTGGTACAGGACTCTCTACCGGAGAAGCTGGCTGAATATGAGCGCAGCATGGAGGAGTTTGATTCTTTTGTAGAGACGCTACAATGAAGGCCGGCGTCTACCCACTCTGCCAGCTTCCACTCTATACAGCCGTCCTCCGCCCTCCTCCAACGCTGCCTCGTCACTCAGACCCCGGCGCACACTTAGAGCCGACACTCACCCTTGTCCGTAGCCAAAGCAACGCTTCCCCTCCACTTAGCTCTCATTTACCATTTGACCCCGCTACCTCTGTTAGCTGGGTGCAGTACACTAAGCCCAACGTTAGCTCTAACCCCCAACTTCCTCTTCACTCCGTACTGTGACCCCTGCCACCAACTCGGCAGCGGTGTGCAGCAGCAGCAGTGAAACTTGTGCCTCATTGCAAGGATCTGGGTTCGATTTCTGACTCGGCCACTTTTCTGAGTGGAGTTTGTATGTTCTACCCATGATTTGAATGGATTTCCAGGTTCTCCAGTTTCCTTCCATAGCTAAGAAACACTAAAAATGTGTGTTGGCCAAACATCCCAATGCAGAAAAATTATATGCAAATTGCTTCGTAACGTCACCCCCTAAGAGTAAAGAATTGCCAGGAAAAAGTGTATTGAGACTCAGTCTTCTGGGTGACAAGCATAATGAAAACAATCTAATTTCTGAGCCAGACAAGTCACCCTCACCTTACCCAAGGGGGTGACCCTGAGCCCCCAAATAGATCTGCTCGATCACCACCTCTCCCCATTCCACTGTCCTCTCGGCACATCTCCACAGGTCCCTGAATGGTGTGGCTGGCCCACGCCACGCTGCCACACCTGTGCAACGCATCCCAAAGTTTTGCTCGTGCGAAGTTCATCTGCCAGCATGTAGAATACACAAGCAGCCAGCACAGAGACTGCTCTCTCGGCCGACGCAAAAACCACATGGGGATTAGAGGTCACGGCTGCCCTGGTCTCACGCGCGCAGGAGTCGCTCGAGATGGGCACACTCCCCGTGCCGCTCTCGTTCCGCGGCACGCACCCCATGCAGGATCTCCGCGCGCGTGCGGCACTCGCGACGTGGGTCGGAGTGAACGAGTGGTGCGACATTCACGCCGAGCTTTTCGTTTTGTGCCTGGTCAGGCCAATGGTGAAACCCGCGGTTTGTAGGCGGTTGTCCCGTGAGGCGCGGTTGATGCGACGACGTGCTGCAGAGCGCAGCCCTTGGCGTGTCCTCTGACACCGTTACTTCGTTTCCATGATCGCTTGGAACCAGGTTCTGCTGGGCCAGTATCGGCCGGGGTCATTCTCACTCTCCGTGAGCCATGGGGCTTCACAGTCTCGGTCTCTCCCACTGTTACCATCCACCCTATCCCTCTTCGCCTTGGTGAAGGCCAGGGAGTGAGTTATCTTAAATATGTATATATTTTAACAAAGCTAAACGTAGTCGGTCGTTACGTTATTCTAATTGGTTAATCCATTTGATGACGTTTAACAGAGCACACGTGTGCTCTACTTGGGATCGGCCTGGCTTTTGAGAAGCGAGCCCTAGGGAGCTGCGATTGCAGCGGCCTCGCCGGCTCTGGTACCGGTAGCCAGCACAGTTCCCACTGGCCACGGAAACGAAGCGAATGTAACGAGGTCGTAACCCTCGGGAGGGCTGGGGGGTTTGTGGTTTTCTGCTGACATAGTCCGGGAAGGATCATATTTTTAAAATAACGTCCGGTTTACTCCAGGCATGTAATGTTTAAACAAGAGATGACATGTTTTTGAAAGTTATCCAGCCAATATGCACTTTTGAGGATATTTATTTCCCGTTATTTTAATTCCAATTTGGTTATGATCCAAGAGCAAGTTGGGGAGAGGCCCCTCAGAGAGCATCGCTTTATCGTTTCCTTTGAGCGTCACTCGTGGCCTGTGCACGTTTGTACAATAAACGCCATCGACCTGATAACAATGCCGCTGCCGCATCAGACTTCCTCCTGTCTTCTGTTTGACAAGGCATTGGGAACACTGGTGGTCAGTCGTCTCCTGTCACGCGTCTATAGCTACACCATGGTTACTGTTCTATTAAACCTTGCTCGTCGGTTTATCGACCCCTGTTGAGGACTCGGTCTGCAAGACTGACTGTTTCGTCTCATCCACATTCAAACCACACTGCAGGTCGCCACACCACACTGCAGGTCCCAACACCACACCCGCTCACTCGCCCTCACCACACTGCAAGCCACAACACCACACCCGCTCACTCGCCCTCACCACACTGCAGGTCCCAACACCACACCCGCTCACTCGCCCTCACCACACTGCAGGTCCCAACACCACACCCGCTCACTCGCCCTCACCACACTGCAAGCCACAACACCACACCCGCTCACTCGCCCTCACCACACTGCAGGTCCCAACACCACACCCGCTCACTCGCCCTCACCACACTGCAGGTCCCAACACCACACCCGCTCACTCGCCCTCACCACACTGCAGGTCCCAACACCACACCCGCTCACTCGCCCTCACCACACTGCAAGCCACAACACCACACCCGCTCACTCGCCCTCACCACACTGCAGGTCCCAACACCACACCCGCTCACTCGCCCTCACCACACTGCAGGTCACAACTTTTGTTTCTGCGTCCCTCGCACTGTTCCGCTTTGGGATCCCATCCAATTTTTTATTTTCTCCAAGCTCATAAAAAACCTTGCTCAATTCAAGAAACGTGTTACACACGCGTACATATTACAAGTGTTTATTCGGTGCTGTTTGTTGCTGGCTACTTGACACGTTGGGCCTGTGTTAACAAAGAGGGCAAGTCCAGTCGGGCGAGGTGGGGATCCCAATGCGCTCTAGAATGGGGGTCAGATTGATCCCCGGCGGGCGCTGGAGCGGACACGTGTGCGAGGGCTGCTCAACACGGCGACCGCGTAATGAGGCAGGGGACGCGTTTCTCTCGGGCAGCACAGCGGAGTCCCTTCACAGCCCCCCGCCCCCACGGGCACACGCAGCGAAGATCTGTGGAGGTAGCGCCGTGCAGCTGGAGCCGGCCCCTGCAGGAGGATGTGGAATGTTCCTCGTAATTACGCCGCGGTCCTCGGAGCAGCAGCCGGCTTCCTGTGCTGGCAGGGGCCGCAGGCGGCGTCTGCGGGGCCCGCGGGCCTCTCCACGCCGTGGAGCCATCGCTGGCTTCGCATGGAGGGGGCCGCACTTTCCCCTCGGGCCGGTGGCCCAACCTGCCCGTTGTACAACTTTAGATATTTAGCACACCACCATTATAATTTCATTCACATCATTTTAGATTGTAATCAACGCAGCTAGCTCGTGACTAAATCTGCTGATTGCTGACATTGGTAACGGCATCATGCAATGCATACCAATTTACATTTATTAAATGTTATTGGTACATGCTGGTCCGCTGAGCTTGTAGGTTTTGCTCGTGGCCCACGGGTCCAGAAAGATTGTGAACGACAGTAGCTCTGGGTGCGGGTGAAGCGCCCCGTGCCGGAGCTGTTGCTGATGGACGCACCAGCCGAATATCCGCTTCGCCAGTCGTGTCCTGCTCCGCTCATTCAGCCGGTAGAACTGGCTCCGTGGGAGAGGGAGGGGGTCGTTGTCAGGGCACAGTGGCTGCCAGTGTGTGGAGAGGAGATGTTGGGTTGGGGGGGGGATCCACGCGGGGTGTTTGTTTTCCAAGGCCTGAGCGGCCTGGGCACGGGGCCGCGATGGGGGGAGGGGAGGCCGCCCCTTCACTCGTGTTTGTTTATCCACCATTCGCTGCAGCACTGTGCAAAGGCGAACGCAACTGCTCATTACGCATGAAAAGCCAAACATTGTATGGCTGACGGTGCGGTCATCTCTCTGCAGGGCAGGGCTGCCCAGAGGGGGGAGGCAGTTTCCGCTGGGCTTCAGAAAATAGGGCCCCACAGCGGCCTGTGCTTTTGTGAATGAATGAGGGGGCCCACGTGGCCTTTTGCCGAGTGCCTCCCAGAACCTCTGAGCGCCCCCGTCTCGAGTGGCGTTCGCAAGAAGGGGGGCGGTGGCGTCGCCCCAACCCCCGCGCCTCTGAATCCACGGGCTTGAGTTGGACCTCAAAGGCCGCGCCAACACCGCGTGCGAAAGCAGTTCCACATACATATGTAGAGAGCGACTTCCGACACACGTCTAGGAGAAGGCTTCTTGTTTTTTAATGCACACAGGGCGATACACTTCGTCACGCGGCTCCCCATCTCCATCCTGCGTCGCTACGCTGGCTAGTTGACGAGCGTAGCGGCGGTGACGGAGCTGGTCTCGGGCACGAGCAGGAGGAGGCGAAGAGATGCCGACGGCAGCGACACAACGAACAGCCCCGAAGCTCTGGCTCGGTGCTCCTTATATCTGCCGGGCATGGCCAAGCTCCATTTCTAGCCACACCCCCTTTCTAGAACCTTCGAGACCCTTCGGGATTGTCCCCGGAGCTTCTCGACTGGCTCCGCCCTTGACCTTTACCCCAGATGCGCCTCCTTGTAATCAGCCATTATTCCATGCAGCTATAACCGTAATTACCCTGACAGGCCGGCAGGTGTCACCCTGTCATTACACATACAAGGAGGCCTCAGTTGTAATGACAGTGAGAGCACAACGAGGTTCCTTATCTCCTCCTGCAAGTGAAGATAGGGGCCAGCTGTTGTCTGGCTGTTGAGTTGAGGTCTGTCGGCTGTTTGGGATGCTTTATATATTAAAATAGTTGCTAGGCACAGGCCCAAGACGTCAAGCGGCCAGCAATAAACAGAACTATCATCGTAATAGATAATGGTGTCACTCGTGTGTTGAATGGAGAAAGGTTTTACAAGCTTGGGAAAAGAGGTGGGAGGGAATTACAAAGTGCAGCAGTGTCACAGAAGGAGACAGAGATGTGTTGTGAGCTGCGAGTGGGTGAGTGGGTGAGTTGTGAGCTGCAAGTGTGGTGAGTGAGTGTGTTGTGAGCTGTAAGTGTGGTGAGTGAGTGAGTGTGTTGTGAGCTGCAAGTGTGGTGAGTGAGTGTGTTGTGAGCTGTAAGTGTGGTGAGTGAGTGAGTGAGTGTGTTGTGAGCTGTAAGTGTGGTGAGTGGGTGAGTGAGTGTGTTGTGAGCTGCAAGTGTGGTGAGTGGGTGAGTTGTGAGCTGCAAGTGTGGTGAGTGGGTGAGTGAGTGTGTTGTGAGCTGCAAGTGTGGTGAGTGGGTGAGTTGTGAGCTGCAAGTGTGGTGAGTGGGTGAGTTGTGAGCTGCAAGTGTGGTGAGTGGGTGAGTGAGTGTGTTGTGAGCTGCAAGTGTGGTGAGTGGGTGAGTTGTGAGCTGCAAGTGTGGTGAGTGGGTGAGTTGTGAGCTGCAAGTGTGGTGAGTGGGTGAGTGAGTGTGTTGTGAGCTGCAAGTGTGGTGAGTGGGTGAGTTGTGAGCTGCAAGTGTGGTGAGTGGGTGAGTGAGTGTGTTGTGAGCTGCAAGTGTGGTGAGTGGGTGAGTTGTGAGCTGCAAGTGTGGTGAGTGGGTGAGTTGTGAGCTGCAAGTGTGGTGAGTGGGTGAGTGAGTGTGTTGTGAGCTGCAAGTGTGGTGAGTGGGTGAGTTGTGAGCTGCAAGTGTGGTGAGTGGGAGAGTGAGTGTGTTGTGAGCTGCGAGTGTGGTGAGTGAGTGAGTGTGTTGTGAGCTGCAAGTGTGGTGAGTGGGTGAGTGAGTGTGTTGTGAGCTGCAAGTGTGGTGAGTGGGTGAGTGAGTGTGTTGTGAGCTGCAAGTGTGGTGAGTGGGTGAGTAAGTGTGTTGTGAGCTGCAAGTGTGGTGAGTGAGTGTGTTGTGAGCTGCAAGTGTGGTGAGTGGGAGAGTGAGTGTGTTGTGAGCTGCGAGTGTGGTGAGTGAGTGTGTTGTGAGCTGCAAGTGTGGTGAGTGGGTGAGTTGTGAGCTGCAAGTGTGGTGAGTGGGTGAGTGAGTGTGTTGTGAGCTGCAAGTGTGGTGAGTGGGTGAGTTGTGAGCTGCAAGTGTGGTGAGTGGGTGAGTTGTGAGCTGCAAGTGTGGTGAGTGGGTGAGTGAGTGTGTTGTGAGCTGCAAGTGTGGTGAGTGGGTGAGTTGTGAGCTGCAAGTGTGGTGAGTGGGAGAGTGAGTGTGTTGTGAGCTGCGAGTGTGGTGAGTGAGTGAGTGTGTTGTGAGCTGCAAGTGTGGTGAGTGGGTGAGTGAGTGTGTTGTGAGCTGCAAGTGTGGTGAGTGGGTGAGTGAGTGTGTTGTGAGCTGCAAGTGTGGTGAGTGGGTGAGTAAGTGTGTTGTGAGCTGCAAGTGTGGTGAGTGGGAGAGTGAGTGTGTTGTGAGCTGCGAGTGTGGTGAGTGAGTGTGTTGTGAGCTGCAAGTGTGGTGAGTGGGTGAGTGAGTGTGTTGTGAGCTGCAAGTGTGGTGAGTGGGTGAGTGAGTGTGTTGTGAGCTGCAAGTGTGGTGAGTGAGTGTGTTGTGAGCTGCAAGTGTGGTGAGTGGGTGAGTGAGTGTGTTGTGAGCTGCAAGTGTGGTGAGTGGGTGAGTGAGTGTGTTGTGAGCTGCGAGTGTGGTGAGTGGGTGAGTGAGTGTGTTGTGAGCTGCAAGTGTGGTGAGTAAGTGTGTTGTGAGCTGCAAGTGTGGTGAGTGGGTGAGTGAGTGTGTTGTGAGCTGCAAGTGTGGTGAGTGGGTGAGTAAGTGTGTTGTGAGCTGCAAGTGTGGTGAGTGGGAGAGTGAGTGTGTTGTGAGCTGCGAGTGTGGTGAGTGAGTGTGTTGTGAGCTGCAAGTGTGGTGAGTGGGTGAGTGAGTGTGTTGTGAGCTGCAAGTGTGGTGAGTGGGTGAGTGAGTGTGTTGTGAGCTGCAAGTGTGGTGAGTGAGTGTGTTGTGAGCTGCAAGTGTGGTGAGTGGGTGAGTGAGTGTGTTGTGAGCTGCAAGTGTGGTGAGTGGGTGAGTGAGTGTGTTGTGAGCTGCGAGTGTGGTGAGTGAGTGTGTTGTGAGCTGCAAGTGTGGTGAGTGGGTGAGTTGTGAGCTGCAAGTGTGGTGAGTGGGTGAGTGAGTGTGTTGTGAGCTGCGAGTGTGGTGAGTGAGTGTGTTGTGAGCTGCAAGTGTGGTGAGTGGGTGAGTGAGTGTGTTGTGAGCTGCAAGTGTGGTGAGTGGGTGAGTGAGTGTGTTGTGAGCTGCGAGTGTGGTGATTGAGTGTGTTGTGAGCTGCAAGTGTGGTGAGTGGGTGAGTGAGTGTGTTGTGAGCTGCAAGTGTGGTGAGTGGGTGAGTGAGTGTGTTGTGAGCTGCGAGTGTGGTGAGTGAGTGTGTTGTGAGCTGCAAGTGTGGTGAGTGAATGAGTGTGTTGTGAGCTGCAAGTGTGGTGAGTGGGTGAGTGAGTGTGTTGTGAGCTGCAAGTGTGGTGAGTGAATGAGTGTGTTGTGAGCTGCAAGTGTGGTGAGTGGGTGAGTGAGTGTGTTGTGAGCTGCGAGTGTGGTGAGTGAATGAGTGTGTTGTGAGCTGTAAGTGTGGTGAGTGAGTGTGTTGTGAGCTGCGAGTGTGGTGAGTGAGTGAGTGTGTTGTGAGCTGTAAGTGTGGTGAGTGGGTGTGTTGTGAGCTGTAAGTGTGGTGAGTGAGTGTGTTGTGAGCTACAAGTGTGGTGAGTGGGTGAGTGAGTGTGTTGTGAGCTGCAAGTGTGGTGAGTGGGTGAGTGAGTGTGTTGTGAGCTGCGAGTGTGGTGAGTGAGTGTGTTGTGAGCTGCAAGTGTGGTGAGTGGGTGAGTGTGTTGTGAGCTGCAAGTGTGGTGAGTGAGTGTGTTGTGAGCTACAAGTGTGGTGAGTGGGTGAGTGAGTGTGTTGTGAGCTGCGAGTGTGGTGAGTGAATGAGTGTGTTGTGAGCTGTAAGTGTGGTGAGTGAGTGAGTGAGTGTGTTGTGAGCTGTAAGTGTGGTGAGTGGGTGAGTGAGTGTGTTGTGAGCTGCAAGTGTGGTGAGTGGGTGAGTTGTGAGCTGCAAGTGTGGTGAGTGGGTGAGTGAGTGTGTTGTGAGCTGCAAGTGTGGTGAGTGGGTGAGTTGTGAGCTGCAAGTGTGGTGAGTGGGTGAGTTGTGAGCTGCAAGTGTGGTGAGTGGGTGAGTGAGTGTGTTGTGAGCTGCAAGTGTGGTGAGTGGGTGAGTTGTGAGCTGCAAGTGTGGTGAGTGGGTGAGTTGTGAGCTGCAAGTGTGGTGAGTGGGTGAGTGAGTGTGTTGTGAGCTGCAAGTGTGGTGAGTGGGTGAGTTGTGAGCTGCAAGTGTGGTGAGTGGGTGAGTGAGTGTGTTGTGAGCTGCAAGTGTGGTGAGTGGGTGAGTTGTGAGCTGCAAGTGTGGTGAGTGGGTGAGTTGTGAGCTGCAAGTGTGGTGAGTGGGTGAGTGAGTGTGTTGTGAGCTGCAAGTGTGGTGAGTGGGTGAGTTGTGAGCTGCAAGTGTGGTGAGTGGGAGAGTGAGTGTGTTGTGAGCTGCGAGTGTGGTGAGTGAGTGAGTGTGTTGTGAGCTGCAAGTGTGGTGAGTGGGTGAGTGAGTGTGTTGTGAGCTGCAAGTGTGGTGAGTGGGTGAGTGAGTGTGTTGTGAGCTGCAAGTGTGGTGAGTGGGTGAGTAAGTGTGTTGTGAGCTGCAAGTGTGGTGAGTGAGTGTGTTGTGAGCTGCAAGTGTGGTGAGTGGGAGAGTGAGTGTGTTGTGAGCTGCGAGTGTGGTGAGTGAGTGTGTTGTGAGCTGCAAGTGTGGTGAGTGGGTGAGTTGTGAGCTGCAAGTGTGGTGAGTGGGTGAGTGAGTGTGTTGTGAGCTGCAAGTGTGGTGAGTGGGTGAGTTGTGAGCTGCAAGTGTGGTGAGTGGGTGAGTTGTGAGCTGCAAGTGTGGTGAGTGGGTGAGTGAGTGTGTTGTGAGCTGCAAGTGTGGTGAGTGGGTGAGTTGTGAGCTGCAAGTGTGGTGAGTGGGAGAGTGAGTGTGTTGTGAGCTGCGAGTGTGGTGAGTGAGTGAGTGTGTTGTGAGCTGCAAGTGTGGTGAGTGGGTGAGTGAGTGTGTTGTGAGCTGCAAGTGTGGTGAGTGGGTGAGTGAGTGTGTTGTGAGCTGCAAGTGTGGTGAGTGGGTGAGTAAGTGTGTTGTGAGCTGCAAGTGTGGTGAGTGGGAGAGTGAGTGTGTTGTGAGCTGCGAGTGTGGTGAGTGAGTGTGTTGTGAGCTGCAAGTGTGGTGAGTGGGTGAGTGAGTGTGTTGTGAGCTGCAAGTGTGGTGAGTGGGTGAGTGAGTGTGTTGTGAGCTGCAAGTGTGGTGAGTGAGTGTGTTGTGAGCTGCAAGTGTGGTGAGTGGGTGAGTGAGTGTGTTGTGAGCTGCAAGTGTGGTGAGTGGGTGAGTGAGTGTGTTGTGAGCTGCGAGTGTGGTGAGTGGGTGAGTGAGTGTGTTGTGAGCTGCAAGTGTGGTGAGTAAGTGTGTTGTGAGCTGCAAGTGTGGTGAGTGGGTGAGTGAGTGTGTTGTGAGCTGCAAGTGTGGTGAGTGGGTGAGTAAGTGTGTTGTGAGCTGCAAGTGTGGTGAGTGGGAGAGTGAGTGTGTTGTGAGCTGCGAGTGTGGTGAGTGAGTGTGTTGTGAGCTGCAAGTGTGGTGAGTGGGTGAGTGAGTGTGTTGTGAGCTGCAAGTGTGGTGAGTGGGTGAGTGAGTGTGTTGTGAGCTGCAAGTGTGGTGAGTGAGTGTGTTGTGAGCTGCAAGTGTGGTGAGTGGGTGAGTGAGTGTGTTGTGAGCTGCAAGTGTGGTGAGTGGGTGAGTGAGTGTGTTGTGAGCTGCGAGTGTGGTGAGTGAGTGTGTTGTGAGCTGCAAGTGTGGTGAGTGGGTGAGTTGTGAGCTGCAAGTGTGGTGAGTGGGTGAGTGAGTGTGTTGTGAGCTGCGAGTGTGGTGAGTGAGTGTGTTGTGAGCTGCAAGTGTGGTGAGTGGGTGAGTGAGTGTGTTGTGAGCTGCAAGTGTGGTGAGTGGGTGAGTGAGTGTGTTGTGAGCTGCGAGTGTGGTGATTGAGTGTGTTGTGAGCTGCAAGTGTGGTGAGTGGGTGAGTGAGTGTGTTGTGAGCTGCAAGTGTGGTGAGTGGGTGAGTGAGTGTGTTGTGAGCTGCGAGTGTGGTGAGTGAGTGTGTTGTGAGCTGCAAGTGTGGTGAGTGAATGAGTGTGTTGTGAGCTGCAAGTGTGGTGAGTGGGTGAGTGAGTGTGTTGTGAGCTGCAAGTGTGGTGAGTGAATGAGTGTGTTGTGAGCTGCAAGTGTGGTGAGTGGGTGAGTGAGTGTGTTGTGAGCTGCGAGTGTGGTGAGTGAATGAGTGTGTTGTGAGCTGTAAGTGTGGTGAGTGAGTGTGTTGTGAGCTGCGAGTGTGGTGAGTGAGTGAGTGTGTTGTGAGCTGTAAGTGTGGTGAGTGGGTGTGTTGTGAGCTGTAAGTGTGGTGAGTGAGTGTGTTGTGAGCTACAAGTGTGGTGAGTGGGTGAGTGAGTGTGTTGTGAGCTGCAAGTGTGGTGAGTGGGTGAGTGAGTGTGTTGTGAGCTGCGAGTGTGGTGAGTGAGTGTGTTGTGAGCTGCAAGTGTGGTGAGTGGGTGAGTGTGTTGTGAGCTGCAAGTGTGGTGAGTGAGTGTGTTGTGAGCTACAAGTGTGGTGAGTGGGTGAGTGAGTGTGTTGTGAGCTGCGAGTGTGGTGAGTGGGTGAGTGAGTGTGTTGTGAGCTGCGAGTGTGGTGAGTGAGTGTGTTGTGAGCTACAAGTGTGGTGGGTGGGTGAGTGTGTTGTGAGCTGCAAGTGTGGTGAGTGAGTGTGTTGTGAGCTGCGAGTGTGGTGAGTGAGTGTGTTGTGAGCTGCAGTGTGGTGGGTGAGTGAGAGTGTTGTGAGCTGTAAGTGTGGTGAGTGAGTGAGAGTGTTGTGAGCTACAAGTGTGGTGGGTGAGTGAGTGTGTTGTGAGCTGCGAGTGTGGTGAGTGAGTGAGTGGGTTGTGAGCTGTAAGTGTGGTGGGTGGGTGGGTGAGTGTGTTGTGAGCTGTAAGTGTGGTGGGTGGGTGAGAGTGTTGTGAGCTGCAGTGTGGTGGGTGAGTGAGTGTGTTGTGAGCTGTAAGTGTGGTGGGTGGGTGGGTGAGTGTGTTGTGAGCTGTTAGTGTGGTGGGTGAGTGAGTGTGTTGTGAGCTGCAATGTGGTGGGTGGGTGAGTGTGTTGTGAGCTGCAGTGTGGTGGGTGAGTGAGTGTGTTGTGAGCTGTAAGTGTGGTGAGTGAGTGTGTTGTGAGCTGCAGTGTGGTGGGTGGGTGAGTGTGTTGTGAGCTCAGTGTGGTGGGTGGGTGAGTGAGTGTGTTGTGAGCTGCAGTGTGGTGGGTGAGTGAGTGTGTTGTGAGCTGTAAGTGTGGTGAGTGAGTGAGTGTGTTGTGAGCTGCAGTGTGGTGGGTGGGTGAGTGTGTTGTGAGCTCAGTGTGGTGGGTGGGTGAGTGAGTGTGTTGTGAGCTGTAAGTGTGGTGGGTGGGTGAGTGAGTGTGTTGTGAGCTACAAGTGTGGTGGGTGAGTGAGTAAGTGTGTTGTGAGCTCAGTGTGGTGGGTGAGGACAGTATGGATGAGACGAAACAGAGTCCGATCGACTGAGGCTCAACAAGGGTGGAGGAATCACTAAGGAGGCAAGCGACTGGAGTAAATTAGTCAGTTCTGGATCATCAATCAGTCTGACCACTTACGTTGAATTCTCTCCGAGTGCAGCGAGGTAACAGGATATGGTGCTGGGTGCGTGACGCTTATAATCGAGTGGAAGTCCACGGAGTCTGTGCAGGGCGCTGCGAGGTTCAGGTACCGTTCCCCTTGGTGTGGGGGGCAGGGCTGGGGCCAGACGAGGGGGGGGGGGGCGCGGGGGGACACGGGGTCTGCTTCTATCATCATCCAGCCGGAGCGTCACACGCAGCCTGGCGCTGTGGGTAATTACAGCGGCTGCTTGGAGGATGGGGATGGGTGGGTGAGTGAGTATGAGGGTGTATCAGCGAGGGGGTGTGTGAGAGCGTGTGTCAATGTCGGCGCGGGTGCGAACGGGAGAGGTGTTTTAGTGGTCGGCGCACTGCGCTCGGAAGCCAGGAAACCGATTCCTAAAACCTCAGCGCTGGGGATACAAATACAGGCAGGCGCTTTGCCGGTCTTAATAGGTGTTCGTTAACAGCTCTTCCCTCAACAAACTGTTACACGGGAGATCAGAGTTGTGTTTGTAAGGAAGCGTGAGTGCGTGTGTCTCCCCACCAGGAGTGGTTTCCTGTCCTCATCGCGAGCCGCCGCAGTTCGCGCCCTGCCCGGGCTCGCCGCGACCCGCGCGCTCCGCCAAATGAAGTCCTGATTATCGCGAGCACGTGAGCATGGACGATTAAGGAGACGCGGGGGAGTGGGGAAGCGAGGGGTCGGTGGAACGCGGTCCGGGAGGTGCGGCGTTGTGTATGGAGCCGGGCAGCGCGCACGGGGCGCGGACTCGCTCGGGTCCGCAACTCCGAGTGGCCGAGCGGCGCGTCCCCTGCGCTGCGGGGCGGCGGGGACGCGTGCAGGCGCGGGGCTCCGGGTGCCGTGGGGCGACGCCGCGCGGAGCCTCGCGGAGACTCGCCGAGTCCGGCTCGGAGCAGCCTCGCGTCGCGCAGATGGGACCCGGACTCCTCCACGCGGCCGTCGCCGCGCTGCTTGCGTGCGCGGCGCTGCTGGGCGCACACACGGCCGCTTCCACCGCCACCACTACCGCCGCCACCGCCGCCACGGCGGGGGGCCTCAACCCCGCGCCCCCCTTTCCCGGGACGCCGTACCCCGGGGAGGTGTCGGCCTTCTCCGCCGCGCGCACTCGCAGCCAGATCGGTGGCCCGCGCCTCGCGGTGACCTTCGACCGCGTGTTCGTGAACCTGGGCCAGGACTTCAGCGCCGAGTCCGGCGCGTTCACGTGCCGCGTGCCGGGCGCCTACTACTTCGCCTTCACCGTGGGCAAGTACCCGCGGAAGCTGCTCTCCGTGATGCTCGTCAAGAACCGCGACGAGGTGCAGGTCATGGTGTACGACGACCACCGGCGCGGCGAGCGCAAGACGCAGAGCCAGAGCGTGATGCTGCTGCTGCGGCGCGGCGAGCGCGTGTGGCTCCGCCTGCACGGGGAGCCGAGCTACGCGCTCTACAGCAGCGCGGGGCCCTACACCACCTTCACCGGCTACCTGGTCTACGCCGCTCCGTCGGGCGACTCGGAGCCCGTGGCCGGCACCACCGCTCTCCCTGCTCCCGCCGCCCCCCGCGCGCCTCGCGCCGCTCCGCTCGTGGTTCCCTCTCCTCCCGCGCCGTCTCCCCCTCCTGTCCCCCCTCTTCTCCGGGAGCCGCGCTCCCCCGCCGTCAGGTCGGCCTTCTCCGCGGCTCGCACCTCGAGTCTCGCGGCAGCGGCGAGGGCGAGCGCGGCGGCGCGCGCCCTGAGCTTCGACGCGCAGCTCGTGGACATTGGCGGCGACTTCGACGCGGGGTCGGGCGTGTTCACGTGCCGCGTGCCGGGCCTCTACTTCTTCGCCTTCACCGTGGCCAAGGCGCCGGGACTGGGCGTCTCCGTGGCGCTCATGCGCAACCGAGACGCCATGGAGGCGGTCATCGGAGACAGCAGCCGATCGGCGCGCCGCGAGATGCAGAGCCAGAGCGCGCTGCTGCGGCTGGACGCGCGCGACCGCGTGTGGCTCCACGCGCCCGCGCACCCGCGCCTCGGCCTCTACAGCAACGCGGGCCGCTGCGTCACCTTCTCTGGGATGCTGCTGCTGCCGCTCGCCGGCCACTGACCCCCCCCCCCACCCTCGACCCACCAGCACCTCGAGCTGCCGGGAAAACTGGGACGGAGTGGGGGGGGGAACGTCGGTGGGGGGGGGGGGGTGATACTCCGGACTGAGAGATCGGGGTGAAGTGAGCAGAGCCCCCCTACCCACGTGGAGCTGCTCGCCCGGCGGTCTTCATCAGCAGCAGCACCGAGAGGACAGACAGTGAGCAGAGTGGACAGCACAGAGAGTACAGCAGCAGTGGACACAGCATAGGGAGTACAGCAGCAGTGGGCACAGAGTACAGCAGCAGAGTGGACACAGCACAGAGAGTACAGCAGCAGAGTGGGAACAGCACAGGGAGTACAGCACAGAGAGTACAGCAGCAGTGGGCACAGCACAGAGAGTACAGCAGCAGTGGGCACAGCACAGCACAGAGAGTACAGCACAGAGAGTACAGCACTGGACACGGTGCGCAGGGACGCGCGGCCACGTGGGCGGCGCAGCCTCCTCCTGCTCGTGCCCGATCCCCTGCGCTATCGGGCTGAGACACGCGCGCTCCTTTGCACCGTGTGTGCATCATGCACGAGAACTATCCAGGCACAACCCTGCTTTTTGATGTCTTAAATAGTCCAGTAGTATTAAAACAAATGTTATTTTTCTTCATTGTATATGTTATTTATTTTTCTTACATTGTGCGTTATTAAGTACTGTATACGTGTAATTGATTGCTGTTGGAGCGATAAGTCTAGCAATATATCGAAGTCCGTGCTCTCCGGCTGTCTGTGTGGCTGTGGCCGTGTCTAATCCTGCCGTAGCCCGGGTCACAAACTCGGCACACAAAAAGATCTGGCAAGCTCAGGCGCATTGCTGGTGATTTTGTCGTAAGCGACATTAAGGATACAACGTAAATAAATACACGGAATCGACACAATGTGCAGTTCACTTTTCCACAAAGAGAAAACGTGCGAGTTCAGCATCCTTGCGCGGCCATTCCGGATTAATGACATCCAACAGCGTCTATTGAAGCAGAAAATAAAATGAGCCACTGTCGACCTTCTGCGTCTTATCAGCAGGGTCAGGCTTGTGAAACCAATGCTGCTCTTTCTCGATGTTGTCGCCACGAGCAGCACTCCACGTGCATGATGGGGCCCTGTTCAGCACACATTGATTCACTGGTTCATGATTTCCAATCCGCGTGTAACTTGAACATCAAACAGAGCGCATGGTTGAGCAATTATTTACAGCACATCAAAACAAGCGAGTTCCTTTTTCCAAATTAAACGTTGCATCTACAGGGCGCGACCTCACCCGGAGACTCGACAAACATTCTTTCTTGTTAAGAGAATCAAACAGCTCTCCGACCACCGCCTCGCTGCCATCTACGAGTTTTAGAGAAACAGCCACTGAGCGATGCCTATTTGTATTCTTGGTTCTTTCGGTAAAGTCACCTAGATATGAAGTAAAAAATAACAAAATAGATTATTTTTAATACATTGAAAATAATAAAAGCAAAAAACCCACGGAGTTTCGATCGCAACGCAAGCGGTCTATCGACGTGACTTTACCGAAAGAAACACAAAAGTTTTAAGTCAAAATGTAGTGGCTATTTGGTGAATGCAAAGAATGGGGACTGCACGCCATTCGTCATCATCCGTCCATATAACGCGGCGAAGGGACACAAACTGCGAGCGCGGGCATTGCATCGGTAGCATGACTGAATAATCATTATCATGGGTTTGCTCGTTAGAGGCCCCACGTGTGTGTGTGTGGAGCTGTGTGATCGGAGCGGCGGGCTGTTTCCTGGATGAATGGGAGCTCGCACGATGCCACCTGTTCTGCGGAATGTGAGAGCGAGGGAGGGAGGAAGGAAGGAAGGGGCCTCTGGTGTGGAAACGCAGCCCAGCAATCGATCAATTGCGACGCCTCCATCGCAGCTGATGGATGTGACCCCTACGAGCACTCGCTCCCTGGTCTCCCCTCTGGTTACACACAGGCCGGCACCATCTCCCTCACTCCTCTCCTCACGCCTCTCCCGGTCTCTCCCCGTTTCCCCCCTGTCTCTATCTCACTGTCACTCACTATGTCCCCCGTCTCACATCTCTCCCCATGTTTCTCCTTCTCTTCTTCTGTCCTCCCTCTGTCTCTGCTTGCCTCTCCTCGTCTTCCCCTGTCTCCCTGTCTCCATGCCTCTCTTCGTCTCTCCGTATCCCTCCATATCTCTCCGTATCCCTCCCTCTCTACCAGTGGCTTCTCCTCTGGCTTCTGTCTCTCTCGTTGTGTCTCCCTATTTCCACGTCTCCCTCTGTATCTCCATGTATCTCCTCTGACCCCCCTGTCTCTCAATGTATCTCCCCTGTCCCCCTGTATCTCCATGTATCTCCCCTGTCCCCCTGTATCTCCATGTATCTCCCCTGACCCCCCTGTCTCTCCATCCCTCCGCGTCTCCCTCCCCCCAGATGTTGTTTGTGCCGCGCCACGCGCTTTGAAACCGATCCCAATCCCAGCGCTCCTGCGCTCGGGGCCCGCCGCTTATCTCTTATCGTTGCGCGTTGTTGCCTCTGCTTATCGGAGCTGATGCCCCTTTCGCAACGGTCGCCTCCTCTGCGAGAGTCGCTAATGTTTAACGAGGCGCCGCATCGAGACGAGTAGCAAGGGGAGGAGAGGACTCGGGGAGAGCTCATTGCGAGCCCGGAGCGAGCGAGGAGCAGATGATGATGCTGCTGCCCGCTGCGAGGAGGATGATCGTGGCGGTGGTTATGGCGACGGTGGCCATGGCGATGATCCACGCGACTCAGGGGGCGCAAGGTGAGACTCATGGATTAGCCCCCCATGCACCCCCCCCCCACCAGGTACCTCCCATTTAAATCCCTGACTCGCAAGATTATGCAGAGCTCTCGGTTCTTTATGGAACTTCCCTGGCGGTTGTATTTGGCACGCACGTCATCCTTGTCTGCGTACACACTCCATAAATAATCACCATGATCTATTGTTATGTTTCTGTAATTGAATGATGGTGTCACGATGATCTGAATCATCAGAATGTATTTATACCGATGGGTGGTGAATTCGCGCTGACGGGCAACGGCGTCGCGGTGATGTGTGCTGATGTGTGCAGTGTTCCTGGACCGGCCCGTGGCATCGCGCGTGCTGCAGCCGCGTACTCGCAGGGCCAACTCGTTCCTGGAGGAGCGGCTCCAGGGGAACCTGGAGCGCGAGTGTCTCGAGGAGACCTGCAGCCACGAGGAGGCGCGCGAGGTCTACGAGAACGACGCCGGCACGGTGCGCCCCCCCCCCCCCCACACTCACTCGCCGCGTGGCCCGGGCAGAGACTGTGAAGGCCGGCACGGTGCGCCCCCCCCCCACACTCACTCACTCCCCACGTGGCCCGGGCAGAGACTGTGAAGGCCGGCACGGTACGCGCCCACCCCCCCACACTCACTCGCCGCGTGGCCCGCGCAGAGACTGGCGGGGCAAGTGCTGGCAGCGAATAGCACCCCTGAAGGCCGGCGCTGTGGCACACGAGAGAGTGGGTGGCCAACACAACTCCCGGCCGCCTTTGTCTCCCCAGTGGCGATGTTTACACACCGCACCAGATACTCATTTTAGGCTGAGTCGCCATAAGGGAGGCCCAGGACCGGTTCCGATAATCGTCAATCGTCTTGGCCGTGAGCGGGAATGGAACTCGGTTGGTGCTACAGTGCGTGGCGACACAGGGAGCCGCCAGGCTGCTGCTTGGGAGTCGCCGGTGGCCAGTAAGTTCTTCTCAGTTTTCGGAGTCGTTTTCACGAGGGCTGTGCTCCACTTGAGCGCCCATTGCTCTACGGTGTAATGTTACAAAGGTGGCAGATCTAGAGCATGGCGCCGGCACACAGTGGCCGACTCTTCCTCGGATGACGCCACGGGATCTCTGAGCCGACGGCGCGTCGTGTCTTTATGGCTAAATACTCACCGCGGTATTAACCGGGGGGGGGGGCGGCGGGGTGGCACGATGGATTCGAACCGCGATCATTCGCAGCAAGCGGCGAGTCGCCTCCCGTCGGGCCACGTCGCCGCCTGCGTGCGTGAGTCGCCAGACGCAGCAGCAGCAGCAGTGCCGAGTTTACTCTCTGGGTGTCATGTTTGCCAGTGAGCGACACGAGGTCACGCGTGACGAGGGTCGCTCACTGGCGTCTGTCCACGCGAACTAACGGCGATGTCCCCCCAACAGGCGGCGTTCTGGAACCAGTACAAAGGTAGGCGGCTCTCTCGCCACGCACACATGTCGCAGCGGTGACACTCACGTCTCGAAGCGAGGGTTCGATTCCTGACAAGGGCACCTTTCTTTGTGGGGGTTGCCTGTTCTCCCCCTACTCAACATCGCTTTCCTTTGGCTTCTCCAATTTCCTCCCAGAGCTAAAACAAATCCTACAATGTAACCGGTATTGGCCACACATCCCAATTCCGAGTATTGCGCAATGCAAGATTCCCCCACTTGTGTGCGCTTGGCAGAAGCCTGCTGGAAGAGTCTTGAGACTCCGCTAGGAGCTTTCCTCGGGAAACAAGGACAAGCGTAATAACAACAACATGCAAAGCACACACGTGTACGCACGGTCCCAGCGTTCGCTGTGTGCGTGCAGGATGCAACGTGGACAATATTCGGAGCCACATGGAGCTGTTCCGCCGCTGCCTGAAGGGTGAGAGACGCCGCCACGACATTCAGCTGTCGCGGCGACACGTGGCACACAGCGGCACGCACCTGCACGCAGCTGCACACGCGGACAGCGTGTCCGTGCAGAAACCACGATGTGCAGTCTTCTCTCTCTGTGCAGCCATCCCTCACCACGTAAAGCTACCTCTGTCTGCGTGGCGTGCAGGGCTGTGCATCACCGGCAATGGAGAGCAGTACATCGGCAACGTTTCCATCACCAAGTCGGGCCGCCAGTGTCAGCTGTGGACCAGCAACTTCCCGCACCAAGTGCGGTAAGGGCCGCACCCCCAGGTCCTCTGTCTGGTCGCACTGGGGTCATTCAAGTTGATTACTGCTGCACTGTCAGTAACCGCACGCACTTCGGTGACCTTTTCTGGGAGTGATCGCCGGTTCTCTTGAACGACACAACCGCCGCCTGCAGCACGGCCACCGCCACCGTGTTGAGCGCCGTCTTCCCTGCGCTGTCTCCCCTGCGTCGTCTCCCGTGCGTCGTCTCCCGTGCGCCTGCCTGCGTGGTTGGGAGCGGTGACGCAGCGCGCTGCTCTGCGAACCCGGCAACGCGGCTTCTATTCCCACTCGTGGTCAACAATCAGTGACGAATATTAGAATCGGTTCTGGGCCTCCCCGAGGTTAACTCGGCCTTAAATGAATACCTGCTGCAGTGTGTAAACGTCAGATTTGGGTGACAAAGGTGGTCGAGCGTGGTGCTGGTCATCCACCCCGTCGTGTGCCGTGGCCGGCCTTCGTACGTGCTACTTGATAACGACACTTGCCCCTAAGTGGGCTACACGAGGGATCTGTGCCTTTGTTGTGCCGCCACGGACAGATTCAAGCCCGTCGATCACCCTGAGAAGCAGCTGGTGGAGAATTTCTGCCGTAACCCGGACGCGTCCCAGGACGGGCCGTGGTGCTACACACGCGACCCGCTGGTGCCACGTGAGCCCTGCTCCGTGCCCAGCTGCGGTGAGTGCCCTTTGCTGCCCGCGTGGAATTGCATCGTGACCCCCATGTACTAGGAACCTGAACCAGGGGGTCAAAATACTCCACCTTGTGGTCAACCACCACACTGCAGCTCACAACACCCACTCACTCATCCACCCACTCACTCGTCACACTGCAGGTCATCACACTTCTCTCTCCGCTTCTTCCCTTGCACCGCTCCACTGTGGAATTACGTCCCATCTTTCCGCCCAAGCTGTTATAACCTCGCGCGATTCAATAAACGTGTTAACTCTTATTTCGAACTTATTTTATAGTGCTGTTTGTGTCTGGCAGCTTGACGCTTCAGGCCTTTGGGCCTGTGCTCAGTAAAAACCCAAACAAGTATCTCTCACATATGTACCACTCGTGCCTCACAGCTAGAAGGGCCTGGGTTTGATTCCCGATTCGGGTGCCTTTCTGCATCAGCTTCCTCCGGGTTCTCTGGTGTCCTCCTATAGCGATACAATCGAACTGCTGTTGGCGAAAAATCCAAATATTGAGAAATCGCCTGCACATTACCCAATTGAGATGACACCAGGCAACATCAGCCCCTATGTATACAACTCGTCCGGACGCTCCCGTGACACGAGTCCGGAGAGTCGGCTAGGCTTTCGCGGGCGAGCGTCACGACGGTAACAATCTCCCCACCGCCGCCGCGCAGACGAGGACCCGAGCCGGCACGTGCCGGAGTTGCCCCGCGTCCCGCCCACCGCACCCGCCACGCGGCCCCAGGGCCCCTGCGTCCCCGGAGCGGGCGAGGATTACCGCGGGCCCCTCAACGTCACGCGCTTGGGCCGGCGCTGCCAGGCCTGGTCGGCTCGGACCCCCCACGTCTCGCGCTTCTCGCCGTCGACACACAGCGCCGCGGGCCTGGAGGGCGCCGCGTGCCGCAATCCGGACGGCGACGAGGAGGGCGCCTGGTGCTACACCACGGACCCCGGCCTGGCCGTCGACTACTGCGCCCTGCACTACTGCGGCGAGTGTGGCCCCTGCCCGGGCGTGACAATGGATGCCGGATGATGGCTACCGCGCTTCCTCGATTGACCGGGGTTATTATTGTTAGAGCTCAGCAAAAGAGACGATGGCGGGGGGAGGGGAATTCAAAGTGGAGCAGTGCGAGGGAAGAAGCAGAAAGGGCAGTGAGGTGACCTGCAGTGCGGGTGTTGGGTTCGTGTGTGGGTGAGTGGATGGGCGAGTGGATGGGTGAGTGGGTGGGTGTTTAGATGAATCAAGGAGTGCGGTTCACAGAAATCGTAACCATGGTAGTAGCGATAGAAGAGTGACAAGGAGGTGATCACCTGCCAGTGAGCGAATGACTGGAGCGATTCGGTGGCAGAACACGGTCAGTGGGCCCCCTGTCACGATTGCCCAGGGCCTGGGCCTCATGGGCATTGGGCAGTTACACCGCCCGCGCAGGGGATAGTGTCGTTGTCCGTGTCGCGCAGATGAGGATGACATCTTCATGGAGGCGCCCAAGGAGGAAGGGGGCCGAGGCCGCACCACGGCCACAGGCACCGACCCCAAGATGACGCTCATCAACCCACGCTCGTTTGGAAGCGGGCAGCTCGGTAATGAGGGTGACGAGGGTGCCGCGGCTCAGTGATGAGGGTGATATGGCTCAAGGACCGGGTAACACGGCTCGGGTGTTGAGATGACGCACGTGACCCGTCTTGGTCTCGTGAGCTTCGTGACGCGAGTGACACGGCTGCCAGGGTTGCTCTACCGGTGCATCGGTTGCTGATAGGGCGGCTGTATTGTGAGCGTTGTCCATGGTCGTTTCCCCACGTGGGTGATGCACGTTCACGTGTGTGTCTAAAGGAGCGGTTGGGCAGTGATTCACGCGCTGCGCTACGAACCCGGCGACCGGAGTTAAATTTCCGCTCACGGCCAACACCAGCAACGAATATCTGAACCGCTCCTGGGCCGAATCTACCTTAACTTGTATACCTGGTGTGATGTGCTAAACACCAACAGTGGGGAAACAAAAGTGGCCCACCATGCCATGCGCCAGCCTTCATAGGTGCCCGTTAACAGCACTTGCCCCAACAATTTGTTTAAGGCTACACCCGGGATATTTGTCCGTGTGTGTACAGAGTGTGGGAAGCGACCCATGTTTGAGCTGATGGGGAAAGAGGACGTGGGAGAGGAGGAGCTGCAGGAGTCTCAGCGCCAGCGCGTGGTGCATGGGGACAACGCAGAGGAGGGGAGCGCACCCTGGTGAGACGCCTCGAACACGCGGCACCACCGGCACCTCGCCACACCCCACACCACGCGGCACCACCGGCACCTCGCCACACCCCACACCACGCGGCACCACCGGCACCTCGCCACACCCCACACCACGCGGCACCACCGGCACCTCGCCACACCCCACACCACGCGGCACCACCGGCACCTCGCCACACCCCACACTACGCGGCACCACCGGCACCTCGCCACACCCCACACTACGTGGCACCACCGGCACCTCGCCACACCCCACACCACGCGGCACCACCGGCACCTCGCCACACCCCACACCACGTGGTACCACCGGCACCTCGCCACACCCCACACCACGCGGCACCACCGGCACCTCGCCACACCCCACACCACGTGGCACCACCGGCACCTCGCCACACCCCACACCACGCGGCACCACCGGCACCTCGCCACACCCCACACCACGCGGCACCACCGGCACCTCGCCACACCCCACACCACGTGGCACCACCGGCACCTCGCCACACCCCACACCACGTGGTACCACCGGCACCTCACCACACACCACGCGGCACCACCGGCACCTCGCCACACCCCACACCACGCGGCACCACCGGCACCTCGCCACACCCCACACCACGCGGCGCCACCGGCACCTCGCCACACCCCACACCACGTGGTACCACCGGCACCTCGCCACACCCCACACCACGCGGCGCCACCGGCACCTCGCCACACCCCACACCACGTGGCACCACCGGCACCTCGCCACACCCCACACCACGCGGCGCCACCGGCACCTCGCCAGCACCCCACACCACGCGGCGCCACCGGCACCTCGCCACACCCCACACCACGTGGCACCACCGGCACCTCGCCACAACCCCACACCACGCGGGCGCCACCGGCACCTCGCCAGCACCCCACACCACGCGGCACCACCGGCACCTCGCCACACCCCACACCACGCGGCACCACCGGCACCTCGCCTCACCCCACACCACGCGGCGCCACCGGCACCTCACCACACCCCACACCACGCGGCGCCACCGGCACCTCGCCACACCCCACACTACGCGGCGCCACCGGCACCTCGCCACACCCCACACTACGCGGCGCCACCGGCACCTCGCCACACCCCACACCACGCGGCGCCACCGGCACCTCGCCACACCCCACACCACGCGGCGCCACCGGCACCTCGCCACACCCCACACCACGCGGCACCACCGGCAGCGCCACCTCCATTTCCACCCGCAGAGCCACTCGCTGTGCCAGCTGCACCTGTGCGCGCATGTGTGTGTGCAGGCAGGTGATGCTCTACCGCAAAAGTCCCATGGACATGCTCTGCGGCGCCAGCCTCATCAGCGACCAGTGGGTGCTCACGGCGGCGCACTGCGTCTTCTACCCACCCTGGGACAAAGACTTCACGGCCAAGGAGCTGGCGGTGCGCATCGGCAAGCACAACAAGGCTGGGTGAGCGCCGATCAAACCAAATCCCAAAGTCGAACTGTAACAATGGCTCTCAGCCTAACCCTGACTCTAGCCCGAGCCCTAACCATCGCCTTATCTCTAACCTCTAACATTTGAGTCTGTCCCATGACCTCCTGCCAGCGAGCCTTCGACACTTCACGTGACAGCCTTAACGTGCACCTAGCCTCGCACAGGCACTGTGGTGAATGGCTGCTGCTGCTGCCGTTTTTGATGTTGGTGTGGTCGGCAGGTACGAGAAGGACCGGGAAAAGATCTCCAACGTTGACAAGATCATCATCCACTCCAAGTACAACTGGAAGGAGAACATGGAACGCGACATCGCCCTCCTGCACCTGGAGAAACCCATCACCTTCACCCAGTACATCGTGCCCATCTGCCTCCCCACGCGCGACGTTGCAGTCAAGTACGCGGGCGCCCACTCTGCACATCCGCACGCACCAACTCACACGCAGCCAGGGACGCGTGCACAGGGCTCACACGCACAGCCAAGGACGCGTACACAGGGCTCACACACGTAGCCAGGGACGCGTGCACAGGGCTCACACACGCAGCCAGGGACGCATCCACAGGGCTCACACACGCAGCCAGGGACGCGTGCACAGGGCTCACACACGCAGCCAGGGACGCGTGCACAGGGCTCACACACGCCCAGGACGCATCCACAGGGCTCACACACGTAGCCAGGGACGCGTGCACAGGGCTCACACACGCAGCCAGGGACGCGTGCACAGGGCTCACACACGCAGCCAGGGACGCATCCACAGGGCTCACACACGCAGCCAGGGACGCGTGCACAGGGCTCACACACACAGCCAGGGACGCGTGCACAGGGCTCACACCAGAAACATGCCCACGTTACACCCCCATGTCCCACTCGTGCCTACATCACACTCGTGCCCACGTAACTCTCGTTTCTAACAGCCCTTGCCCCAACAGTCTGTTAAGGCTACGGGGGGATATTTGTCTCTGTTTCTACTCAGCCTGCTGAAGTCAGGCTTCAAGGGCCGAGTGACTGGGTGGGGAAACCTCTTCCAGACGTGGACCAACAACCCCCGAGCACAGCCCAAGGTTCTGCAGATGATCAACCTCCCCATCGTGGACCCCAGCCGTTGCCAGGAATCCACCACCCACCGGATCACGGCCAACATGCTGTGTGCAGGTGGGCACCACATCTGCTGCTATTTCCCTTGTTTATCTGGGAAAGCCTCACTGAGTCTCAACATCCTGTTCGAAAAGGGCTCTGATAAGTTTTTGCAGTAAAGGTAGATGTTCATGCTGTGTAATAATCCCATTGAGTAACTTGCAGTATCATATTTCAACATTGGGATGTTTGGCCAATACCAATTACATTCTAGGGGTTTCTTTACCGTTGGGAGGTGACTGGAAAATCTGGAGGCTACCCATGCAGGACATCGAGGGAACATACACACTCCACATGGAAAAGCGCCTGTGTCTGAAATCGGACGCAGGCCTCTTCTTGCTGTGAGCCATGAGTGTTACCACCGCGCCGCCACCCTGTCGCCATTGTCCCGGTAGATTCTGGGGCAATTATGCGGTCAAAGTGGTGGCGCATTTCCTGCTTGTTGTCGAGGTTTGCCGTTTGCGTCTGGTAGGCCGCCCTGGTTGAAACTCAAAGTTAAAAGTCAAAGTGATTCCCTACTCAGATGAGCATTAAGGTAGTGCTCGTCTTCTGTTGACAGCCCTGCAGAGCCAGTGGTGGAAATTCCACATTCCTATTAAGGGGATGAGACTAACTACTTATATTATCAACCCCAGAGTGATGATGGGCTGAGTCAACCAGCAGGATTTGAACTTGCAACCTGATACCGAGCTCTTGGTGGCTACCAGTGACCTGGAAATATTCATGGAAATATTAAGCCCTGGCGACAGCCACACACGGCTGAGGAGAGCGTGGCGGAAACTGCAGCACATGTGCTTGTGAGAGAGGTGTGGCCCCTGCCACCTGCCCAGGTGCTGTGCCTGTGTGAGGGTGCCGAGTTGTCGGGTGCCACGTGTCTGTGTTGGTGCCCAGGATATGAACCGGAAGACGTGAAGCGTGGTGATGCGTGTGAAGGAGACAGTGGTGGGCCCTTCATTATGAAGGTATGGACACGAAGGACGCGAGTGTGTGCCCACACGTGAACATGCACGCACCCATGTACAGAGACAAAGATCCCCCGCGTAAGCTTGAACAGACTGTTGAGGCAAGTGCTGTTAGCGAGCAGCTCCTATGAAGGCCGGCATGGCACACGAGGGGGTGGGTGGCCAGCACTACGCCCAGCTGCCCTTGTCTCCCGTGTGGTGATGTTTACACGTCGCACCAGGGACTCATTCGAGGCTCAGTCGATCTAGGGGAGGCCCAGGATCGGTTCATATATAATTCTTAGTGATGTTAGCTGTGAGTGGGAATGAAACTCGGTCTCCGGGTTCACAGTGCTGTGCGCTAACCGCTGCGTTATCCACTCCCCACGCATGCGTATGCGTGCGCACACACAGGACCATACTGCTCATACCCCAGGGTTTGTAATCGCCTATTGCAGCTGCAGGAGAGAGAATGGCTAGGGTGTCATTCCACTGTATTTCACCCGTGCATGACTGTTTCATGAACAAATCCGAGAAATGTGTTCAAACAATTGTTGCCAATTCATTAATGTCCACGGTTCCACCATCTGGTCCCGGAAGATGAAGATGGGGCCGTGATATGACCGAGCAGCAGCGTGTTGGCCGTTTGTTGCAGAGGTTTGCAGTTCGAATTCGGCAGGCCCTCCTGGATAACTACTGAGGGTGTATTAGCCGATAAACTCTACGCGCCATCTTCTTCACAGTGGACGTTACATATCCTGTGATGGTATTCTAAAAGAATAGGCCATTGAGAGTCGGGGTCATGGTCCAAATTTAACAAACTTCATAAATTACTTTCAAGTTACTTAATTTGGTAAAACTACACCACATTTGGTGCCCCTATCACAACAGTTAGGACTTAGGCTTTTTTGGGTAAGTGTTTAGGAGGTAACAACAAATCCCCAGACAACTCACCTTCTTAACACTTCCCATTGGCCACACAGACTTCTGGGAGTGATTTGTTGAGCAGCATTGGTAAAATACAAGCAAACTCAGGACTGCTTGCGACATTTGAAGTCTCATCAGCAGAGTCGGATCTGTATTAAACCAATACCTGTAAGCTGCCAGATGTTTAAAGGCAAGGATGATCTTTGTTAGATGTGGGTTCTAGTTGGACGCAAACCCCAAAGTGAAATGAGTAGCAGATTTGCTCCGTACCCAACGCCGACGCAGCACCCCCAGCAAACCTGCAGGCTGCGCCATGTGCCCCGCTGCGTAGGACTTCGAGAACAAGCGCTGGTACCAGATGGGCATCGTGTCGTGGGGCGAGGGATGTGACCGCGACGGCAAGTACGGCATCTACACGCATGTCTACCGGCTGCGCAAGTGGATTAACAAAGTGATCGGGGAGCCAGACACATGAGGGCTCGCCCACCCCGACACCTCCCACCTCCTGACCCCTTTGCCCACCACGTGAACCCGTGACTGGACACATTATCCTTTAACACCTGGCCTGACAAATTAACCCTTGACCTGACACTTCAACCTCTAACCTGGCACCTTAACCTGACGATGTATCCCTCGTTAACAAAATCTGGAATTCAAGAGGCCCTCTCTGATCTTGATCTCACTCCCCAAGGCTTTCTCAACTGTGACTTGGCCTCCCTCCCTCTCCCCTCCCCTCCCCTCACCGCCTCCCTCCTGCCGCACGTGTGCCCAGGGAGGCTGGAGCGGTTGGAGCGAGCACCCCACACACTCGCCCACACTCACCCTCACGCAGTCGCTATCTCAATAAAGCAAATACAGACCAATCCTCCTGTCTCCGTGTCCAATGCTGTGTTCATTCTTCCTCGTGTCCGTGGGGGTATTCGTTTTATACTGGTAGGAGCCTCCTGGTTACACCAGCCCACAGGGGATTATTCTGTCCGTCGTGCAGGGAGGGGCTAGGTGGGGAGGGAGGGGCTGGGTGGGGAGGGGAGGGCTGGGTGGGGAGGGGCTGGTCACCCCGTGGTGCCCTTATAAAACTCAACGTTTAACCTACTCACGCCGGCTTGTGCCCGCCCTCACAGTCGGGCATATTTGCGGAATACACCACGCCGCCGTTGACCTTGACCATTGACCGACCAACCCAACGTTCCTGCCAGCTCCCTCGGCAGGAGGAATGTGTTTATTAAACAGCTGCTGAGCACAGGCCTGAATGCCCGAGACGTCAAGCAGCTCGAAATAGACAGCACGATCATCAACGTTGTCAGAGATGTGAGATATAAGTTAAGACATTTCTTGACCTGAGTGAAGCTCACGGGAACAGCGACAATGGGTGGTTGTGATGGAAGAGTGACAAGGAGGCGACTGACCGCCAGTGAGCGAGAAACTGGAGCGCCGTGCGGTGGGCGCTGCATCGGCGGCCCCCGCGCGGCGCTGCGTGGACTCCTGCCTCGCAGCCGGCGCCTCTCAAACCTGCTCCGTGACCTCGTGATTTCATGCCAAAATTCGTGTCGTTATCCCTCCACCACCCGAAAGACTCTGGAACTTCTCTCCCACAGGATACATCAGGGTCTCTCTGAGTCTGTGAACCGATATTTACACTTCCGCTTTTGCAACTGAACTCTTTCAGCGAATAGCTTTAAGCGTTTGTGTTACACTTTACATTTCGTGATTAGTTTGAAGAGCGATCGTCACGCTGAGTGCAGCTGCTGTGTCTTGTGCAACGTTTTCTACATCGAATGATTGTCAGCATTACGAAATTGTCACGCTGATACCGACGTGATTTACACGTGCCGATATATTGCTTACATTCTGATCAATACAGCGCCTCTGCATCGGCAACTTAAGTCTTTTCCAGACGAAATTTAACATCGTTAAGAAAAGCCTAAAGCCATCTGCGAGCTTTATTGGGAATCGACTGATTGATTTGTTAGCACCGTATACATAATATCTGTGTGAACGTAACAGTTTTGTCGGGTGGTGGAGGGGTTCCTCACATGATTTGTTTGCGATAAACCTTCCACCACGTGACCGAACCCAAAAACAAATCGTTGCGTTGGCTCCGGAGAAGACCTGCGATTCACGTCGCCTCCTCAACGCGACCCCTTGCACGATGGCGCAGTTACGCGGTGGCCCAGTGCTGGAGCACTCTGCTTGATGCAGAGGTTCGCGGTTCGATTCCGCAGGCCACCCTGGTTACCACTGCGGGCGTATTACACGTCTCTTTACTTGAGCCAAGGTTATTAGAGGAGCTTGGGAAACGAGACCACGGGATGGCGTTCCAACGCCGAGTCGCAAAAACACGGTGCGTCAAATAATGTTTTGCACTTATATGGGACTAATCTTGATTTGAAGCTTTCGTGACTGCAAGAATCCATACTCTTTGGTTCTTTCGGTAAAGTCACGTAGGTACAAAATCAAATAAATCACGACGTTTCGATTGCAACACAAGAAATCATCAGGTTGGAAAACCACAGCAAGATTATTTTTGCTGAAGTGTAAGAGAGATGCCGTGGTAAGAGGCTATATCGTAAGACAGGGAGGGAGGAGAGGGACGTGCAGCTGTATGGGACTACCACTTTTCATGGCAAAAGAACGGATAAGACACTGTAACATGATAACAAATGGATGTTAATGTCTTCAAAATTGAGTCTCCACTTGTCCGCAGGTGGTCTCTCCCGAGCCTGGAGCACGTTTCTCGTGATGTGGTTGCAAATTCTCAGAAGTGTTAACAATTTTTCTCAGAAGTTTTAACGGGCTGAGTCATTAGTAGCTACTGACTCTATTGTATGTAGGGTGTGTAGGTATGTATACAATAGAGTCAGTAGATACTACTGACTCTATTGTATGTAGGGTGTGTAGGTATATATACAATAGTCAGTAGATACTACTGACTCTATTGTATGTAGGGTGTCTTTCGTCTGAGGGGGGTCCAATTTCTATAACTTTTTGGTTCATGCCTTCGGAAAGGCTCTGATCATTGAGTTGACGCTCAAACGGGACGTCAGGCTTTCTTAAGAGCTCCAAATTGACACAAGCCTCATGTTTATAGATAAAATGTCGACAAAAATCGGACATTGATTCACAATGCTCAACCGACTGTGCATGACGACCTCCCTGGGGGACAATTTCACCAACACGTGACCGGCAACCCCCGACGAGACGCGGCGGTGGCGCCTCTGGTGGCCGCGTGATAAATCCGCGTGTGCGCCCGAGGGGTAAGAATCGATTTCCGTAAGTGATCGACGGCCACCGATATAAATCAGTTATCTAAAGAGGGAAGCTTTTGTGACGTGGGTCAAACGCATGGGCACTCGCGGAGAAGACGGGGGCGCAGAACAGTGGGACGTGGCAAAGACTCGCGGAGAGATGCGCGCTTGGCATGAGCGGAGCGCTGCTCCGGAGCGCGAGCAGGTTGAGCGGGGATGACGGCCGATAGACGAACTTCTAGTCAACGTGGAAGAGTAGGCCAAATATCGCCGAGAGCTCCTGTGTGGGAGTGGGGGGGGGGCTTCCGCCAGCAGCAGCTGCGGGGCTGCGCTTTACCTCCCCGCACGTCACCACACGTCTCCGAGCGGTGCAGTCACCGAACGCGCCCCCACACCCCGAGCGCATTGCCCGAGTGGAGCAACCGAACGCGACCCCCGCGTGCCGTGGTCGATGATGTCATCGCCGGGCGAGCCAATGAGCGCGCGAAGCGGGGTGGTGAAGACGCGGACATGGCGGCCCCCGTGCGTGCCACAGGCTCCTCGCTGTTTGTTCGCGGGTTGCCTCGCGACGCGAACGCCGCCGGGCTCGAGGAGGCGCTCGGGGAGTTCGGCCCCATCAGGCAGTGCTTCGTGGTCACGGAGAAGGGTACGACTCTGGCTTCCGAGCACTCACGGGCCCCACTGAAGGCGAACCGTGTCTGTGCCACGTGTTGATACAGCCGGTACTTTGTGTGGTGGTACAGGGTAGTAACACAGTGGGCTGTGTGGTAGTGCAGGGTGGTACACAGTGGGCTGTGTGGTGGTGCAGGGTGGTACACAGTGGGCTGTGTGTGGTAGTGCAGAGTGGTACACAGTGGGCTGTGTGGTAGTGCAGGGTGGTACGCAGTGGGCTGTGTGTGGTGGTGCAGGGTGGTACGCAGTGGGCTGTGTGGTAGTGCAGAGTGGTACACAGTTGGCTGTGTGGTAGTGCAGGGTGGTACGCAGTGGGCTGTGTGGTAGTGCAGGGTGGTACACAGTGGGCTGTGTGTGGTGGTGCAGGGTGGTACGCAGTGGGCTGTGTGGTAGTGCAGAGTGGTACACAGTTGGCTGTGTGGTAGTGCAGGGTGGTACGCAGTGGGCTGTGTGGTAGTGCAGGGTGGTACGCAGTGGGCTGTGTTTGGTAGGGCAGGGTGGTACACAGTGGGCTGTGTGTGGTAGTGCAGAGTGGTACACAGTTGGCTGTGTGGTAGTGCAGGGTGGTACACAGTGGGCTGTGTGGTAGTGCAGGGTGGTACACAGTGGGCTGTGTGGTAGTGCAGGGTGGTACACAGTGGGCTGTGTGGTAGTGCAGGGTGGTACACAGTGGGCTGTGTGGTAGTGCAGGGTGGTACACAGTGGGCTGTGTGGTAGTGCAGGGTGGTACACAGTGGGCTGTGTGGTAGTGCAGGGTGGTACACAGTGGGCTGTGTGTGGTAGTGCAGGGTGGTACACAGTGGGCTGTGTGTGGTGGTGCAGGGTGGTACACAGTTGGCTGTGTGGTAGTGCAGGGTGGTACAGTGGGCTGTGTGGTAGTGCAGGGTGGTACGTAGTGGGCTGTGTGTGGTAGTGCAGGGTGGTACACAGTGGGCTGTGTGTGGTGGTGCAGGGTGGTACACAGTGGGCTGTGTGTGGTAGTGCAGGGTGGTACAGTGGGTTGTGTAGTAGTGCAGGGTGGTACAGTGGGTTGTGTGGTAGTGCAGAGTGGTACACAGTTGGCTGTGTGGTGCAGGGTGGTACAGTGGGCTGTGTGGTAGTGCAGGGTGGTACGCAGTGGGATGTATGTGGTAGTGCAGGGTGGTACACAGTGGGCTGTGTGTGGTGGTGTAGGGTGGTACAGTGGGCTGTGTGGTAGTGTAGCCTGCTCTGACCCACTCTATAGTAGGGCAGGTGTACGGAGTGCTGTGTATGGTAGTGCAGGGTGAAATACAGTACTGTGTGGTAGTGCAGGGTGATCGTGCTGTGTGGTAGTGCAGGGTGGTACAGAGCGGAGTTGTGTGCGATGTAACTGAGGGAGATGATTACTGCAGTAAGATTTAAACTTAATACGTAGGCTTTCGCAGCGAATATCATACATAATATTGCGTTAGGCCACGTCATGATCTGGCCAAATTTGTGTTGTTACAACCTTCCACCACCTCGAGACAGCCAAACAAATATTTTATACTATAGTTTATACTGTCAAAATATCCGAGTGCAGATTCACTCCACATCGTAGCACCGTGTTCACAGTCTCAGACCGCTTTCGTCTAACTTTTCCCTTCCAGCCTCGTCGAGTCTCAAGACCAGGGGGATTGACTGAGTCGTGTCTCTGCTGTGCGCGTACCCCTTGTCGATGCCAGGCTCCCCTCACTGCAAGGGCTTTGGCTACGTGACGTTCGCGCTGCCCGCTGACGCCGCGCAGGCGCTAAAGGGGAAGGTCGAGTACCATGGACACAAGCTCGTCACCACCGTCGCCAAGAAGAAGCCCCCGGTCAAGAAGACCAAGCCCTCTAAGACCGAAGCAGGTGCGCCCAGAAGAAACCTTGCTCGCTCGCCCGCCCATCCACAAAGTTTGCCGTTTAGAGCAGGGCGGGGAACCTCTCACTTCCAGATGCCATTTATCATTCTGCTTGTTTACCCAGCAAAACCTCACCAAGTCTCAAGACTCATTTTCAGGAAGGTGCTACTGAGTTTTCATAGTAAGGGTGGGCTGGAGGGATATTTCAATACGTTACTGTTTTGACTGATTAGCGAGTATTTTTTTAATTGTGTAATTTTGACTGACTGGCACACGATGGCCGACTCTTCTTCAAATGACGTCATGGGATGTTTAACATCCACTGTGAAGCAGGCTGTGCAGAGTGTGTTACGGTTAATACACCCACGGTGTGTGAGGTGCGCTACTGCGTGTGAAGCGTGTGACGCATCTGTGTGCGTTCATCAGAGGAGGCCCCGACGGCGGAGGAGCCGGCGTGGGAGAAGCAGCCGAGGCAGCGGCCGACCCTTGAGCTCGCCGGCCTGCCCCCAACGCTGGACCCGGAGATGCTGGAGTCGCTGTGCAGGTGCCACCGAGACGCAGAAACGTGACTTCGCATCGTGAAAAATACCATCGTGGCAATGCGAATAACCTCGCGTGGTGGTACGGCAGATGGTTTGCGTTTGGCGACGATGCGTCTGGCGGCGTCGGCATGTGACCTCGCGGTGTGGCCCCGTGCGTGAGCAGGCAGCGTGCCGGGGTGCTGGACGTGGCCCGTGTGCCCGACCACCCGACCAAGGCCCACGTCAGCTTCTCCACCGTGCGGGAGGCCACCACCGCGATGACTTACTGGCAGCAGAACCTAATCCAAGGTCCCCACTGCGCACCAGAGGAGCCTACAACCTCCGACTCGCACCGGCTCACTCGCTCACCGGCTCACTCGCACATGTTCAATAGAGTTATGGTCATTCGTGTCTGAAATATTGCACGTGTTATAGATTTCATTATCATTATTAATACTAACTTAACCATGATAACAAGACTTATTTTCATGATAAGAAACAAAATGTTTGGTGAAGCCCGTTTGGTAACGCCGTGGGTGCTTATGTGTGTGCAGGCAAACGCGTCTCGGTAGGGTTGCTGTACCGGCCGGGCATCATGAAGAAGTCTCGCCTTCGTGCCCGTCTCATCGTGCGCAACCTCAGCTTCAAGGTTTGTGCTGAGCACAGGGCCCAATCGCCCAAAACGTCAAGCAGCCAGCCACAAACAGCACATTATAATAGACAAGAGTGTAACACGTTTCTGGAAGTGAGCAAGATTGTTATTGTAAGAGTCGAGGGAAAAGAGATGATGGGACCAGGGAATTCCAGAGTGGAGCAGTGCGAGGGGGAAGCGAGAAGTGCGGCGTCCTGCAGCGTGGCGAGCGAGGGAGGAGCTGATTTTGCGTGTTGTGACCTGCATGTGGTGGTTCAATTCAGTGTGGATGAGACGAAACATTGATTTTCTGTAAGAGTCCTCAACATGGGTGGAGGAATCAACGAGTGAATTTTACAAGAACAGTCACCATCCTAGGAGCGATAGAAGATTGATAACGAGGTGACTGACCGCCGGTGAGCGAGCGGTGTGAATCGGTAAGCGCTGGATCATTGGACAAAGTACGTGGTAGTGCGTGTCATGGAGAGCGACATTGTGATAAGTGGCGGTCGCATATCATTGGTGGGTAGCGCTCATTGCAACGGGGAATTTGAGATGATGGACGAACATCTTTCACTCTCGGCAATGCTCGTTTGTGTTTGCAGTGTTCACAGGGCGACCTGAAACGAGCGTTCTCTCCTTTTGGAATCGTGCTGGAGGCGAACATCCCAAAAAAACCAGGTAAGACGGCGGGGTGCACCCTGTGCCTCCTCGGGGTTTGTTGTTGTTATGACCATCATTCCACTTCTTTGTCAAGCAATGCTTCGTCGGGTCTCAACTCTTTTTCAGAAGGGTCCTGCCACGTTTTCAAAGCTGCTGTGTGTATTCCTAGCTGAATCATTCACATTTTTCAGCATTGGGATGTTGTAGCCAACAAGAGTTACATTGTGTGCTTACAGGAGGAAACTGGAAACCCTGTTCATAACAGGGGGAGAACATAGAAACTGCACGCAGATAATACACCCGTGTCCGATTATGGAACCAGGCCCTTTTTGCCGTGAGGCACTTGGAGGACGTGGCCGTTACGTTGCAGGCCGTGCGTGCAAGGGAAACGGCGGCACGAGCAGGGAAAATACCGCAATATGCTCGCGGATGCTGCTTGCCGTTTGCTGCTCCTAGTGGAATGAGCCATTGCCGTGTGCTTGATATTGTTATTATATTGGTATTGTAATTTATATTATTTTGATTGATTTTATTTCAGATGGGAAGATGAAGGGGTTTGGCTTCGTTCAGTTCACCAGCATGCCAGACGCCACCAAGGCTCTGAAGGAGATGAACAGCAAGGAGATTAAAGGTGTGGATGCTCAACTTCTGGTGATGTTACATACGTCTGCTCTGTGTGGTGTGTGTGCATGTGTTCACCTGGCGAGGCTGCATTGGATGGGTCATGTAGTTTGCATGCACAACCAGCGCATACTCATGCAGCTTCTGCTTTGGCCAAATTGAGGGGACTAAACAGGCACGGCATAGGCTAGAGAAGGGATGGGTTGATGTGGTTCAGGAAGATGCGGAGCTAAGTGGACTTACTGGTACCGGTGGTGTCAAGATTTGTCTCCGAGTAGGAGGCTCATAAAGGATGCCACTGGGTAGTTGGAGGCAGTCGCCCTCCAGCAACAGCGGAGCGACGTTCACAGCAACGAGCGGGGTGGTGGGCGTCTAAAATGCAGCATAGTGGCACAGTGTTGAGCGCAGATGTGGTGCCTCTCCCAGTCGTCTCAGTCAATCAACCCATGGCACCTGGGTCTGTCCTGTGAGCTCATGCCAGCAGCGAGACAAGTGTTGGCCTCATAGTCCATCTAGCTTGGCGTTGTCTCTGTGGGGACATCACCGCATGAGTCGTGGGTGCCGTTGTCGTTGATTGCTTGTTTTGGTCGGACACTCGCGGTCTTTGTCTGGCAGGACGGGCCGTGTCCGTGGACTGGGCCCTGGCCAAGGACAAGTATGAGTTGGCCAATGCATCCAAGGCACCTGGTACCAAGCACACACCTATACAAACACACACCTGTACGCACCTTCACAAGCACACACCTGTACAAAGACACGTGGCTGTAGCCTCAAACTTGTACACACACCTGTATCGACCCAACTGTGCTGTGTGGCTGCAGGAAAGAAGGCAGAGGGCAAGCAAGGTGCAATAAATGAAGGGAGCAAGGGGCCCGCTGGAGATGAGGAGGAGGATGATGAGGATGATAAGGATGATGAGGATGACGAGGATGATAAGGAGGAGGGGGCGGAGCGTGTGGCCCAGGCGGCGCCACCCGGGCGGGAGACGCGAGCAGGGCCGCGGAGCGGAGACGGCGACTCGCAGAGTGAATCCGGCTCGGACGAGGGCAGCACTGCAGCCTCCGACGACGACGATGACGACGTGGAAGGGCACGACGGCTCGGATGACGAGTCGGACGATGAAGACGGCTCGGACGATGAGGACGACGACGAGGAGAGTGACGGTATGTTCGCGTCGCCATGGCCGATCCCGTTGGCTCCACGCACGGCACACGCGCCGCGTCGTGTGCGTCGATTGTTATTTTCCGTGCGAATTTGTGCGGTCGGTGACTTCCACCCGTCGGGTCGGCAGCTGCAGAGACGAGGCGTGGAACGATGCGTTGGCTCGGCGGGTAAAATAACGTCCGTCACCTCGTTATAACAAACGGCGCTTAGAACGACGATCCCCGTCTGTAATGAGCGCATGGCGGTCGTGTAATGTCACCCACCCCGCGTGTAACAATCGTGTATGCACGGTCAAAATCTCCAATCCTCGTGTTTCTGCGGCCGTGTCTTTGCCTTAACACGACGTGTCTGTTTGTCTCTGCTACCACTGCAGGTGAAAAGAAGCGTGCGGTGAATCGCAACCTCCCCAGTGACGTGGGCGAGGGCAAGACGGTCTTCATCAGGTTTGTTGTTGCTCATCTTCCCACTTCTCCCGTGTCTCTCCGTGTCTCCCCGTGTCTCCCTGCACCTCGCCACTCAATCCACGCCTTTCCTAATGTTATCCCCATTGCGTTATCCGACCGCGTGGCTCAGCGGCAGAGTGAGCTGTTCGCAGTTGCAAGTTTGACTCAGCCCATCATACCATCGCGGTCGATAAAATCAGCACCGCTTGGCATTGTATCAAGGGATTATTGATATCAGTTTTATTACGCACAGGGTTTCGGAATCTGGATTCAAACCCAGGGTCTCAACAGTGCCGGCTTGGCGCTTGTGACCTCCGAGCCACGCGGCCTCCTCGTTTCCGAATGCAGGTGAATCATCCTGGTCATCGTCATCACCATCATTGTCGTTATTCTCTTTGTGTTTAGGAATCTCTCCTTTGACTCTGAGGAGGGCCCCCTGGGCGAGGTGCTAACCAAGTTTGGGAAGCTGCGCTACGTTCGCGTGGTCCTGCACCCTGACACGGAGCACTCGAAGGGTGAGGGGGGGGGGAGAGGGAGGGAGGAGGAGTGCCTCCTCCTCCCTCCCAGGACCAGCCGTGAGTTTACTGCACCCACCCAGCTCTGGATCCGGCCGCACTTCTTTCCCATGACTGTCCACGGCACTGGTCGCCGGGCTGCGTCGTGCCGTGTTTTGCCACGTTGTGCCGTGTTGTGCCGCGTCGTGAAGTGACCACGCCGTGCGTGCGTGTCCGCCCCGCAGGTTGCGCGTTCGCTCAGTTCCACACGGCGGAGGCGGCGCAGGCGTGCATCGCCGCGAGCCAGGGCCCCGAGGAGGTGAGCGCGACGGCGGGCCCTGAGCCATTGGACCCCAAACGTTGATTCTTGGTACTGCCCAGGGTGGCAATTGCTAATGTTTTTTCAATGAGAAAAGGGTCATTAAAGAAGGATAAATCTTGACTTAAAGCTTTCGTGATTGCAGGAATTCATATTCTTTGAGTCGTCATCAGGAAAAGGGGTGATGACGTCCGCTTGTGTTGCGATCGAAACGTCGTAGCTTTTTGTTATTTTATTTGAACCTATCTACGTGACTTTATAGAAAGACCCAAAGAATATGAAGAAGGATAGTTTGATAGAATTCAATTTTTTTAATCAAAAGTAACTTGAAGCATCGACGGCGTACGACAACGGTAAGGGTAGCATCTCTACAACAGGCTGTATTCATGCGATGCTTGCTGCGAGCACACCGTAGCGGTGCTCGTGGTGCTCGCTGCTCTGTATGGTTGTGTGGGCGAGCGTGAGCGTGCGTGTGTGAGCGTGGTTGCGTGGGTGAGCATGCTTGAGCATTCGCCGTTTCCACCCTCCAGGCTGGTGGCCTGGCTCTAGACGGGCGCCGTCTGGTGATGTGTTTGGCCGTGAGCCGCGACGAGGCCCGCACGCTGGCCGACAAGAAGGACGCAAAGCCGACCGACCGGCGCAACCTTTACCTGGCGCGCGAGGGCCGTGAGTGATGCCCGCCCGCGTCGGTCACACCGCACACGGTCATTCGCACCCTTCATTTGGAAATTAAAGGCACGTCACAGGAGTGCGATTGTGGCCATGCAACTCAAACTATGGACCCCGTGTAGTCAACTACTGCGGTCTGCGCTCCTTCAACGGAAGAGTAACAGCTAAACGAAACTGTGGGCCAGTTTTTACATGCAGTGTCTCGTCAGCTGGGCTGGGCCTTTCTGAATCGATGCTGGTGAACTTCCAGATGTTATAGGCAAGATCCCTCTCTGTAAGATATGGGTCCAAGCTTAATACGGGTCTTAGTTTATTTTGTGTTCTGTATTGTATAATTTTGCGTCAAAATCTAGGACTCTTAATGGGAGGAACTTGGTGAGGCCTTCCTGGGTAAACGACCAGAGCAACAATAACGAACTGAGCATGTGAGAGCCCATCAAGTTAGAACGATGTGGCGCCTGTGTGTATAGGTGTGTGAGTGACGCCATGTGTGTTGTGCTCTGTGCCGTTGGACAGTGATCCGAGCTGGAACGGCAGCAGCTGAAGGTCTCGGCTCAGCTGACCTGGCCAAGCGAGAGAGGGTAAGAGCACCAGCAGCCTCGGCAGCAGTGACATCCACACGGCGCTTTGTACCAGGCTAGGTGCTTTTTGCGGTCACGTTTTCTTTAAACACAGTTGCTGAGCATAGGCCCCTAGGTCCAAAACGTCAAGTGGCCAGCAACAAACAATACTGTCCAAGTTCTAACAGATAAGAGTGCGACACATTTCTTGTATTGAGCAGGGTTATTGTTGTTAGAGCTTGGGGAACAGACGATGGGAAGGATTTCCACAGTGGAGTGGTGCGAAGGAAGGAGCAGAGAGAGGGAGAAGTGAGGGGACCTGCAGTGTGGTGGTGGGTAGGTGGGTGAGTGTGTGTGTGTGTATATATGTGGCAAAGACACAGAATCCCCCCTTATAGCCTTGACAGGCTGTTGGGACAAATGCTTTTAGAGAGCAGCACCTACTAAGGCTGACATGACACACAAGGCGATGGATGCCCGGCACCTCGCCTGGAGGCCTTCGTCTCCCCAATGCTGATGTCAACACAGCACCAGGTGCTCATTTAAGGTTGAGTCAACATAGGGGAGTCCCAGTACACAGATATTCGCCACCGATGTTACTACTACTATTTGTATTTTACCAGGTAAGGCCCACTGAGCTACGTAGCTCTTTTTCAGAAGTGACCTGGCCACAAATGATAGCCCAATGAAGTGGCTTATCATTTGGAAATGTATAGCAGGTAAATGTTAGCCATGAGTGGGAATTTAACTCGGGTCACCAGGTGCCTAGCGCAATATGCTCACCGCTATAATACCGCTCCCCACTCCACATCAAAAACTGCCAATCGCCAAGTGGCGGTGATGTCACCACGGCACCTATGCCAGGCCAGTTGTATTTCGGAAATGCCAGAATAAGCTTGCCACACACATACACACACATACACATGTACAAACATATGTGCGAGGCGCCGGACGGCCATGTGAGCTCGGCGTGCCTCACTCGGCGGTGCCGGGGCCGCTCCCCTCTGCAGTTTGAGCAGCTAAAGCGGCAGAAGCTGCGGCGCGTCACCGTGTTCGTGTCGAGCACGCGCCTCTGCGTGCACAACATCCCCAAGTCGGCGGACGACAAAAAGCTGCGCTCCATCTTCCTGTGCGCTGGCGGACCAGGTGCCCGCATCACCGAGGTGAGAGCCGCACACTCCTCGTCCCACACACCCCCCCCCCCTCCTCCTACACGCTCCTCCTCGCGCACACTCCTCGGTGCCACTGAGCCACCCCCGTCTCGCTCGTTATTTTTTGCGTGAACTTGAAATGTGTGCCACGTGGCCCATGACCCCAGCTCTCGTGTGCGTGCGTGCGTGCGTACGTGTGCGTGTGTTCCCTGGGCCTCCAGTGTCGTATCATGCGCGACATGCAAGTTGTGAACAGCCGCGGGCTGGGCCAGTCGAAAGGCTTTGGCTTTGTGGAGTTTGTGGAGCACGAGCACGCATTGACGGCGCTGCGCAGCACCAACAACAACCCGGCCATCTTCGGTCCAGCCAAGGTGCGTGCAGAAACCCCTCCGGCAGGGCGACGGTGCGGCGGCAACGCCGGTGTCTCTCGGCAACCGGCCCCTGGATTTGATTGCCGACTCGGGTGCCTTTCTGTGTGGAGGTTGTGTATTTTCTCTTCCTGTTCTGCGTGGCTTTCCTCCAAAATCTCCGGTTTCTTTCCATAGCTCAAAAATTTTTACAATGTAACTAGTGTTGGCCAATTGTCCCAATGCTGAAATATTACCTGCAAAGTGCTCAGTTGTGATCACAAGTGGCAACAATGGACCCTCCTGTGAAAACTTGGCTGGACTTTCTTAAAAGAGATAATAAGAACTCGGTTTGCAGGGCTCGCTGTGTTTGGTCTAACTCGACGTGTGTGTGTAATTCAGCGCCTGATCGTAGAGTTCTCCCTTGAAGACCGGGTGAAGCTCAACGCAAAGGAGGCCCGATTGCTCAAGAGTCGGGTGAGTGGGTGACGACCGCTCGGCTACCTCCCTCGCGCTCCTCACGAGCCGCCTTCACTCACCCACACACGTCTCGGCTTCCCACGTGTCTCTGGGTTGCACCCCGCGTTGTTTGGCACGATGTCCTACTCCAGGTGCCGGGTTATTGAAGTTGTTTGTTTCATTTTTTTAGCAGAAGCAGGTGGCCGTGAAGGGGAAAGGGAATGTGGCGATGGATGTAGCAGGAGGGGGTGCAGGAGGAGTATGGAAGGGCAAGGCTTCTGGGAATGCCAAGGGACAGAAAGGGATGAGCGCCGTGGCTCAGGAGAGCCGAGGATCGGAGCCGCGCAAGACAGGGGCGCAGGAGCCCGGGAGGGCGAAGGTCGGCGCCGGGGGAGCCGTGGGGAAGGGGGGGGGCGGCACTGGCCGGTGGGCCGGCTTCCAAACACGTGTGGAGGAGCAGCGCCAGGAGGAGGGAGACGGTCCGCGCCGGAAGCTACTGCCACTGCCTTCACACTCTGGGCCCAAAATCCGGTGAGGCGCCATGACCTGAACACTATCACTAAGCCTAACCTTTAACCTGTCCCTTCTCATTCCATGCTCGCTGTAGCCGGTGTAAGTGCTCATTTGCTTTGGGGGGTGCTTCTCGGTGCTGTGCTGCTCGTTCCGAACGACCCTACTCTGTGCACTGGTGCAGAAAACGCGACAAGGGGAAGCCGTTGGCCATGAAGAGAGACCAGAAACCTAAGAACAAGAAGAGCAGAGCCGAGAGGAGAAGTGGTGGGGCAGGGGGGGAGGGGCTGCCACAGCAGGCGGTGTCACGCGTCCCAGCTCGAGTGGCACCGGCGCAGCGAACAACTCCGGCGCAGCGAACAACTCCGGCGCAGCGAACAACTCCGGCGCAGCGAACAACTCCGGCGCAGCGAACTCCGGCGCAGCGAACTCCGGTACAATGACATCCACCACATCCCCCATCACCGTCCTACATTAGGAGTAGCGCTTGGGAATGGGTGGTTTGATTAAGGGGCTTTACTTAGAGTTCAGCCAGGGCCATACGCCATCCTGTAGGGTCACGTGGGAACGCTGTGTTGTGCGAGTGAAAAAAGTGGAGGCCACTTTTGCTGTTAATGGAAATGCCTGTCTCCCCTTTCCTCTGAAGCGAGCGGAGAAGCGAGCGCACCAGGCGGACCACGCGGAACGCCGTTTTGGAGATCTTGTCAAGCGCTACAAGCAGCGAATATTTGGCTCGGAGCAAGCGGCCATGCGACCCATGGCCAGCAAGTGGTTCCAAGAGTGACCGCAGCAATCCCCAACACCGCACGCTTGCACCAGACACGGGCACACGCGTACCCAAACACACACATTTACCTAGGCACCTCCGATTAGTATGGTTGGCTACGTAGAGTGCGAAAGAAGTTCAACATACATACGTCAAAGACATGGGCTTCATATCAGGCCACTCTGCCTGAACATGGGCTTTCAAGATAATATTATTACCGAGATCCGTATTGAATAGAACGTTTATTGGTTTGCCACTGCACATATGAAACTGTCTCGCAATAAACGTCCACCTTTTTACCACATGCAATGACATATCTCGATATGGATGGGGCTACTCGTTGTAGTTCTGTGTCTAACTCCTGCTCCAGTCTACCAGCGACCTGTAAAACGTTCAGTGAGAAATTAATCCTTGCTTCCACTTGGGAACAGATGGATATTACTAATCTGAGCAAGACATTTTTTGTTTTTAAAATACACGGCACAATTAATTCAGGATTCAAGAGCATGGTCTTGCGTTCCGGCGTTACGAACACCACAAGCGAGAAGTCGACGTGCGGGGCTGCGTTGCGTGCCAGTGGTGCAGGTGGGGTTGAGCCTTGTGTGGCTGGGTCGCACATTGATCACTCTCGTGCCTTGCAGCAAGAAGGGCCTGGGTTCGATTCACAACTCTGGCGTGTTTCTGCGTGGAGTTGACATGTTCTCCCCCTATTCCGCATGGGATTGCGCTGGCTGCAATGTAACCGGTATTGGCCAATCATCCCAATGCAAATTACTTTATTGGGTATTACGCATAGTAACATTGCCCTCGCCCTACTGTCAAAACTTAGGAGGACCCTCCTGAACAAGCGTTGAGACTCCCTGAGATTTCCTCGGTAAATGTGATGGCGGTTGACTAACGTGACTTTTCAGTATCGGTCACCCGGCATGCGTGTTGCCCCTTGCGTTGGGGGGGGGGGGGGTCCGCTGCCCGAGCGTGGCGGAGCGGGGGGACCTTAGTGATCCGGTCCCGTGAGCTCCTATACGCGTTCGTCTCCAGCAAATCACCCACATTCTCACTCTTTGCTTCGACATCCATCAGCTGTCTGTGAGTCTGGAAAACCTGCAGCTGCAGTCTTAGCTGATTTTTAGTCGGAGCATATATCCACACCCGGCATACCACATCCGGTATACCCTCTTGCTATGCCTACTCATCGCTGAGAAATTAAGCCCCGCTGTGTCCTTACTGTGCCTAAGGGAATCTTTGCAATATCAATGTGCGATGACGTCGCAGTGCAATGACCCAGAGTGCGGTGACGTATATTACAACATTGCTGCTCAAAGGGCTTTTGGTCATTGTTCTGAAGCTGCCCCTCGCACCCACAAGACAAGGAAACGCCTATAGCCTTAACAGACTGTCGGGGAAAGTCCTGTTGGCGAGCACCTATGAAGGCCGGCACGGCACACGAAGAGCTGGGTGGCCAGCACCACGCCCGGCTGCCTTTGTCTCCCTGGTGGTGATGTTTACACACCACACCAGGTACTTATTTGAGCCTGAGCCGACCTAGAAGAGGCCCAGAACTGTTTCAGATAATCGTCACTGGTTTTGGCAGCGGGAATTGAACCCGGTCGCCAGGTTCGTGGTGCAGCGCGCGAACCGCTGCACGATCACCCACTGCACGATCACCCACTGCACGATCACCCACAGCTGCACGATCACCCACAGCTGCACGTGCACTCCCCCACCCAACTCGAAGAGGGAGGGGCCTAAACAAAGGCGGGGCCTGAATGTGAAGGGGCGGAGCCGAACCAGGAAAGTGCGGGGCCGAGAGGAGGTGGTTCGATCCCTGTTCATTTCAGATCAAAACAAACACGTGCAGAAAGCAGAAGTACAGCGTTAATACCAATACCCGCCATTCGCCACTAAGTGACGGTGACGTCACCACGGCGCCTGTGCCAGACCAGGTGCACTTTGAGGCCACGTCAAGTGTCGAAGTGTTGAAGGCTTGCTAACAGGAGGTTTCGGGACGGACCCGGTGGGGGGTTGGCTGACTGAGATGACTGGTAAATGCACCAGCTGTACCCCCTACTGTGCTAACTGGATGTGTTTTATACGCCCCGCGCTCTGCTCATTGTTGTGAGGGTCGCTCCTCCGCCCTCCGGTGTTGGAGGGCGACTGCCTTCAACTGATCAGCAGCGTCCTTCACGATCCTCCTCCATCGAGATCGATCTTGACACCGCTGGTACCAGTAATCGGCAAGTCCACTCAGCTCCACATCCTCCCGTACCGCATCACTCCATCTCTTCTCTAGCCCGTGTCGTGCCCGTTTAGCCCCCTCGATCCGGCCGAACAGAAGCTGTTTAGGCATGCGGTGGCTGGGCATGCGGGCTACATGGCCCAGCCAACGCTGCCTTGCCTGCCGGAGGAGCTCACTGAGGGAATGTGTCCAGATCTTTCAAGGATTTGTGAGCTGCTCACGCAATCCAGCCCGGATAAGCAGGATGGATTGTCGGCATGCCAGCCTGAATGTTTCTAACCAGCCGCAGATGTTCCATTAGAGGGATCCACGTTTCACAAGAATACAGAAGGGAGGGCATGACTGTGGCCGAGAAGATCCGACGTTTCGCGTGGAGCGACAGTGCGGAGCGACAGACTTCCGCAGCATTACGCAGCCGAGTGAGACCTCTGCTGTCAAACCGGAGCTGGTCACAAGGGGCCGTCCATAAATGACGTCACGCACCTGGGGGGGGGGTCAGACATTTGTGACGATGTGTGACGAAGGGGGGGTGAGAAATGTGACGTCACATCAAAATGCGCAACTTTAAATATTGACAACACGCTCTCCTTATTTTTGGGGTGGGGGGGCAGAGCTTTGTGACGTCATCTTTGAGGGGGGTCTGACTTTTTGTGACGATGGGGGGGGGGGGGGGGGGTCAAAATCGTCCAAAATCGCGTGGCGTCATTTATGAACGGCCCCTAAGCGCACTGCCCAGGTATGGGAAACTCTCCACTCTCGACTACTGCTCCATAGCCAAGAGGGAGCTGAGGGGTGGAGTGTTTGGTAGCACAAAACACCCAGGCAGGTGCTTAGTTTTGGTGGAGCTGATGGTAAAGCGTTAATACCGCAGATAGGGCCACGGTCAACTCGCTATTGTGTGATGAGAACTTATGGAAAGGCGCCCTGTAAAGTGACGTCACCGCAACGTAACGGCGCAATGACGTCACGGCGCAATGACGTCACGTGGCGCTGCCTCGGTGACGTCACCGCGAGAGAAGTGGCGCGCGATGGCGGCCTCGGTGCTGGCTGCGTGAGGGACCCGAGGAGGCGCTCGATCGGCTCCGCGCTCCGCGGCGGCGATGGGGAAGAGGGGCCGTGGCGCCGAGGCGGCGGGCGGCAAACGGAGGCCCGTGTTGCAGCTCGACAACAGCATCAGGAAGGACAGGGAGGCGGCGGCGGCGGCAGCAGCTGGTGCTGCGGGTGAGCGGCGCCACGGCTTGACACGCGGCCTAGTTTAGGCCTGCGGAGGGAGGCTCGAGCAGATCGGGAGACGCGGGAGAGGGAGACGCGGGAGAGGGAGGGGAGACGCGGGGAGAGGGAGACGCAGGGAGAGGGAGACGCGAGAGGGCGTCAGGGGAGACCCGGGGAGAGGGAGACGCGGGGAGAGGGAGACGCGAGAGGGCGTCAGGGGAGACGCGGGGAGAGGAGACGCGAGAGGGCGTGAGGGGAGACACGGGGAGAGGGAGACGCGGGGAAGTCGGGAGGGGGAGGCAGGGGGGAGAAGAGGAAAACAGAGACACGAGACAGGCGGGGGAGGCAGGTTGAGTGGAGGGGAGGCACGGAAACGCGACCGGGGAAGCGCGCCGGCTCCGACCGCATCTCGGTAATTTCTGCTTGTGGGGGGGGGGGGGGGGGCTGAGGATGGAGTCGAGCCAGGAAACGTCGGGGGGAGACCCCGTGGCACTCTCGACTGAAACTCTGCCTCTCCCACGTTCCGCAGACTCGGCCACCGCTCTCTCTGTGGCGGAGCCCTCGGCGTCGCGTCTGGCGGGCGGCCTGGTGCTGCTGGGCGCGTACGCAGACAGCGACGACGACGATGAGGAGGAGGAGGAGGACACGGGGCCACAGTCTCCTCCACTCGAGCGGCCCCGGGACCTCGACAGCAAAGTGGCCGACTTCCTTGCTGTGAGAGCCGACGGCCCGGCTAGCCGCCGCATGCAGAGAAAAGTGTTCATCTGTGTAACTGCGCTGTGTGAATGTACCTGAGTGTGTTGGCCGTTCGTGCTGTTGATCTTGTGATGTCGGTGTGTGCCGGTGCTATGTGGCAGCACTGTGTTAATGTAGGGTGTGTGTTGGTTTGTGTGGTCTGAGGCTGGTCGTGCGAATTGGCCGGTGGTGGTGGTGGTTGTTTGGTGGTCGCTACTGGTTTTTGGGCACCAGAGATCGCCAAAGGCGTCCTCTGGTCTAACACCGTTTGAGACGAGGCTCAAAAGAAAGCTGTCTCTGGTGTTGACCAATCCGTTTCAAGGACAATGCATATATTATCATAGTGTTTTTTGTTTGCATTCTGACTGCAAGCATTGTGGTTAATGCAGACATGATTCCTTGTAAAAGGTTTCAGTTTGGTGTTTTAACATCTTAACACCTGTTTTGTTGCCATAAAAAAGGAGAAAAACCTAATGTCACTGATAATCTTGACTTAAAGCTTTCGTGACTGCAGAAATTAATATTCTTTGGGTCTTTCGGTAAAGTCATGTAGATAGAAAAATAATAAAATATTTTTATCATTTTATTATTTTTCTATCTACGTGACTTTAACGAAAGAACCAAAGAATATATATGCGTTGTGTTGATCCTTGCTGTTTGTTCTGCAAGGAAATTGATGCCATTTCGGTGCCTGGCCCCACGGCTGAGGGCGATGGTGCAGCAGACGGTGAGAGCGGCCTGGCCGGGGGCGCTGACGGAGACACAGTTGAGGCCTCCGCTACAGAGAGCATCTCTGGGAAGGTCGTGGGAGTTTCCGCTGAGACCGCTGGCGCCTTGGCGAGAGACAGGGCGCAGCCGGGCGGCTGGCATTACGACACGCACTACTCCACTGCTTCCAGTAAGCTCCAGCCTTCCACATCTACGATGATTGTTTCCATTGGTGGGACTGGGTAACATGAATGCAAGTTATATTTATGAAAATATTGTAATTTAGGGTTGGTAACATGGTTCAGCTAGAGCACGTTTGCCACTTTTTGCAGAGATTCGTGGTTTGAAACAGAATGGCCACCCTGGTTATTACTGGTGGCATATTAACTGTAAAATACTATGGAGGTTAAAAATCCGGTGACGTTATTCGAAAGAGAGTAGGGCATTGTGTGCCAGATTCATGGTCAAAATTTTAGACTTAAAAAAAATTATCACCAAAATAAACAATTGGGAAACACATCGCAACTTTGCCCCCTATTATAACACTACTCTCTGTGAACATAGCAATCTCGTTATAGTCGTGTGCTATAATAATGACGCAAACTCTGAAGAAGGGCCGTGTTTTATATAATCTACTAGCTTTACTACCTGGCTTCGCCCAGGACTTGGATTCACCATGCCCGGCCGCCTTTGTCTCCCCAGTGGCGATGTTCACACACCATACCAGTTACTCATTTGAGGCTGAGTCCACCTAGGGGAGGCCCAGGACCGGTTGAAATAATCTTCACCGGTGGTGGCCGTGAGTGGGAATTGTACTCAGGTCGCCATGTTCGTAGCGCAGCGCGCTAACCACTACGCCACAATGCGTTACGCTTCCACATGCGCGGGTCATGTGACAGATGTGACGTCACAACTCACTTACCGTGCAAAAATATATGCATTATTGAGCTCCCCCCCCCCCCCCCCCCCCAAAAAAGTGTATTTTTAAAAAAATTTGCATGGTGTACAGTCTGGAAAGTACCCACATGGCAAATTTCAAGTTTGTTGCATGTCGGGAAGTACGCTAAACATTTTGAACAGGCAAACATAATCACAACTTTGCCTTTTATATATATGGAGATTTACGTATATAATGTATTTATTTATATGCACAATTGCCGATGTATCACAATCATGTTGTTTATCACAACATGTCTGTCCTGTATGTTAAGCACTGGTGAAATACTACTGTCCTCTCAGTCTCATGGAATAATCACTCACACTCTGTAAGCCTCTTAAATTTTACATGATTGGACATTCAAATATTTAACCTGTGAGTTTGGGAATGTGATCACGCTGGTGTGGCCTGTGTGCTACTGCACTCCCGCCCAGGAATACCCAGGACGGGGGATGGGGGAGATGTGGTGGAGCTGTGAAATGCCCTGCATTGGGTTCCGTCCAACCTTCTCGAGAATTATCTGGCTGTGTGGTGTTACAAAGATAATCTGGAAATGGAGCTCAAGTGGGGGGTGGAGTGGAGTTTATTCATAAACTCATGAGGCTACAAAATGTAAAAAAAAATATCCAGCCTCCGCCATGACTGTCGGGTTGGTAGAGCAACAATCAGTGGAGACTGGATCTGCAGATGAACCTAAGTGAACTCTTCAATCAGGCACTGCAAGTTTGGTGTCAAATCATCCAAGTAATCCTACACACGTGTCTGATTGGGTACCGAGTGAGCGTTTGGCTGAGCTGAGTGTGTTTGTGCTGTTGCAGCGGGGATAGAGATGGGCGAGTGGCAGGAGGTGTGGGATGAGAACACGGGCTGCTACTACTACTGGCACCTGCAGACCAACCAGGTGACTTGGGAACTCCCGTCAGCACTGGCGCTGCAGATACAGCACCTGCAGCATCTCAACAATGGGTGGGTGGTTCCCACACACAACTGCGTATGCACATAAACCCGCAATTTACACGAGCATTCCTCTGTGCCTGTTCAGTAAATATGTTTATATATAAATGTGAAAGGGATGATGATAGCCGGTGGATGAGAATAACTACTGAGTGGCAGCCATAGAGGAGACAACCCGGCTAAGGGGACTTCCACCACAGAGAAGGAGCTGTGAGATTGGCTCTTGTGCAGGTGCCTGCTGGCGTGTTGCATCGCTCAACCATGAGGGATGGTGACGGCTTTGAAAGGCTTTTATTCAGCAGTGAATTAATCATGGCTGATGATGTAGCCACAATGCATGATGTAGTTTACTTATATAGTGTATATGCAAATGTGCAGCCCTCTGCTTAATCCACTGGTGAAGGCCTCCCCACTCCGTGCAGGCAATGGAGGTTATTTTACCACACTTCACTACATTGGTTGGAGGGATTGTGAAGGCAGGCAGTATCAACAATGGAGCTTAGTGCAGTACAACAACGGAGCTTGCTGCACTGCCCCCTACTCAGTCAGATATTATGGACTGCCCCCTACTGACAGCATCGCCCCACACCAGTCTACAACACCTGCCTATTGCATGGCGTTGTCCGTCCAAGTGCTGTCTTGGCAAGCTCAGTGACGCTTGGCTTCCAAGATCTGATGATTGGCTGCAGTCCGGACAATTTGGTCACAGGAAAGCAGTATCTATGTGATGAAAAAAAAAATATATATATTTGCATTGCATATTAATAAGGAGACAGTGTGAGCCTGCATTGAAATCTGAAGCCCACACACAGTGGCGTGCTTACATCCGTGAGTTTGTGCTTTGATTTACAGACATTTTCCTGGGGTGTCGGAGACGGGGGCGACCGAGGGGACAGATGTGCCGGGCACTGTACACCCTGTGTCGTCCGTGGAGGAAAAGGCCCAAACCAAACCTATCACGAGCACCATCGTCAAACCCAGGGTGCGTCTGCCACGGACACAGCAGCGTGCGAGGGCTCTGCGCGTGTTTAGCAGTGGGACGTCCTCAGGGTGACAGATTGGTGCTTGTTGTTCACAGCCAGAAGGGCATGGGTTTAATACCTGACTTGGGCGCCTTTCTTCATATGTTCTTTCACATGTATACATGGGTTTTCTCTGGGTTCTCCAGTTTCCTCCAATATCCCAAAGAAAATACAATGTTACTTGTAGTGGCCAACCATCCCAATGCTGATAATGTTAAATGATAATTAAATCTCTCATGCTCGAGTTTCAATAATAAATAAATGCAGCAAAAATATTTTCTCGTGGCTGATGATGGTGATGGCTCTACTCCAGGTGTAATCACATCACAGAATTGCATGACAGTTTTAGTTATAATACACTTGTGCAACATGACCTTCTTCAAACTTGACATTCAACAAAATTACTGTACTGGAAAACACAGTTAACGTAAAAAATCTTCGTGTTGTCTTGCGTTCATTTCCACTGTTGTGACAGCATTTTATCTAAAAAATGCATATCAAGTCTTAATATAAACTCGGCTTTAAATTCACACCTGGTATGATTAAAGTGCTTAAATTGTCACCGCACAGTGTGGTTGATTCATTGGCAGTTAGTGCTAAATTGTACGACACAAATCTTGGCAGGCTTTTTGTTGTTGTGCGTTTGAGAGAAATGCGTGGCTAAGTTATGCGCCGCTCCGCTGGGGAAAATGTTCAACTGAGCCAACGCATAATAAAGAGATCGTGAGGTCACGGGGTCATGGCTGCGTGCGCTGCAGATTTACAAGAGCCACGGTAGTGACTCGGCAAGAATCTAGCGTCGTTAAAAAAAAGTGGAAAACGGTCAAACGGCTACACAAAAAACATCAATTTAATTGTGGTTGTGCACGTAATCGTGCTCAATTCCATCTTTGAGAATTCATATTATGGTTTGACTCATTCAACGGACGTTACTATCTGTGTTGTGCCGAGATAGTAACCGGTCATGTGGAGAGACACTGAGGTTCCTCTGAAGACAACTGGTGTGTCCGTTTGCAGGAGATCAACGAGCGCGTGTGCGCGCTAACGAGCGAGGACGAGGGGCGCTCGGTGGGTGTCGCCGAGTCACTGCTCGCGTCGCTCATCCCCGAGAGCGTGCGCCAGGCCGAGGCGCGCTGGCGCCAAACCCTTCACGGGCCTGGTTCTCCCAGCTCCCCGGCGTCCCTCTCCGCACCTCCATCCCCCGCCGTACCGTCGCACCAGCCGGGCGGCGCCGCGGAGACAGAACCGTCAGCTGGTGGCCGGAGACGAACGGCCAGCGATGCTAGCAGCGGTAGCCGCAAAAGCGGCGGCAGCAGCGGAGACGGCGTGAGCGACAAGGAGGACGATGCTGACGACGGAAGGAACGATGGAGGGGACGATGAGGAGGATTCGGATCAGGAGTTGAAGCACATCCTGGAAACGAAGAGGGTGCGTGTGCGTGGCCACGCAGCAGCAGCGTGCGTTGCACTGCACTCCCGTTGTTTCCTGAGCTCTGATCTAGCTGCCCATGCAAAGATTGGGAGTATCTAAATTATGTGTAATTTAATTGTGTGATTCATTACATTTGTATCTAAGTTACACACCTCAAATTGATTGGTAATCTTTGTCTATGCTACAGTACTCCACTACTTTCAATGTGTTTTGTCCATTGCTCATGGCTCATGCATGGGTCATCATGCCCCCATGGCTCTCGTGATAGGGCCAAGGGGCTTGGCGGTAGAGTGAGCGCAATGGGAAGGTCCCTAGTTCAATTCCTGGTTGGGGGATGACTCAGCCCCTCATCCCTCTGTCGTTCAATACAATGAGTAGCACTTTGTGGAGAAATGAACAGTAGTTGTCATTATGGTTCGACTCATCCCTGCCATAGCATTGTGGAATTTGCGCAACTAGCTAAGGCCTGTAAAATAGGAGCTTGTGTAGGAAACCATTTTGATGCGTGAGAGCCATTTACAAACACCCGGGTGCACAACCGTACATCTGGGTCAGCTGAGGTTGCCAGTAGCTCCCAACACTGTTTCTCATCCATCAACCACATGGGGAAGGTCATGGAGTTAAACTTGAAGTTCTCTAAACTAAATGGTGTCTAGATGCCACCACCACTGCTCCTCACTACCAGCGCGTATTCTCTGCCAGACTCGGCAAGTTCATTCAAATTCAGACTATTGACTTTTCATGCATTCATCCCTTCTTGCTCCAGCCCTGTGCTGGGATAGCGGTTGTCGCGAGTGACCCGGCGAGACGCTAACGAGTGTGTGGGCCGCACGCAAGCAGGCCGAGTTACGCGCTCTCGAGGACGGAGGAGGCAGCTCGCGATCGTCCACCCCGAGACGTGACGACCCGGAGGACGTCGGCGCCAGCGCCGCCGCCACGGAGCCAAAACCCAAGTGGAAGACGTTTGTTCGGGCGGCGAGCCCTCCTCCTCCGCCGGCCCGCGCGGCCACATCGCCCGAGCGAGATGCCCACGACGCGGGGCTCGGCGAGGAGGAGGAGGAGGAAGCCGAAGCGGGGCACCTGGAGGAGGGGCCCAGCTCGGCCGCGGGGTCCGTAAAGGGGGAGAGAAGCCCTGAGGGAGTGCAGGGCGTGGACCCCGCTGGGGCCGTGGACACGGGCGACGAAGAGGAGGAGGACGAGGCGGGTGATGTTGTACAAGAGGCTGAGGATGGCGTGATGGCAGGCAAGGTGGGCGCCGGGGAGGACGACGACGACGACGAGGAGGAGGAGAGGGAGAGCGAGACACCAGCGTCATCACACACAGGTGTCGTGCTCGCTCCTGCTGTCGGATGCTGCCTGTGATGTCGATGACTGAGCCACGCGCTCCACTCGCGCGCTACTCGGGCTCCACTCTTGCGCCATATTCACGCCACCCTCACACTACTTTCACACCACTCTAGTTGCCTGCCTTACCCTGTTGCCAACTTGCAGGCTGGTGCTGAATTGGCTTATGCCTCACAGGAACAAGCTGTCAGTAAGGGTTCCCTCCTCTGCTAAAAACAACCAAAATGCTGTCTGACACGTTATTCCGTTATGGCGGCAATATAATTACAAGTTTTGTTATTAGACTCCCCTCACCGATATCCCCTTCTGTGCATGACCAGTGAGTGCGTGTTTTATACGTTTGAAGTGCAGTGGTTGAGTCTGACTGGCGGCATCTGTGTTGTGTGCGCTGTGTTGGTTCAGGCGTAGTGAGGAGCCACAGCAGGGCGCCTGGCCGCACGGAGGAAGCGAGGAGGAGGGGAGGGACAGGAGGTGGAGGAGGAGGTGGAGGCAGGGTGGATCCAGAGGATGACGACGACCAGGTGAAGGTGAGACCAGCAGAGAGACGTGCAGCTTCATCACTACCTCATCACCTCGTCATCTTTAAGGATGGGTGGTTAAAGGAGTCTCATTGCACAACCAGTTATGAATGTTAATGATCACTGTTTTGTGTTTCTAAACCTCATGTGTTTTTTAATCTGCTGATGCAAATAACAAACACAACGTTCGTTATATCTCCCAGCGGGGACATCTTGACTCTTTACAGTTTGTCATCGCTGAGCTGGCCAACGACTTGACAAGCAAGCTGGGCTTTCTGGGCATCAGCACGCGAGCTGTCTCCAACTTCCAACTATTGCTGCTCACCACACAGGTGACTCACCACATTAATTGCATCACCACAGATAAACTCACTTCACTGATAAACTCACCACCACAAGTGTCTCTCCTCGGCGTGTTCGGAAGGCACTTTGCTAGGCAGTTGCACGCAGGAGGGCTCGTGCGCTCTCACGTACCGTGTCGGTAGTCCGAGACGTACATGCAGTGTGTCCGTCTGGGTGTCTGCGCAGACCCGTCTGGCGGACTGGCGCGAGGGCTCCCTGGACAGCCGCTACCTGAAACGCCGCCTGCAGGAGGGGGCGGCGCAGCTCGCGCAATACGAGTGCAACGCCACCCCTAAGGGCTGGGCATGCACCTGGGACAGGTACGCACTCTCTCACGTGCGCACCGTTGACCCGTCACCGCTTCAAGAAACTATTTACCCGATCGGAACCTTGGGCCCAGAGAGCGAACGCAAAATCTCGAGATCAGACATGGAAATCCCCAAAGCCAGAGACACTCGGCGGCCCGCCCTGCCGCGAGCCCGGACGGACTGAGTGTAGCGCCGCGACGAAACAAACGCGCGCCCTTTAAGCTTAAACGGCAATCCGGCGAAGATCTCGGAGCGAGTAGGACTCTGCGGGTGTCCCCCCCGACTGTGCGTGCGAGCCGAGCACGTGGTACGCACGTGGGCGTTTCCGGAGGGAGGGATTTGTGTTGTTGCACACGCTCAAGCACCCAGTTGACAGCCCAGCGACGCGGCCGGGAGGGGCCCACACGCGGGGAGCCAGGCCTGCCGCGGAGCCAGAGCTGGGACGGCGACGCCGCGTAGGCGCGAGCGCGTGTGATGTGGGATCGCTCAGGTCAGTGCCGCCGCACGAACACCTCACATTTTGTCGTGCTCAACGATTCCGACGCGCCTCTTCCGAAAGTGTTTGGATAAAACCCATGTTGTGTTCTGTGTTTTTCAGCGACAAGACCACCGCGTGCGCCTATTGATGCCTGAGTGTGTGTAATGGCGACGACTATTAATATTGCTGATATCCATGTGGAGTGAATGTACACACCCGCACCGGTGCGCGTGCGTGCGTGTACGCATACATGTGTGCTCAATACAAAATGTACACGACATTCAAGTAATATTTTAAACTCGCAAGCACAGAGCGATAGGCTTGGTGGGGTGTAGAGGTGACTGTGTAAACCTGACCTCTGCGCCCCCGTTTGGTTGGAACGATTGCCCGGCCCGCTCCACGCAAGCGGCGCTGGCGGGGCCAGGTCCCGGCCGCCCCTTGCGCTTCTCGCGGTTGAGTTTTCAGAGTGTGCCGCCGGTGCCCCTGCTAACTGTGCCGGCACGCAGCGCAGGGACGAGGTGGCGCGCTCGGTCACCACGAGTGTTGTGTTGGACTGTGCTGCGTGCACATGGACGTGCGTGTCTGCGTGCGAGCGTGTGCGCGCCGTGCATGCTCGCGGAGGTTGTGTGCAGCGGATGGAGCTCGTGCGCGTGAGTGCGCGTGTGGCGGGTGGCGGTGCGTGTGCGCGCCTGCCCGTGCTTGTGGCGTGTGTGTGATTGCGCGCATGGTGTGTGTTCCCTCTCGCCCTCCCGCACGCAGGACCCACGCTCGCTACTACTACACCAACGAGCGGACGGGCGCGTCGCAGTGGGAGTTCCCCGATGTCACCGACGAGGGGGTGGGGGAGGAGAATGATGCGGGGCGAGGGGAGGGGCCGGTGGGAGGGGTCAGCGTGGAGACACCAGACTGGCTGACTCTGAACCGGCCCCTCATGACAGGTCAGCCTCACGCAGGCGCAAGCAGCCGTTTTGTGGCCGAAACGTCGTGAGAATTGTATTTTATTATGTTTTATTTTTTATTATTTTATTATTTCCCTTCTTCGTGACTTTACCGAAAGAACCAAGAAGGCGATGCTTGCCAATAATGCCATGGGGCAGCAGGGCGGTGCAGCAGCCTGTGCTCGATTCACAACTCGGGCACCTTTATGCTTGGAGTTTATGATATGTTTTCTCTCTGTTCTGTATGGCTTTTCTTTGGGTTCTCTCTGGTTTGGCCCCACACAATGTAGCTGGTATTGGCCAAACATCTCAATGCTGGCAATTTACCTGCAAGTATAAGATTACAAATATAGCAATATCAAGCTCTCTATAGCAAGAAATTAGCAGGATCCAGGCTTTTCTGGCTATACAAGCGTCGCAATAATAATTACTGGTGTCGTAGGTGGTGTAATAGGAATGACTTCATGTGGCAATTCATCGGTTAAAATTAGTTATGTAATTCTCAAGGTGTACATCAAGTCATGCATATAAGACTCGTTTAATTACTGTTTAACCAAGTCATAAAAAATATTGGCATCGGGCTAATGGAATTTACAGGACAAATGCAGATAATTGAAACGAGAAAAACGATACAAACTGTAAGTCGAATTTCGATTTAAAGCTTTCGCGACTGCCGGGATTCATCTTCTTGGTTCTTTCGATAAAGTCACGTAGAATGGAAATATGTTTTATTTCTATTATTTTATTATTTCCATCGAATAATTGATTATTGAATTCAATTCTAACCTCAAACTGAGACGGTGGATTGGTGGAGGATTAATTTCACACAAACACCTCCACACACAGTTCCACTAACACACACCTCCACTCACACATACCTATAATCACAAACTTCCATCAACACACCACCCCACTGCCCAGGAGGGCCCTAACTCCCGTGGTGATGACGCCGTCTTCCTTGCTGCACAGATGCGTTCGCGGCGCACGTGGAACAACCCAGCATGTCGGCGTCTCTGCGCGACGTGCCTCTGCTGCCTCCGCCCGCCCTGGCCCCCTCCTCCTTGGCCTCGTACTCCAAACCGCTCGCTCCTCTGGCGGCGCTCCAGTACGCCCTGCCGGCGGCCATGGTGCCCCCCTACCCGCTCGCGCACGCTCCCCCCGCGGGCCCGTGCCACCCGAGCGCACCCCCCCCCGTGGCCGCCCCTCCCTCGAGCGCCCCCCCTCCCCTCCCTCCGCCCCCTCCGCCCCCTCCTCCCCCGGCCGAGCCCTTGCCTCCGCCGCCCCCCGAGAGCCCCCCACCCCCCCCGCCACCCCCCGAGAGCCCCCCCCCACCCCCGCCTCCGCTGGAGGATGACGACATTGAGGAAGTGGACATGCAGCTGGAGACCGGAGCCGGGGAGCCGCCCCCACCGGGCGTGGAGGAGCCGGCGCCCCCACTTCCACCCCCACTCAAGGCTGGCAAGGCCCCCCTACACACCCACGTTCTGAGTGCAGCTGTGTCCGAGGCCGACCCGGCCACGGGAAAGGTGCGTGCGTTGTGCATGGAGGGGTGTCCGAGAGGATGTGTGTTTGTGTGTGTGGATGTGGGCGAGTAAAGAGGTGTGGAGGTGTGCACGTGAATGGACTTCCTGTGTGTGTGTATCGGCTCAGTAGTTATCTGTGTGGTCGTGCGTGAGCTGAGCGGTGGTGTAGTGGATTGCACACTGCGCTATGATTCCCCACTCACCGATCGTGGGACCTCCCCAGCTCAACGGTACCTTTGTGTGGTGTCTAAACATCAGCACTGGGGAGACAAAGGTGGCCGGGCATGGCCCGGACCGCCCCAACCTCCTTTACGCCTTGTCGGCCTTCATATGTGGTCGCGAACAGCCCTTGCCCTATCAGCCTGTGTGGGCTACACGGCTGTCTGTCTTTGTGCGTGTGACCGTGCGTGTGCACACATAATGACTTGTGTGTGTGTGTGTGTGCAGGACGAGGCTGTCCGGGCTGGTTCGCACTGTGAAGCGGAAAGTGCCAGCGGTGATCTCGGCTCCACCGCAGATTTGCAAACCCCCCACCACGATCGGCAGCAAGGCCATGCTGTACCCCCCCTCCGGTCAGTGGTATCAACGCACTCCTTCGTCGCTCCTCCTTGCTCACTCCTAACTTAAATTTTGACTTAAAACTTTCGTGACTGCAGGAATTCATATTCTTTGATTCTTTCGATAAAATCACGTAGATAGAAAAATTATAATAATTAAATGTGAAAATATATACAAATAAATAAATAAAGCACTCTATAAGACTGTAGCCTGGTTTTTAATCGGAGTGAGTGTACTGGCAGTCTATAAGGTAGACTGTAGCCTGGTTCTTAACCTCGGTGAGCGTACTGGCAGTCTATAATGTAGATTGTAGCCTGGTTATTAAGCTGGGTGAGTGTACTGGCAGTCTATAATGTAGACTGTGACCTGGTTCTTAACCTGAGTGAGCGTACTGGCATTATATAATGTAGACTTATTCTTGGTTCTTTCAGAAATAAAATTAAAAGAAAAAACCACGACGTTTCGATGGCAACACAAGCGGTCGTCATCAGGAAAAGGGGGGTTAGCCTCTAAAGGCAAACTGTTTATAAAGGTTTAGAGATGGGCGTAGCCCAAGTGAGTCAGCAGCATGGGCGGGGCAGCTGATGTTGACTTGCTCCTTCTCACTTGCTCCTCCTCAGTTGCTCCTCACTCGCTCCTTCCACCGATCTTGTCTTTTGTTTGTATGTTTGCACCAGCAGTAGTGGGCCCAAGTGACCCATTGGTTGCCATGGTACCAGGAGCATGGGGTCCAGGGGAGCCCCTGTCCAGCATCGTGACGACCATCCAGCCACCCTCTATCACAATGCCGACGCACTCCGCTCTGCCCAGCGGTCCCACCCTCGCCACCAATGCAGTGGCGGACAAAGCCAAGAAAACTAAGAAGGTGTGAGTGGGGGGCTTGTGTGTGTCGGTACCCCCACATGCCGGGCTGGATTTAGTCAATGATTGTCGGCTGGAGTGGGCACGTGACTACCAACCACAGCCATGCAAATGTGTCCTTTGATGTTTCATGTGGAGCGGCAAATATGGGAGGAGGCAAATTGTCTGCTTATTTAGAGGTGATTTCCAGTCGCACTGAAGAAATATTGCACACGTTACACGCACACGCCATGGTCTCACATGTCGTCGAGTCCCCGGCCCTGCGTGTGCTGCCTCATGCTGATGAAACCACAAGCGATGGTGAACGAGACCATCATCTCACTCCACTTGAGAACCAAGGTTCATCTATGTTAAATGTGCGTGCGTGTGCAGCTGAAGAAGGTGTCCGGGAAGGTGAAGGGGAAGATGCCACCGCTGGTACAGAAGTGGAAGAGCATCCAGCGCGAGCTGGAGGAGGAAGAACGCGGCAGCTCCAGCGACGACGGGGAGCCACAGGACCCCACCACGCGCATCATCAACTGGCGCCACGAGCAGATGCTCACGTACGTCCAGACATCACAAGCTCATCCTGCGCAGCTGCTCAATCATCCAACTCGCTCACCTCACTCACTCGCCCTGCCCACTCACCCTGCCCACCCGCCCTGCTCACTCACCCTGCCCCCTCACCCTGCCCACTCACCCTGCCCCCTCACCCTGCCCACTCACCCTGCCCACCCGCCCTGCTCACTCACCCTGCCCCCTCACCCTGCCCACTCACCCTGCCCACTCGCCCTGCCCCCTCACCCTGCCCACTCACCCTGCCCCCACACCCTGCCCACTCACCCTGCCCACTCACCCTGCCCCCTCACCCTGCCCCCTCACCCTGCCCCCTCACCCTGCCCCCTCACCCTGCCCCCTCATCCTGCCCACTCATCCTGCCCACTCACCCTGCTCACTCACCCTGCCCCCTCACCCTGCCCACTCGCCCTGCCCCCTCACCCTGCCCCCTCACCCTGCCCACTCACCCTGCCCCCTCACCCTGCCCCCACACCCTGCCCCCACACCCTGCCCACTCACCCTGCCCCCGCGGCACCACCACACTGCAGTTCACCTCGCTTCTCTTGCTGTTTCTGCCCTTGCACTGCTCCACTTTATAATTCCCCGCATCGTCTTTATTCCCCAAGCTCTTATAATAATAACCTTGCTCAATTCAAGAAAGGGATTCACACTGATCTATAATATCTTTGATCGTGCTGTTGGTTGCTGGCTGCATAGCATTTTGTACCTTTGGGCCTGTGCTCGGCAACCATGTTTAAAAAACGAACACCCCCCCGCAACACGTCCCACACCTGCCCACACACCACGTCCATCTTTCACCACCGCTAACCAGATTCGTCGATGTGTTACGCACACAGGGGCAAATCGGAGAGGAATGCCAACTTTGAGGCGCTGCCTGAGGACTGGCGCGAGCGGCTCAAGCGCCGGAAGATGAACCCGCGCTAGCCACCGGCTTGGGGGGGTGATTGGGCGCCGCGGGGACAGAGGAAATGGCACAACCCGGGGGGGGCAACCTTGCGAAACTTGAATTGGGTTTATTCATTTTTACGACCGTGTGCCGACACTGGTGGGTTTAGGTGGGGGGGGGGGTTAACGAACCGTCGTGGGTCTGGGCAGCGAGCCGGACGCTATGCGATTGGAGTTGACCTATGGGGCAATAGGGCAATGGGGCTTCGTGTCACCCTGTGGCGATGGCATGTGGGTCATGGGACTCGTGCACATTTGTTTTACGAGACCAAGTTTTGCGCTGGGTAAATATTTCTCGTATTCCTTAGATGTCTGTCAGACCTCCGTGTAAGAGCCAAAACATGTTTTTGTTTGACCGTTGTATGTTTTTAAATAAAGACAATTGCATTGACTTGTAAGCGTGGTGCAGGCTCATAGTTGTATACAGGGCACTGGACTCATCACAACACATCAACTGGACAGTCACTTGGGATGCAGCAACTCGCGTGCAAGGGTGCCCTGCATGTTAATGAACACATCAAATACGGAACATGCGCACATGCTTTTTAAATCTTTGACTTGTACAGTTTGAATTCATACAATGAACATCACACTCCGCCCTAACACAAATATAAACATTTGAGGTATCCACATTCTTGATAACATTCACATTTCAGCTTTATTTAGATGTGGCTGCGTGGGTGATGTTATCTCTGTGGTGGTGGGATGTTAACTACCTCACCTGGTGTGCAGGGGGCCATAGGTTCAATCCCGACCCTGACGCTGCCTGCTGCTGCTGTATATTTGGGGTTTGCATGTTTTCCCCGTAGTCGCGTCGATTTTTCTCCTGGACCTCCAGTTTTCCCTCCAGTTTTTCCCTCCACATTTAGAAACATTCGTTTAGTGTATTTGGCTGAAAGACGTTCCCACATGATGATCCTCTTCGTTTAGGTATAAGTTGTGGCCAGGTAACTTGTGAAAAATAGCTATATAGCTTTGTGTGCCTTATTTGGTAAAATATAAAGTTAAGTAAGATACGTACCCCCATGTTACATTACCACTGGTTTGCCTTATGGACTTTGAAGGGGTGAACTTGAGACAACTGGTGACAAAGTCATGCACGCAATCATCCAAATAAAGTTGAAATGTGAAAATTATGAATAGTAATAACTGGACTTGCATACGTTGAGTTGAAATAATGACGTAAACGTGCCTGCGATATTTAATCTGTCAACACTTTGGCGTTTAAAACAATCTGCGCATCTTGTGGCCTGGCTTGTGATGATAGAAACACCATCCAGACCATCGGCTGTACAGCAGTGAGCAGCTGTAAACTGGGGGAGTTTGGGGGTCACGATGTGAAACCATATGGTCGTGAACCACCAAGTCTGTCTCTGAGACTATGGATCTGTGCGAGTCTGCGGCTTAAGGTGTAAGGCCTATAGGATTTTGAGTTCATATATCGGTTGATGTGAGCCTGTGGGTGTCTGAGTTTATGGGTCTTTATGGCTCTGGATCTCTGTGAGCCTTCACAGCAATGATACGAAACTTGAGATATTTGTTCATAACAGTGGCCTTAAAAAAAAAATAAGTGACGTTTCGGACACTGGCCCTTCATAGCATAAATACTCGCACACGACAGAGCAGTGGATGGCTGTAAACTGACAATATAACGGAGTCACCGAAGCAAATCCACGGCACATCAACTGAAGTTCTTTCCTGGCTAAGCTTATTCTGGACATTGACGTGTAAGCTGCTGCTCATCGAGGCGCGTGTCGCTGTGTTAGCCAGAGGCACCTCGCTGTGTTTATTATCGAGAGGGGTCTGGTTGAATGCATACCTGGCGTGCCATTACGAAACCCATCCGGCAGGTATGCGCTCAGGAATGCAGGCGAACACCTGCGGGTCTGGGCGTGCTTGCCTTGCAGTCATGCGTCCGACCCATGAGAGATGAAACACGCTAGGGATGTTTACGTCCTGGCCCACTACGCACCGAGTTGTTGACATCTCGGTGGTGAGTGTTGTGATGAATCCCGTCGTGATCATCTGTGCAATATGGAGTCGATTCAGTGGAGGGTGGAGGAAGGCGTCTGACCGAATCTCCACGTGGCGGTCTCCGTGGTTCTGTTGAACGATGGGGAGCGGCTACCCGAGTTCGATTCCCTCTCATGGGTAACATCCGTGACTAATATCTGAACTGGTTATTGTCCTCCTCTAGGTCGACCCAGGGTTAAATGAGTACCTGGTGTGGGTTGGTTAACCATAAGCATTGGAAAGACCAAGGCGGCAGGGCGTGGTGCTGGCCACCCAACCCCTTGTGTGCCATGCCGTCCTTAGTAGATGCTCGCTAACAGCACTTATTCCAACAATGTGTTCAAGGCTATATGGGGGGTGGTGTGCGTTAAAATGTGTGGTTGTGTTGTAGTTTGACTGACGCACTAGTTGGTTGTGGTGTGTGTGATGTATGCGTAGGAGTGTGTTCGTGTATGGTTGTGTTGATGTGTAACTATCGTGTATTTCGCCCCTGAAAAAACAACCGAGTGTTCATCGGCTGCGAAACAGATCAGTCTCTGGAGGCGGCTTGTGAAGGACTGTGCCGGGCAGTTGAAGAGAATGGCCCTCCGGTAACGCAGGGTGGAGGGGCGATACAACAAACAGTCTGGGACGGTGGTGAGGACAGGTGGTGCCCTCTTCCAGTCGGTCGTCAATCCAAAACCCAAAGTGCGCGTGGCTGTCACGTGGTGAAGCGCTTGGTTCACTTTGAACCCAAACTATGGACCGTCGTCTTTGCTCCTTCAACGTTAGAACCGAAAAACGACAGGAAGCCTCTCCTGAAGCCCTTTCGTCGTGGCTATCAGACCTCGACATTGGCCTTTAGTTCCTGAACATCATGCAGCCAAACGCAAAAATATAATTGTGGTGAATGACGGCCGTTGTGTGTTTCTGTGTATGAGCGAGTGGCTCTTGTTAATCAGGGTTTGATTAGTCGGATGAGCCCAGGTGCTTGTATGGAATGCAGGTCGATGTTTATACATCTGCATCACCACCGCCCTCCCCGCGCAAGTTTAACGACTTCTTACATCCATCGCTTGAGTTCACAAAGAGAAACCCTAAACTCACAGGGGCCCTTCGCCCTCCCACTCAAGCACGCCCATTTAAATGCAGGTATGCAGCAGCAGCAGCTACCACCGCCCTCCCCCCGTCTCCATAACATTGTCTCCGTGCCCACAGGGATCCGATAAGACAATTGAAGCATTTAGTTTGTATTGGTGCCAGGAGCATCTGGTTTAACCAGTCTGGCAGATTTCCTGACGAACGGCCAGAAATGACTTAATCCGAGCCCAGTCGAAGAGAGGGGCTAAGGCGACAGTCTCGTCCGCAGCTTCACACGCGAGATCAACATCTGATGCCCCGTTTCGCCACGATATCTCTCCCTCTACGATTTTTTTTACATTTCATCACCACAGAACCCTCTTTCGGGAGTGCATAATTTCAGCAAGATTGGTTCAACACAAGCAAATGTTAGACCAGCTTCGATATTCGGTGTACCATCAGTAGAGTCAGGCTTGCTTGAACTAATATTGGTCAAGTGCCAGATGTTTATAAAGATCCTCGCTCTGTGTTGGGTATGGGTTCTACTTCTGTGCTGAATACATTTGTATTCATTTATGGCGACACACCGGATGTATCACGAACAAACAGATCAGACATCGCAAAGTTTAGAATGAGGGGGGTGACCATGATGATGACGACGGGCGAAGGAGTTGCCACAGGGTGAACGCGCACGATCTTCGCGGAGTGAGTTTCCTGCGCCTGTAGGTGGAGGACTGCGTGGTGGTGGTGGTGGAGTGGTGGTGGTGGAGTGGGGAGCGGTCGTGTTGTGGTGCCACGGCCGTGGAGCAACTCCGCAAGCGCCGCGACTCCCCCCTGCCCCCCACCCTGAACACACACACACGCAGCACACGCACACACGCAGCACACGTACACAGCACACGCACACACGCAGCACACACACAGCACACGCAGCACATACACACGCAGCACACACACGCAGCACACACACGCACACAGCACACGCACACACGCAGCACACGCACACAGCACACGCACACACGCAGCACACACACAGCACACGCACACACGCAGCACACACACACGTAGCACACACGCAGCACACACACGCAGCACACGCACACATGCAACACACACACGCAGCACACACACACGCAGCACACGCACACACGCAGCACACACACGTAGTGTCCCGGCGGGGGATCGCCTGGCACCACGGGTTTTCATCCGAAGGGCCCCGAGGTGGGAAGTCCCGCGGTTTCCCGGTGCCAGGAGATTGGCCGATCCTCCCAGGGCCAATCACATTGCGGTGCCCCTAACGATTGGCTTCAAATTGTATGGACACACAAAGGTTCACAGGTAGGCCCACGTTTGGCTGCCCAGGATGATGTAACCCTGGATTTTCAAAGTCAAGTGGCATAAAAAGGGGAGCGAAAAAACGGTTCAACAGCTTGGCCACCAAGACCCCCCCCCCTCCTACCGTCCTGCCTCCTCGAGCCGCTCGCAGCATCCGTGCCAGCGACTGCTGCTACGAGGCAGTGATAGTCGAGGTTTTTTCGTCATCCTCCCTCCGACTCTCACAGCGTCCGTGCGGCGCCATGAGTACAGCTGCGAGGTACGTGATAGGCGTGTGAGTGTTTGGGGACTTGGATAGCAGTAGACTCGACTCTGCTCGCAGAATATTCCCTCCAGGCAGTGCAGGGCTTGTGCCGTGAATAAAAGTTAGCACAGAGCCTCGGTGCAGTGTTTGTGATTTGAGTGTGTGTGGAGCGACTGCCCGCTGGTGCGCGCGCGTTCGTGCCGCCGCTGAGCGTGAGTCTTCGTGGGGGCGCGGGGTAGAATAGAACAATCCCCGTCGGCGCGCCCGTGTTCCCGCCGCCGCTGTCGCGTTGACTGAGTGGCGTGCGCGTTTTAGAATATAACCGCCTGCAGGCGCGCGTGTTCCCGCAGCCGCCTTCGCGTCAGCTGCAGTGCGGGCGCGTGCTCGCCGCCGCGTGAGCATTAGCGGTGGTGGTGAGTGCACGTGAGTGAGGACTGACCGTGTACGGCGGTCAGCCAGCCATGTCTCTCCGAGAGGGCGCGGGAGGGCCGATCACTCGATCGGCGGGGGCCCGGCACGAGCTGAGCGAGGCGGTGGAGGGGGGAGTGGAGGGGGCGAACTTAGCGCCCCACCTGCCCAGCGAGGGCGGTGGGGCGCTCACAGTGTAACGGTTCGGGTTACGGCAGGTGTTGTTAGCGAGCACCTCTGAAGGCCAACACCAGGCCAGTCCGCCTTTGTCTCCCGAGTGGCGATGTTAACACACTGCACCAGGTACTCATTTGAGGCTGAATCGACCTAGGGGAGGCCCAGATAATTGTCTTTGGTGTTGGCCGTAAGCGAGAATCGAACTCGGGTGGGCGGGTTCGTAGTGGAGCGCGCTAATCGCTACTCGAGCACTCCCCCACCCCTACCCCCACCCCTACCCCCACCCCCTACCCCCACCCCCTACCCCACCCCTACCCCACCCCTGCCCCCCAACCCCGCCCGCATGCAAGCGATGAGGTGCGGGAATGCGCGAGTCGAGGATTTCCACGGTGCATTCCTGGGCGCGGCCTCCGCTCTCTTAAGCCGACTTCCCCCACCTAGCCTCCATCAGTGCCACCTTGAGGAGTCGAGGTGTCGCCACAGCCAGCTTACCAACTACAACCAGCTACCAACGAGTGATTAGAACCAACTCCCACCGCCGCCGCCACGATGCTGAGGTTCGCGTTTCTACTCGCGCTGGCGCTGCGGTGCGGAGCCAACCACCTGCTGACAGGTGAGCGGTGGCGAGGGGGAGCCTGGACCCTCGGGGGTTGTGGCGAGCGAGCCTCTGACTTGGACTCCCACTGGGGGTCTCACGCATATTTCTCCTGCACACAGAGTCGCCCATTGTGCGCCTGTCTGTCGCCGCTGTGAAGTTCGCACTGCGTCTTGGTGGATTCTATTCGCGTCTCTCTCTCTCTCCCAATTGGAGCGCTGGTTTAATCGGCCCGATCGTTTGGTGGTCATCTTTCCATGATAAATTCTCGCGTTCAACATCGAATTACCCGGTCGGTGTTAGAGAACGGTCCTCGGAAAGTGACATCACGAGAGGTCATCTTTTATCCGCACGCTATGGGGCAATGCACACGTGCTTCCGCAAGTTCGTGGCATGGCAGTTGACGCGATATATATTTTATTATTATCAGACCCACATCAACATAACCAGGCTGAGACCATCAGCTCGCTCATTCCGATACACCGGTCAAAAATCACGCTTTAAACCGGGAATCAAACCCAGGTTGTCATCGCTGTCGACTCGGCATTATCATTGCCCTGAGTAACGCGGGCAGCTGGTGGCACGCTAACGAGGATGTTGATGACTTCAGTCGGTGGGTGCGATGATAGAGGGCAGATCTCGGAGGTTGTGAATCTGCTGCACAGCAGCCGCGGTGGTCGCTGCCCGGTGGCGGTGCACGGGTGCTGCCCCCTGCCCAGCGGGGCGCGGGGCAGCAGGGCGCGGGGCAGCGGGGCGCGGGGCAGCGGGGCGCGGGGCAGCGGGGCGCGGGGCCCGGACATCCCCGTAGGACGCTTCGGTAGCGAGCGAGGTGTCGGTCTTGATGATGGGTGGATGATCGTGTCCTGCAGATTATCAGGTGAAACTGCTGAACACCAGCGTCGTTCGTGCGGCGCAGACACCTCAGTCCGTGGCCTTCGCAGTGCCCTCGTGCGAGATCTCCACGATCGCGGGCACCATGCTCAACATCTTCGTGACGCCCAACACGACCGGAGGCGAGTCTCGCGCGACGCATCGGGCACCTGCCCCTCCCTCCACCTCCAGACCCCATCACGACCACCCTCATAATCACTCCTCACCTCCCTCCACCAACCTCTTCTCCGCTTGCCCTCACCTGTCTCCAGCCCATACCCTTCCTCCACCTCCCTCTACCCCCCATCGCCTCCCTCCACTCACCTGCCCAGATGTCCTTATTACCCTCACCTCCCCTCTACCTTCTTACATCGGGTTACAATCTCAATGTGTGCTGTCATCACAGAGCAAGCAACCATTGCCACCGCCCCAATCCACGCCCCCAGGGGGCGGGGCAGTATCCCCAGGGCGTAGTGTGATGCCCGGTGCCCCCAGGGCAGAGTGTGATGCCCGGTGCCCCCAGGGCAGAGTGTGATGCCCGGTGCCCCCAGGGCGGAGTGTGATGCCCGGTGCCCCCAGGGCGGAGTGTGATGCCCGGTGCCCCCAGGGCGGAGTGTGATGCCCGGTGCCCCCAGGGCGGAGTGTGATGCCCGGTGCCCCCAGGGCGGAGTGTGATGCCCGGTGCCCCCGGGGCGGAGTGTGACGTGCTCACCGTGTGTTCTCCTGCAGTCGAGGTGATCGTTGGGCAGGTGGCGGTGCCGGGGTGTCGCGTGGCGCGGGCCGTGTCGGGGCAGGTGGTGTCTGGGAACGACGGGAAGGGCCCGGGCATCCCCGTGCCCAGCGGAGTGGCCTATCGGGTCACGGGGCTCACCCCCAGCACCAGTTACTCGTGAGTTGCGCACGTGGTCATGGGGCCATGGGGCCCGATTGGGGAACACGGCAAGCAGCCGGAATCTGTTTATTATCGTTCCGCTTGTTTACCCATGACTTTGTTTCAGGAGGGTCCTGCCAAGTTTTCGCAGGAGAGAGCGATGGCTGCTGCTGTATATCATCCTAATTGAATAATTTGCAAGGGCTCATTCACGTCCACTGCAAAGCAGACTTTTTTCTACCGTTAATACGCCCGCAGTATTAATCAGGGCGGCCACTGGAATCGAGCCGTGAACCGAGTCAACCCCCTCAACCAGAATTGAACTCTCAATTTTTAGATTACGAGCCGATCGCTCTAATGTATAAAAAAGAAAAGTTTTAAAACATAGACGTTGAAGAGACACTGAAGGCGACGGGGTGGTCCGTGCAGAACACCGCGCGGCGCGCGTCCCGTCCCCTCGGCTACAGCGCCTCCCTCCGCGCAGGAACTACGGAGGCGACGCCTCAGCCCTGTCCCCGGCCTCACTCCTCCACCCCCGCGCACCAATCATCCCACGTGTGCGGCAGGCTGAGAGCGCAGTGAGCACACTCGCGCCTCGCAGCGAGCTCATGGGGTCGATTCCAACCGAGGCACCTTTCTGCGTCGAGTTTGCATGTTCTCCCCCTGTTCCGCATGGGCCGAAACAAATCCTACAATGTAACCGGTATTGGCCAAACATCCCAATTCAGAAAATTACCCAATGCAAATTACTTGATTGGGATTTCGCATAGCAACATTGCCCCCCCCCCCCTACTGTCAAGACTTGGTAGGACCATCCTGAAAAAACAGTTGAGACTCCGCTAGGAGCTTTCCTGGGAAAACAAGGGTAATACTAATAATAATAAGATGCAAGGTACACACGTGTACGCATGGTCCGAGTGTTCGCTGTGTGCGTGCAGGATGCAACGTGGGTTCGTTGGTTTTCTCCCATGGCTAAAACCCCCCACACAATGTAACCAGAATTGGACAAATACCGCATCGCAGTGCTAAAAATATCTACAAATCACTCACTTGGGATTTCCCTCTGCCACAAAAAGGTGGCAGGACCCTCCTTGAAAGAAGTTTGAGACTCCGTGAGGCTATCCTGGATAGGGATGGAACTATTCTTAAACAATAACCCCACCCTCCTTTCCCCCACAGGGTGGTTCTCCGCCATCCAACATCGGGGGTGCAGTCCGTGCCCGGGATCCTCAGCACGGCGAATGTGCGCACCCCCCGCAGCGCGGTGGACGCGGAGGCGTTCTCGCGCTCGGGAGGAATGGTGGTGATCACGGTCATCCTCTCCGTCCTGATCTTCCTGCTCATTGCCATCCTCGTCGCCGCCTTGCTGCTCGGAAACAAAAATTGAAAGGGATTGACCCCTCCCCGAGACCCCCTCCCCGAGACCCCCTCCCCGAAACCCCCTCCCCGAAACCCCCTCCCCGAGACCCCCTCCCCGAGACCCCCAATACTTTGAAACCCCAAACTCCTAAGATCCTGAGACTCACGCTCAGGTCATCAGACACACTCACTCGGGTCCGTGGCATCTCGCTTGCCAGATGAGGGACCCCCCTTGTACTCGTCCCCTCGTCTAATGTGAAGGACCCCTGTATTTTCTTGGCGTTTGTCTTGTACGTGTCCTGCCTAGGGTCCGTGTAGTTGAGTTTAAGGCAGTGTGGTGTTTAAATTTTGACTGCGTGAATGCTGTATCGCGTTTTAAATGTCGCCTGGCTCTACTCCGCGTTCGTTTGAAGACATCGCTGCTCCGCTCCTGTGACCGCGCGGCAGCGATCACCGCGTCCGTGAATTAATAAATCTGAAACTGCCGACCCTGTCTCCGAGTCCCGACGTCGACCCCTCTACGACCCTCTCCTCCCCATTTCCTACCTTAACCATCTCCTCTACCCTCATCCCCTCGCTCTAGCTTACCCTCTTTTCTCTCTCTTAATCTTGTTCCACCTCTTAGCTTCTCCCTCTTGTCCCTCCTTCCTTCTCGTCCGTTCTCGCGTATGCCGTCTCCTCCGCGCTCCTCCTCCTCCTCTCTTTGTGTCTCTCTCACCGCGTCCCCTCTCCTCCCGCCCCTCTCGTCTCTGGACACGGGTGAGTGGCGCCCTCTGCAGGCGATCCCCGTCCGTCTCGGAGCGCCGGGCTCGGGTAAATCGCCGCTCTGAGCAACAATAATCCCGGGCGCCACCGCTCAGCCTCCCGCGGCCACGCGAATTCTCTTGGCGATGCTGCCCAGACGTCGCGGCGCAGAGACTCTCACGGCGACGGCCCGGTCATACTAGCGCCCCCATCCTCCGGCACGCCGCCCCGCCCCCTCCACTCCCCCCCCCTCCTGCTGCTGCTACCGCTGCTGTTCCTGCTGCTGCTACCGCTGCTGTTCCTTCTGCTGCTACCGCTGCTAACATGGCTGCTGCTGCCCGGGTGCTGCTGTGCGCGGGGCTCGCCCTGGCGCTGTGCGCGCTGGGGCTGCTCGCCGTGGCCGCGTGCTCCGACCACTGGTACGAGACGGACACGCGGCAGCACAAAGAGCGCTGCCGCATCTCGCTCAGTCGCCGTAACGACCCGGGGTACATTTACAACTACAACAGCAACCTTCCGCTCAGACAAAGGCCGCGCGGGCAGCGGGGCGGAAGATTCGCCCGGCATCGGCGAGAATTCTGGGGCTCCGCCACGCCCGACGCGGCCTGCTTTCGGCACTACAACTCCACCCACACGGGCCTCTGGACCAGGTGCTTTCGCCTGGGCTTCGACGACGAGATCGACGACCTCATCGCCAAAGGTACACGGCGGTGGCCGAGTGGTGGTCGGCTGGGCGGTGCTCGTCGGCACCGCGGGCAGCGGGCGCTGTCCGTGGTGCTGACGGCGGCCGCGGACTTCAACGCGACTGGGGCAGTCGGGTTCGTGTGTCTGACGCCGCCGCCGCCGGTGTTGTTGTTGTTGGATCAGGACCGTGGTCTGGGCAGTCGACGAGGACAATGCAAAAGCTCTCTTAGTGTAACCTGCGCCGTGTGAGTGTGCGAGGTGCGAGTGGGGGGGGGGGGGGATTGTTTTCTTCCCCAAGCGCCGCCCGCTCCTGTTCGGGGGACAAGAGACCTCCGCGAATCGGGTTCGCGAGTTCTTCCTCAACGGCTTGGCCATGGCGGCGCCTAATAAACAACGGGGGGAACGCCGCCATTCTTTCACACGGGGCAGACTCTACCGAGGCGGAACGCGTGCTCGTTGGGTCCCTGGGCGCTCCTTGCCCCTGGTATCTACCCCCCCCCCCCCCGCATGCCGAAGCTGTCCCCCTCGCGCGGGTCACGGCGGTCTCCCGTCGCGTTCCCTAAACCCCGAACCCCCCTGTGTGCGGGTCGCTGCCCCCGCGTGTCGCGCTCACGGGGTGGGGTATGGTTTGGAGGGGGCGTGTTGTTTACACGCGGCGGTTTCTGCTGCTGCTGCCCCTGCTGCTGCTGCCCCTGCTGGGTGCTGCGTGCAGGCGCCGTGCCGCGCTGCGCTGCCGTGCGCTACCACTTCTCGTCCGCCGCGCTGCCGCGCAACCTCGCGCACAACGTGACGCTCGCGCTGCGCCAGGACGAGTGGCACTCTCTGCGTGAGTACGGCGCGGGCAGCACTCACGGGCGGCACCCAAGTGGTACTCACGACACTTGAGCAGCGTTCACGGGCAAGTACACTGCGGGACACCTGGTCAGTACGTGAATGCACCGTCCACGAGCAGGTGCCCCCACCCAGCGCAGCAGCACACCCAGCACGGCCCACCGAGCAGGTCACGAGTCGGAGTGAGCGAGGCGGATGGTAGCAGCACAGGACCGTGAGGGATGGCGGCTGGGTGGGGAGGCTTCATCCAGCAGGGGATATACAATGGCTGCTGATGATAAGAGCAGCACTTAGCAATACTCACGGAGTAACCCATGAACACACGCTCCCGCACTGCTGTCTGTGTTCGCTCAGACCTGCGGCGCATGACCGTGGGGTTTCTGGGGATGGCGGTGGCCGTTGTGGCCTTCGGCTGGGTCGTGGGGGCCCTGGGCGGGTGCCGAGGGCGCGGACTCATGCAGTACGTGGCGGGGCTGCTCTTCCTCATGGGCGGTGAGGCAGCACACCCTGCACAGCAGCACACCGAGCACGGCAGCACACCGTGCAGAGTAGCACAGCATCAAACCCAAGCACAACAATGTTGCAATTATAATTCATAGCCAATGCTATCCGGTAATTGAAAATATATTGGCAACAGCAGTATGGGGCCCCATCTAACGCACAATAAATATGCTCACTAAACAAATTTCACAACTGAGTGCCCCCCCCCCCACTCCCTACCCTCCCAGGAACTTTCTGCATCATCTCGCTCTGCACCTTCGTGGCCGAGATCAACTTCGAGCTGTCTCGCTTCCCCAAGAGTGTCTTCAGCCTCCCCGGTGACATCGCCCACGGCTACGGCTGGTCCATGTTCTGCGCGTGGGGGGGTCTGGGGCTGGCGCTGCTCGCCGGCTTTCTCTGCACCCTCGCCCCCTCCTTAGCCGGGCCACGGACTGCCACACCCAAGCCCCTCTCCGAGAACGGGATGGTGTGATCCTCGCCCGCCCTGTCCTCGGCGGGGGAGGAAACCCACGGGGCCGCGTACGTGGTCATATGCCCCCCTCCCTCCCCGAAACCTTCCTTACCATTGCGGGGGGCGGAGAGATGCACCGAGGGGGGAGGCCCTCCCTCATCCACCCACCTACCCCCCTCTTCCATAAACCACTCCCCCTACCCCCTCGTTCCTCTCCACCTCCTCGCGGCACCTGGCCACCTGTGCACCCCGCGATTGGATGAGGGGCCAGTCGTGAGCTTCTTCGGTGTGAATCCGCCAGGTGTGATGAGTCTGCCGGGTGAGTTTCAGAAGGTGTTAATCTGCCAGGTGTTAACCCACCAGGTGTCAATCTGCCAGGTGCATCTCACCGGGTGTATCTCTCCAGGTGTTAATCCGTCGGGTGCCGGGCGTGTTGTGAACTCGAGACGGGGCGGCGCCCCCTCACCACGTGACACCCACTGGCGCCGCGACGCGTCCGGGTTGGTGTCCTCAGTGTTAGAATCGCGTTTACTGAACACTATAGATGAGAAATGCAAATTGTGATGGGGATATTTGTCTGTGTGTGTTGGGGGTTTTTACGATCATCGCTGTTATGATTATTCTTTGTACATACGAATTCGTGTCGGGGTCACCGAGACGCGGGGTGACACTCGTGCTGTGTGCCCGGCGCAGCCTCGTTTGGGATTTGGGGATCCCAGCTCAAGTGTTCCGAGTCTGCGGCTCAGGGCGTCTGGAATTTGGGATGTGGAGTCGAGGGTCCGATTAGCAGGGGCCTGGGACTTGGAAAGCGTCGCTCTGAGTTTAGAATCCCTGCTGCGTGTAGAGTACACGGATCGCGACTCTTCACCTTGAAGCAGCCGTCACCTCGTACCAGTGGCCGTGCCCCTATGGCATGGAGTGCCACATTTGCAAAAATAAATCGCCGCATTCGAAATTAGCAATGTCCTGAAGAAGGGCCATTTTCCGAAACGTTAGCGTATTAGATATGTCTATGCTGTAAGGGACAGTTATGGCCAACGTGGTGAGATATTTCTGCTTGTGGGTCCACTGCAAATACAATGGCTCATTGTTTCAATGTTTAATCGAAGCTTCATTTCTGAGTATAAAGAAATGGGCCCCGCGCAAAGCCGGGGTTCCCTGTGGTCTCGTCGTTGGTTCAGCTGCCAGCCCGTTGACCCCAGTGCCCGTCTCTGTGTCTCCCTCAGCTCCCTAGCCAGGGCAGAGAACCGCCTCCCTCTCCCCGAGGAGCCTCTGGCCGCGTAATGTCGCCACCAACACTGCCAAGCGAACACACCGTGGTTAGGAGCTCTGGCTGAGCACCGATGGTGGGGGCAGTGACGTCGCGTGGTTAGATAGGGATATGGGTCGTGTCTGCTGGTTGACATGGGCCCTAGTGCAAGATGTTAAATTTGGCTCCATTCCTAATGACCCTCTCTTCCTAGCACAGCGCCTGCGCTCCTCTGGTCTGTGGACCCCAGCGCAGCTGAATTCCCTGCACAGTCGATAGCTACGCTACTGAAGCAGTAGTTGTTAGGAGTAAGGTCGGGGTGAGTGAGAGGGCTAATGCCAGAGCCCGGTTGGTTGGTTAGAGGTTAGCATTCGGGCTCGTGTTCGTGGCTGGTTGGCTAGCTGTGGTCAAGGGTAGGTCTAGCACGAGCAGCTAGGTAGAGATTGTGGTTGGGGCGAGCCCGAGACTGGTTTTGTCTGCCCGGGCTCGCGTGTCCACAGCCATCACTGCTGCACCCGCCACCAGGGGGCGTCGCTTGGAGCCCCTCTTCGGCGGTTTTGCTCCTGCTCGACGGGGAGATTTTGTGATTGAAGTTGATGCTTTTCCACTGCACAGACCACGGTATCCGCTGCGCCGCGAAGCCTCCCGTCTTCACAACGCCACGCCAGAAGGCACGGGTTCGAAAAGTTGAATCCTGTACAGTATTTCCTTTCAAGGACAATATTTAATAGTTTTGTTAATTTATTCATTGTGTTGACCAATGTAGAGTGCTCGGTTTGCTCGCTAAGATATGGTTCATGTAGCCTGTGTGGTGTGAACGTGGAGAGCCGAGGTTGGTGGATCGTGTGAGGAAGGGCGCATTCAGAATGGATTTCCACTGCCATGATATTAATCACTAGCTTCACGACATCAGTATTGTGGATGCACTGTCAAGTTGCGTGCCCGGGCTGCTGATTTCGCTTGTGTGTGCGGTACGTGTGTGTGTGTGTCTTGTGCGTATCGAGTGCGCGTCTATGAGTGCAAGTAGGCATCGGTGGTGCAGTGGTTAGCACACTGCACTACGAACCCGACGATCCGAGTTCGATTCCCACTCAGCCAACATCAGTTACGAATATCTGAACCGGTCCTGGTTCTCCATTAGGTCGGCTCAGCCTTAAATGAGTACCTGGTGCGGTATGTAAATATCAGTACTGGGGAGACAAAGGCGACCGGGCGTGGTGTTGGGTGCTCACCACCATGTTTGCCATGCCGGCCTTAATAGGTGCCCGTTAACGGAACTTGCCCCAGCAGTCTGTTCGGGATTTCGGGGGAATCTTAGGTCTTCATCGTGTGTGCAACGTGTGTGTCTTTGTGTGTGGAGCGTGTGCCTTTTTTAGTGAGCGTCCTGTGTATGTGTATGGCGTGTGTGTGGATTGTGTGTGTGCGTGCCTGTGTATGTCGATGTTGTCTATAGAGCGTGTCTGTGTATGTATGCGGACTATCCGGTGTGCGGAGTGTGTGCTGTGTGTGTTTCTGGAGCAAGTACTGCCTATGTGTGTGGCGCATGTTCCCGTGTACTTATGCACTGCGAGCTAGCTACTAACGCTGTGTCGCTCTCTGTGACCACGACTGGAGTAGGAGGCGCGGCGGCGAGGCGTGTGTCTGCGTCCCTGCGCGCTCTGCCTGCTTCGCGTCGCTTGCCAAATGAGTCCGGTGAAGGGAGGACATCGGGACCCATTCATTCGCCCTGTCCCCGACACAAACCCATACGCGCGGTCTGCTTGGTGCTGCCACGAGACACACTTTGGGTCACAACCCCGTGTTTTCATCCCCGTCACGAGGGTTCGCTTCACATCCTCCGCATCCCCCATCAAACAGTTCATTGCCCTGCGGCATTCTAACAGGGGACCTGCAGTGGCAGCCACCCCTACGCGGCTGGTGTACGCAGCACCGACCTGCGAATGGGTAGGCTGTCAGTCGGTTCGGCGATGTTGCTTTGCGGTTTTCCCAAGTAATTTGCGATGTTTTTAGTTTGTCAATTTGACAACTCTGTACTGTGACGTCGGCACACGTGACCATACATTGTGTGGCGAGTATCATTCACGACTGCCGCTGTCATGCACGTCACGATTACCGTGCTCACGTCGTCTATAATACCACCATTATCATGGAAGCGTCATAATCATGAGAGCTTGATTCATGATGTCAGCATGGTGTCATCATCATGAGAGCTTGATTCATGATGTCAGCATGGTGTCATCATCAGGACCACCCAGAGTTGGTGGGGGGGGGGGTCAGCAAGAGGGGACGTGTATCCCGCCGACATGCAGCAGAGGGCCCCACCGCCGCCTGTGTCGATGTCGACAATGATGGAGCTCCACGTCGCATTCAGCCTCGGGTCTCCAGAAACCTCAGAGTGGCCCTGATCATGATTGCCATCATCATCATCATCGCGACGTTATGATCACCATCATCGTGACACCATCACCGTCGTGGTTTAGATCACCGCTCCTCGTCGCCAGCCCCTGGCCGAGCCATCATCGTGACCGCGTCTCGCCATCTCGTTTGTACATTGCAATAAATGCGATCTCGACTTGTATGAAGCGGTGTGCGGTCGTGTGGTCTCATCACGGGAACGCGACTCGGAGGAGAAGCGGACAGCAGGCGCAAGCCAACAAGGGCTGGTGGTTGAGATCAGGGTGGTAGCGATGGTGGTGAAGATGGTGGTGATAATGGCCGGCACCAGTGGTGTCGATATCTGCCTCTGAGGAGGAGGCTCCTGAAGGACGCTGCTACTGGGCAGTTGGAGGCAGTCGCCTTCCAACAACTACGGAGGGCGGAGGAGCGACGCTCACAACAACGAGCGGAGCGCCGTGTGGGTAAAATACAGAAAATTGGCTCAGTGGGGAGCACAGGTGGTGAATCTGCCAGTCGTGTCAGTTAACCCATAACACCTGGATTCTGTTCTGACTTCTTGACAGCAGCTGGCCTTCCACACTTCACGTGGCCTCAAGTGCACCTAGCCTGGCACAAGTACTGTGGTGACGTCACCGTCACGTAGTGGAGAACGGCGGTTATTGTTGACGAGCTTTTTTGCCTGTCCAAGGACAGGGGTATATTGCAGTAAATCTGAAATATTCAATAGAAACATTTTTCAGCTCATGATTATTAATGAGGGGGGGGGGGGGGGTTGCCCCATGTGGAGTGACGTCACCCGCTAATGGTTATTGGGGAGGGGTGCGGCATGTGGATTGACGTCACCCCCTCGTGGTTATTGGGGAGGGGTGCGGCATGTGGATTGACGTCACCCCCTCGTGGTTATTGGGGAGGGGTGCGGCATGTGGAGTGACGTCACCCTCTCGTGGTTATTGTGGAGGGGTGCGGCATGTGGAGTGACGTCACCCCCTCGTGGTTATTGGGGAGGGGTGCGCGACCTTCTTGTGCGTTAGTGTAAATTTCCACCCGGGCATGAATATTAATGAAGGGGGGGGCTAGCAGTGACGTCACGCACGGATGTAGCACTGTGCTGCGTAGATAGATTTTTTTTGCGTCACTTTCTGTAAAGAAACGTCATATTTGAAGAGACTTTGCGTAATAAATTATTTAATTTAGCTCGACCTTCCTCTGCGTTCGTCTAAAAATCCACCGACTCATGAATATTAATGAGGGGGGTGGGTCTCATGTGGAGTGACGTCACGCAGAGGGGGTAGGCCTCATGTGGAGTGACGTCACGCGCGGGACGGACAGACATTTCTTGGTGAGTATAGGAGGTAATGATGGTAATGGTGGTGGTCTTGAAGGTGATCGTGTGCAGGGGCGGTTTCTTCATTAGGGCGATTGGGCGACGCACCACCAATGTCATTCAACCACAGAGTCACGCTAGCCGTCACTGTGCCTCTGGATATAGTCCAATCAGCGTCATGCTACGTTCTGTGGAGTACCGCCTCTTTTTGGGCGATTTCCCTCCGGCTGAGAATCGCCCTGAGTGGCCCCATAGACTTACATTCAAAGATGTTTTTTTTCGAACGGGGGCGCTGCAATGCATTCTCTATGGCTTCCGGGAGGGCTCGCCCTAACGTGCTTACGTCATCATACGTGCTTACGTCATCATACGTGCTTACGTCATCATACGTAAGCACGTTTCATCCAACAATATAATTTGTCGCCACCTAGTGGAATCTTTAATAAAAGAAACTTGAGTGGTTTGTTTTAATAGTGAGTATAGAAACAAACAAGATGTATTGTAAGAGTCACTTTATTTTTCATTAATATTAAAGAAGTGAAGTTGCCTTTACATGCTTAAGCTGTTAATTTATCCATTGCATGGGTGGACCTTATCCTTATCAATCATCCAGACATTTGCCTCCCCTGAGAGATTTTGCAGGAGCCGCCACGATTCGTGTGGATGATAGTGAAGGTGGTTATGATGGTCGTGGTGTTTATGAAGGCGGTAAAGATGATGGTGTTGATACCACTGGGCCACATGAAATCTAAAATACTGCACAACCATACGCAAATGTTCCTTCATTTAAAGCTCCACAACAAAAGTCGGCTCGGACAAATGTCTTTGGTGTTAGTGATGTGGGTGAAGGTGGGAGTGGCACAGTTTTATTTTTCAGATTTAGCCACTGGGTGGCACCAGATGCGCGTGTCCGTGGACCCCCCCCCCCCCCTAATGGAACATCTTCGCCAGTTAGAAACATTTAGGCTGCCCTGCCTACGATCCATCCTGGGTTTAACCTGCAGGCTGGATTGTGTGAGGAGCTCACAAATCCTTGAAAGATCTGGTCAAAGTCCCATCGGTGAGCTCCTCCGGCAGGCAAGGCTGCGTTGGCTGGGTCATGTAGCCCGCATGCCCAGCCACCGCATGCCCAGCCACCGCATGCCCAGCCACCGCATGCCCAGCCACCGCATGCCCAGCCACCGCATGCCCAGCCACCGCATGCCCAGCCACCGCATGCCCAGCCACCGCATGCCTCAACAGCTTTTGTTCGGCCGGATCGAGGGGGCTAAACGGGCGCGGCATGGGCTAGAGAAGAGATGGAGTGATGTGGTAGAGGAGGACGTGGAGCTGAGTGAGTGGGTGAGTGAGTGAATGAGTGGGTGAGTGAGTGACACGGGCTAGAGAAGAGATGGAGTGATGTGGTACAGGAGGACGTGGAGCGGAGTGGACTTGCCGATGACTGGTACCAGCGGTGTCAAGATCGGCCTCAGTGGAGGAGGCTCGTGAAGGACGCTACTGGGCAGTTGGAGGCAGTCGCCCTCCAACAACAACGGAGGGCGGAGGAGTGACGCTCACAACAACGAGCGGAGCGCCGGGTGGCTAAAGCTCAGAGAGTTGGCACAGTAGGGGGCACAGGTGGTGCATCGGCCAGTCGTCTCAGTCAGTCGACCCGTGGCACCTGGGTGTGTGACCTCCTGCCGGCGGGCGTTTGACACTTCACGTGGCCTCAACGTGCACGTAGCCTGGCACAAGCGACGTGGTGATAGTCACCATGGTGGTGATCTGCATGATGGTGGTGATGATTCATCGGCATGTTATTAAATTGAAGATGATAGTGGTCATGGAGGTGATGGTGATGTTTACAATCATTACCATTGGGTGTAGGACAGTGGTGGTTATGATAGAGGCCATGGTATTGATAGTGGTAATAGTCACCATAGCAACGATGGTAATGGTGGTAAAGATGATGGTCATTGGAGGAGGTTTGCCCAGGATCCTTTCTGGAAGTTTTAGAAGTTCGCCTTCCAGAGGCGATGGCATAGACCTCAGCACCGTGTCCAACTGTTACAATGACATCGAGAGGTGAAGTATCCCTTGAGTAGTTAAACACAAGCACACATAGTTAAACGCGACTCATCATCATGAGCCATGATCAATCCACTGCTGGATGAAAGACTCAATCTGTCCATGCTTTTTTCTCTTTTGCAGCAGGTGCACCTATCCGTTGTATGGGATTGAATAACCTCGGTCCCTTTGATTTGCGTGGGAAGACGCCGCGTGATTTCCATGCATACTATGAAATACAATAGCTGTTGAATCTGCTGCGCAGGAATGTTCTGACGTTTGGTTGCTAGAAACATGTTAAAATAAAATAATATCAGCGCGCGTAGCATTACACATGTCCTCTCTTTGGTAAAGTCGCGCTTGTTACGAGATAGAAATGCCTGTAATTTACGAGCTTTAATTTTTATTCTTGGAACGTCCATTGAATGTGCAGTCTGTGAAGCGGGCACTAGCGTCCACGTTCCGGCGTAGAGTGAAGATGTCGGCGCCGGAGAGTGGAGCCGTGTGGGACGAGGCGGAGGTGAGCGGCGACGTCTCCCCTCGCCCCGCTGCCCCCTCGCCCCCTGCCCCTCGCCCCTGGCCCAGCTCCTCCTTCCCTGCCCCTCTCCTGCCGCCCTCCCGGCCCCGCAGGTCAAGGGGCCTCGCGGGAGGCGAGCGACGCGACTGCTGCGGCCTGGCGTGACGAGGCATCGTCTAGACGAGAGTCGCGGATTGCCGTAAATGGTTGATCACTAATTAACGAATCACTCGCTAGTTAGTAAGTAGTTATCCAAGCTACGCGTTGCGAGCGTGAGGCGTTCAACGGAGCCCGAGTCCCAGATTATCTGCTGTTGCGGAGTCTGGGCGACCCAGGCTCGTCCGAGTCATGCACCCGGGAAAGCCTCGCCGAGTCTCGTGGCAGCCTCCCAGGAGCGTGCTGCTGCTGCTGCTACATGGCTGGCCATGAATTTGATGAATGAGTGGCGTGTGTGAGGAAGCCGGATAACCCAGAGAGTCGTTCCGAGTGTTGGAAGGGGGTAATACACGCAAAGCGCCGTACAGGTTGATTCAATAATCCAGTGCTGTCGTGTTATCTCCTGGGCAAGTCACGCCGAGTGGTTTCGGGCAGTTTACCATCCAAGTCCTGTAACAACGGAAGTTTAACTATGTTTGGCTTCATATTCTTGGTTCTTTCGGTAAAGTCACGTAGAAGGGAAAAAAATAGGGCTGTCTTTCCGACATATTGAATGTGCAGTCTATACTGTAGCCTGGTTATTACGTTTGGTGAGTGTACTGGCAATCTATAATGTAGACTGTAGCAATTGTTATTAACCTCGGTGAGCGTACTGGCAGTCTATAATGCAGACTGTAGACCGGGTTCTGAACCTTGATGTGTGTACTGGCAGTCTATAATGTAGACTGCAACCTGGGTTTTAAGCTGGTGAGCGTACTGGCAGTCTAGAATGCAGACTAGCCTGGTTCTTAACCTGAGTGAGTGCACTGGCAATCTATAATGTAGACGTATTCTGGTTCTTTCAGTAATAAAATAAAAATAATAAGGCATATTTGAAACACGGTAGGACCAATACTTCTGCCGTGGCTGATCATTATTTTAATGCACGTGGCTTACACGAAATTGATGTCTCTAAGACGATGGTACTTTGCAAGCCTACTGGCTATCAACAAAGATTCGTTCATGAAGCCATCCATATATACAGACACAGCCACAATTTCAACCGAGAGGATGGTGATAAGCTCCGCAATCATTGGAAAGATGTCATCAACCACTTTGGGTCATGACTTGATTTGTGTTTTCTTGTCAACCTCCACCGTCAGTAGTGTGGGTGTGTGGAGCGAGGTGCAATGCTTTAATTGGTGTGGATCTACTGCCAGTGTCGGGGTTTTCTCCGACATTAACATTAGCTGCCCCGTCCATGCTGTTGACACACTTAGGCGACGTCCATCTCTAAACCTTTATAAACAGTTTGCCTTTAAAGGCTAACTCCCCTTTCCCTGATGACGACCGCTTGTGTTGCAATCGAAACGCCGTGTTTTTAGTTTTATATGTAGTTTTATTTTAATTCATATTTTTATTACTGAAAGAACCAGAATACGTCTACATTATAGACTGCCAGTGTGCTCACTCAGGTTAAGAACCAGGCGACAGTCTACATTATAGAACTGCCAGTACACTCACTCAGTTTAATAACCATTGCTCAGTCTACATTATAGACTGGAAATATGCTCACCAGCTTAAAAACAAGGCTACAGTCTACATTATAGACTGCCAGTACACTCACTCAGATTAAGAACCAGGCTACAGTCTACATTAGTCGTTTATTTTTATTTTTTATTCACTTTATTTTATATTATTTTTCTATCTACGTGACTTTACTGAAAGAACCAAGAATAAGTGATCATCTTCGAGGGTTAGCCAAATGCTGCTTCGTGTGACCGGAGTTTTTATGATGGTTTAATGCTCCTGGTTTTGATATGTTAATTGCGATCATAGTCATTCGGTGGTAGTTGAGTGATATAGTAATGGTAAAGGGATGTGGTTATGGTTTGTATGTATGTATATTGAACTTCTTTCGCACCATATGTAGCCAACAGTGTTAATCAGAGATTTGTGTTGCAGGATGGCATTGCTGAGGAGATTCTCAAGATGGGCACGGAGGAAATCATACAGCGCACACGTCTCCTGGACAATGAGATAAAGGTTTTCATCGCACACAGAAAACCCCAAATAATATTAACCCTCCAGTCTAACCCTTTTCTGGGTCAGGCTTCACTTAATGACATTGAATTGACAGACGTGCTTCAGAAAACAAACTCCTACCTTCCACAAAGTAAACATTCGGCAAATTATCTTAGAATTTTATTGTAAATACAAAGCATCACATTCCATGGGTATGATCAGTGGCATAGCATGGTTATCGTGGGCCCTTTTGCAAGGAATACAATGTGGCCCACTTTCCAATTTAATTGACTCTTTGTAGCGGTGTCTGGGCCACTCCAGCCCATTGGTCCCAGTGCAGTTTCAATGACTACACACTCAATAGCAGAGCTACTGGGTGGGATTCTGTGGCTTGAAATATAAACTGCACTCTCTGATTTCTGATATCTTCACAACTGACCACTTATCCTGAAATTGGTCCTGTAATTGTGGTTGTGAAATTGCTTTTTAATTCATCCCCAACTCTGGCCATGTGACAGATAATGAAGAGTGAGACGATGAGAATTAACCACGAGCTCACAGCCATGAAGGAGAAGATCAAGGAGAATACAGAGAAGATCAAGGTGAACAAGACGCTGCCGTACCTGGTCTCCAATGTTATTGAGGTAAGTCACTGCTCATCTTTGCTGCTACGCAAACCTTGCCACTGATATGACCCCAACACAAGCAGCATCTGATAGCGATGTGGGTGTACAGTCGCATGTGTGTGTTTTTATGATTGTCGTTGTGTAGTGGTTAGTACACTGCAAAAAACCCAGCGACCTGAGTTTGATTCCCGGCCACGGCTAAAATCAGTGGTGAGTGATATCTCAACTGATCTTGGCACTGCTATAAATGAGTACCTGGTGCGATGTGTACAACATCAGCACTGCGGAAACAAATTGTGGCCAGGTGTGGTGCCAGCCCACACCCCACGCTTGTGGGCTGTGCCGGTCTTCATAGGTGTTTGCTCCAGCACTTGCCTCAACAGTCTGATGAGGGTGTACAGGGGTTTTTGGTAAAAAAAAATGTGGATTGTGCTTATAAAATGCTGTAAGTCGGGTCTTCCGTAACCCGGGGACTGCCTGTACTTAAAAGGTGTAAAAGCAAGTCATAATATATCGGTGTGTGAATGCGAGATCACAAGATATGTTTTAAGCTTACAATAAAAACGTCAACAGACTATGGCAGGTCATACCAGAGCCTAGAGAATTATCTGGGCAAATGCTTTGCCGCCTGCAATATTTTGACAGTGCCATCACAGTCACTTTATGTTTACGTTACATTTATGATGTTTGTGTGTGTGTGGTGAGCAGCTGCTGGATGTAGACCCCACAGAGCAGGAGGAGGATGGTGCCAATGTGGACTTGGACTCTCAACGCAAGGGCAAGTGCGCCGTCATCAAGACTTCCACTCGCCAGGTACCAGACGCACAGGGATACAAAGGTGGTCGTGGGGTGGCCCTTTCCCCAATGACCTCTTCTAATTGCTTCATTGTTGACATCCTCAGGGTCAAGTATGCAGCCAATATGTTTTGGTGATGATAATCATTATAATGATGTACAGCCTCTTCCACGTCGTGTTCCATCAGCCCTCATGTCATGTTGATGATGGTGCTAATGTGTGTTGATTGTGTGTGACCACAGACGTACTTTCTGCCTGTCATCGGACTGGTTGATGCCGAGAAGTTGAAGCCTGGAGACCTTGTGGTAAGTTAGCGGTGATGCGCTCATGCTCCTTGGGTCATGTTGGGTGGCCTCGCGTTCAGAGCACCCTGCTAGTGGGGCAGCGTAAGACCTTTGAGTCGTGAGCCCGCACGCTCACAGCCACCTCTACTATGTCCCCCTCGCAGGGAGTGAACAAGGACTCCTACCTGATCCTGGAGACCCTCCCCACAGAGTACGACTCTCGCGTCAAGGCCATGGAGGTGGACGAGCGACCGACGGAGCAGTACAGCGATGTCGGCGGTCTGGACAAGCAGATTCAAGAGGTGTGGGGTGAATGGTGGATCGCACAGTGCTCCTGCTTTTACACTGATTCCCCCCCCACCACCACCAGTGTTGCCAAATGAGAAATTTCTTTACTAGATCTAGCATCTGTTTAGATTTTTCTCGTGATAATATTTTGTAAAAAGGACTAGCAAGGTATCTTCTTACTCTGGGTTAAAGACAGATTTGAGAGAAATGTTTGGCATGATTTAAAGAGCTAATAACAGTTTACTGTGTGAAACACTTGGTAGATTGTCTGGTGATGTATAAATTACTTTAGAAGGTCTATCTAGCGACGTCTTGTGATGAGTTAGCAATACTGCCCACCACCCTGATAATAGAACTACTACAACTGTTTTTGCCTACGACCAGCCCAGTTTTTTACATTTATTTATAATTTTCTTAGGTATAATTATTAGGCCATGTTGCTCAATGGAAGAGTGATTGGTTTGTAGTTGAAAGGTTGTGAGTCCTAATCCCTCCGTTTAAATAAAATAAGTACCACTTTGTGGGGAACTTAAAAGGTGGCTGTCACAACGATAGACTCATCCCTACCATAAAAACATGGAATGTTCACCAATAGTTTGGGACTAAACTGAAGGTGTGCACCGCATCAATTTGAGCATACAATCACTTGAATTGTTATAAATGTGTTGTTTGCTTCCGGGTATAGAGTATTGATCTCTTACAGTTCAACCCTGGGAAGCACCAGGTGAAGGGGGGAAGTGCGATTGGTCAGTCACGATACTGAAGAGTGAAGTTCTTGCTGTGATGTTTCTGTCAGTTGGTGGAGGCCATTGTGCTGCCCATGACGCACAAGGAGCGGTTTGAGAACCTGGGCATCCAACCCCCCAAGGGAGTGCTCATGTACGGGCCCCCCGGCACTGGCAAGACTCTTTTGGCCCGCGCCTGTGCGGCTCAGACTAAGGTACAAGCACCCAACACGTGCTGATACGCACACACGGCGCGCATACGCGTGGTCTTCACGGGCCATGCTGGCCGCAGTGGGAGTCCACACTTGCGAGTGTGAGTTTCCTAAACTCCGTACATGTGCATGTCTCAGGCCACATTCCTGAAGCTGGCCGGCCCACAGCTGGTGCAGATGTTCATTGGTGATGGTGCCAAGCTGGTGCGGGATGCCTTTGCGCTGGCCAAGGAGAAGGCTCCAACCATCATCTTCATCGACGAGCTTGATGCCATTGGAACAAAGAGGTGCCCTGCCCCATCCCTCCCATCCCAGCAGCGGTGGAGCTTCGAGCTGTTTTCTTAAACTGCTGCGTTGGCGACTGCTCTTGAGTGACAGTGGAAGGCCGGGCTGCCATTGTGCTGCTGTGGTGTGCGTGCATCGCAGGTTTGACAGCGAGAAGGCTGGGGACCGTGAGGTCCAGCGCACGATGCTGGAACTGCTCAATCAGCTGGATGGCTTCCAGCCAAACACGCAAGTCAAGGTGCGCAGTCTTACAGGCAACACGGGATCCTCGTACAGAGACACTCGCTACCTGTACAGCTATAGGAGGATCCTTGTATATTTTTGCACGTGATGTCTCGGTGCTTGTGCCTTCAAGGTGATTGCGGCGACGAACCGCGTGGACATTCTGGACCCTGCTCTGCTCCGATCAGGGCGGCTCGACCGCAAGATCGAGTTCCCGATGCCCAACGAGGAGGCGCGGGCCCGCATCATGCAGATCCACTCCCGCAAGATGAATGTCAGGTAGAGGAGGCACGGCTCTCTGGGACGGTAATGCTGCCAAGCGGGGAGCGCATTCACCACTTGTTGCATAGGTTCGGAATTCGAATCCAGCAGGCCCACCTTGTTAATACTGTGAATACTGTGGGTGTCATCTTCATCACCCACAGCATCTTTATATTCAGCATCATCCTACACACTGGCCACCATGGGTAATTCTCCAGCTGTGTTAACCATAAAATATTGCACACCGTCTGCTTTAGTGTGGATATCAAAGATCCCGTGACATCATTTAAATAGTCGGCCATTTTGTCGGAATCGCAGTCCAGACTTTTTTAATTTGGTAATGTACCCGTAAAGTTCTCAATTGGGATTACATATCGTAATATTGTCCCTCCTGCGAAGCTACTGCTAAGTGCGTCAAACATAGCACCTGTCTTTGTGATAGTGTTGCACTATAAGAATGGCAAATGCCAAATGTACAAGTGATTATATTGATCATGATTTAGTGGTCGGGTATCATGACACACCCCAGCATTGCCCTGCTGGAAGGTCAAGTCCGTGGTTCCTAATGCTTGTGTTCCTGTTCTGTAGCCCCGATGTGAACTTTGAGGAGCTGGCACGGTGCACAGACGACTTCAATGGAGCACAGTGCAAGGCCGTGTGTGTGGAGGCAGTGAGTTCCTCACCCACACTACAGAGGCTCTGTTATGCCATACATCAGTGGTTTGAAACCGTTCTGGACTTGAGGACCGCTGTCAACCCTCAAACATCTTGGCAGACTAAAATGTACAAAAAAATATGGTGTTTTGTGAAAACCTTTACATCTGCAAGGTCCGCAGATTACTTCCCATGACTTTGCGAACCAACAATGTTATGCATTGTGTGTATTTGGCATGTGTATTATGTGCTTTGTGGGATTCTCACATCGGCCATATCGTGTGGCAGGGCATGATTGCGCTCCGCCGTGGAGCCACGGAGCTCACACATGAGGACTACATGGACGGAATCTTGGAGGTGCAGGCCAAGAAGAAGGCCAACCTGCAGTACTACGCCTAGACCCGTGGCCCCTCTGTGGCACACGCAGGCTGGCCGGTCGCACGTGTGTTTGTCCGTGGTATGAATCGGTGTTTATTGATGTTCCTTTCTCAGCCTTAAGACTTAATTCAGTGGCTCTTAATCTTTTCAGTATGGACGCCCCACCCTCCAATCGAGACCACTAGCTCATGTGTGCAACTCCCACCCAAATTGCGAATGCCACAATAAACATATTGCATGTCCCCGCCTGTAGTTGACTGGTGATATTAAGGCATTTTTTTAAGGCATTTTTTTTATGTTGTGTACAAGTTTGTTTTGTCGCCGCATGCGGATTACGTTCCTTGCGCACATTAAACATTTCTCTGGGTAGTGGGGTAGTGGGGGGAGAACTGGCCTCCGTTGAGTAGATCAGCCACGTGGGCTGTGTTGGGTGTGCTGACACTGTGCCATTAGGTGAGTGAGGAGGGTGGGGGTAGGTGTGTATTCACAACAGTGGCAAAGCTGGAAATATGGATGGGTAGAGTTCTGGGTTTAGGTAGCAAACCACCCCCGCCCTTGGTGTGAATCGCACAGCCCAAGCAAAACTGGCTGACACTGGCTGAGTGAGTGAGCGGGGCATCCATGCGGCAGTCGGGTCAAGAGTTATGGGTAGACTTAGTCAAAGTGCTCTTTCGTTGGGAGAGATGTAATAGTGACTGATTTGAGCAATTGTGGTGACGTTTCATTTTTGTAATAAAATGAAAGATGTTCTCTGCTGAAATGCTTCTGAATTTGCGTTTCGAAAGAAATATTTGTCCAACAACAAAGTAGTCCACTTCGAATCTGGGTTTGTCATGTTTTTTTTCTTGCACTGTAATTCAGATGTTTATTTCTATTGACCATGTTTCACAGGTGCAAGTTTGTAGGGAAAACCATTGTTTGTGTTTACACCACGTGACTTTTTAAAACTTGTTACATTGGCTTTATCTACAGCTGCATAGCGGTTTCATTATTGACAGGAATCAGTACACAATAGCCACCATTGCCTACTGCTGCCTTATACATTGGGGGAATTTGTGGACAATCCCTCCCTGATCACGGAGGGACAGTTTGGCACTGCCCAAAGGTGACAATAAAACAGCTATAACACTTCTGTACTGATGATAAACTAATCATATGGAAAGGGGTAATTGCACAAAAAAGTGCTTTCTGGAAGTAATAAATTGTGACCTGGACATATGTGCTTTTATTTCCACGTCAATAGTGCCGAAGTTCTCCCCCCCCCCCCCCCCCCCCCCACAAGCCCGTACGCTTATGCCTTTCTCTGTCCAAAATGTGTTTAACTATCCATAACAACGCATGTCGCTACAGCCGGCTCAATGCAGTTCTGCTTATTAAACCCAAATTGTGATGTGTACAGCAGCGCCATGCAGTGGACACCAATAGACATCGACAGCTTGTAGAGTAACGGCTGGCTAACCATGGCATCGGTAGAGGAGCATGGAATGAAACGTTGAGCCCGGGTGTGGTTCCATCGCCTTGCACACTCGCTCGCCATGGAGCTGCATACCGTCACCTTTAGCGGGGCACGCACGATCCTTCTGTTCATAATATAGGTTTGGACGAGCATTCTGTGTTCTGTGGGGGCCGGCCTCCACCCCACCGCCCTCGCTGGGCAGGTGTGGCGCGACGTCCGCCCCCTTCACTCCACCGCGTCGATCGGCTCCCGCCAGGCCCCCGCCAGGCCCCCGCCGACCGGGTCATCGGGCCCCCCGCACTAACGCCCTCTCGCCCTCTCTGAGGGACATAGCTAAACTGCTGGCTCACCGCCGCCCGGGGTTATTCCACACGCGCCCGCGTACACACCACTAATGCGCGCGCCCCTGCAGGCGATTATATCAACGAGCGCTCGTGCTGCGGCTCTGCCCTCTCGCCGCGCGTCCGCCCACGCAGCCGCTCCACACAAATCACAGACACCGCACCGATGCTCTGTGCTATCGTTTATTCACGGCGCAAACCCTGCACTGCCCGAAGGGAATATTCTGCGAGCAGAGCCTAGCCGACTGCTATCCAAGTCCCCAAACACTCACACGCCTATCACGTACCTCGCAGCTGTACTCATGGCGCCGCACGGACGCTGTGAGTGTAGGAGGGAGGATGACGAAAAAACTCGACTATCACTGCCTCGTAGCAGCACTCGCTGGGATCACATGGACACTGCGAGCGGCTCGAGGAGGCAGGACGGCAGGGGGGGGGGGGGGTCTTGGCGGCCAAGCTGTTGAAGATGAGATCTACCTGAACAGTTTTTATCTTGACTTGAAGCTTTCGTGACTGCAGGATTTCATACTCTGGGTCTTTCGGTAAAGTAACGTAGATAGAAAAAAAAGTATGAACGGTTATTGGCTCCCATTTTTATGCCAGGATTACGTGATCCCGCGTGGCCAATTACAATTGTGCGCCTACCTGTGCTTCGTTTTTCTTGCCTTATATGGAGCGTTGTACCGGTTACTTCTCGAGCTATTGTCTAACGCAGCTGTACTCATTAATGTCTGACTCAATCTGTTTAATCTGGACGGGCGTCCGGCTGGCGAATGCACACTCTGCTCGTGTGTGCTTGGTCGACGGGGTCGTGGCGCCGCGATCCCACGACCTCATTGTCTGCTCTGCTCGCTTAATATTTCACCCCAGCCCCTTCCGATGTCGTGCATGAATCATTGCGGCTGGCACCGGGAAACTGTGGGACTTTCCCTCTAGGGACCGTTCGGATTAAAACCCGATGTGCCAGGCAATCTACTGCCAGGACACTCCGTGTGTGCGCTGCGTGTGGGTGTGTGCTCAGCCTCCGGCTGCACATGTCGCTGAGAGAACGCGTGCATTCACCAGCACTCTGAAGTCAATGCTCATTTGGGCCCTGCTGCAGAGCAGAGCTAGCCTCATAAGGCAGGCCCGTTTGTCTCACTGAAGACGTGATTATTACAGTCTGTGTCCAACACGGGACTGAAGCTTTATTTATAACAGGAATACTTTAACATCGCTGCGAGATATTGTATGTCTTCGTAACATCACAGCATTGATATATAGACATGGAATGGCGCAGTGATTTCACTAGACTACTGCCGCACATGGTCAGAACTTATTGTTTTTTTCTGATGAACAAAGGCAAACATATCAAATACAATTGCACATGGCTGCTTTTTGTCCGAGGGTATTTGGTGTAACCCAGGTTGCCCTTGCCAATTCGACAATGTTTCTTTTGTCTCAATGGGCCTGTATCGCACACAGTTAAATAATACAAATGATCACAGCCATGTATAGAGATGTAACAGCAAGCACTGAGATTGTTGAAATTAACACAACGCAGTTAAGGAGTTGAACAATTGGAAACAATTTCACCAACGTTATTCACATCAGGGTTATACTGTAATACCTACGCATTCATATTCATGAGCATGTGACGTCATCCAAATGGACACCCCCACCCCTCATTAATAATCATGAGCAGGCAACGTCACTCCACATCGAAAAGCCCCCCCCATTGATAATCATAAGTTGACGTCCTCCAAATGGACCCCCCCCCCATTCATAATAATTAGCGGCTGACGTCACTCCACATGGGGGACCGAGGCGCCTCCTCCCCTCTCCTCGGCGTCAACTTACAACCCTCACTACAAGGGCAGAACCCTCACGTCATCACGCGATCTCCGTAACGCTGTTGAGACATCAAAGTAAAAAGGACGTCGTGATGAACAAGGGATTATAACCTTAAAATGAAATAAGTCTGTGTCACCGCGCCCTTACAAATTGCACACGCATTTATGCAATGAATATCACGTCGCGGTCTGCTTATCGCTTTTAAGTTTCAGATTTACTGCAATACACCCGTCCTTGGATGGGCAAAGGGCTAGTCCACTATAATTACCAATGTAAACAAACTGCCGTAAATTATTGTAAAGTTTGGGTAAAGATACCATTACGTTCACTGAACAAAATCATGTCTGGGAGGGACAACAAAGTATATACTGTCTATTTATGGGAAATGATTGAAGGCAGAACAGAATATAATGGTGAAATACTGTATATGTGACTTAGAGCAGCTTGGAGTAATTGTTGGACAATTCAGAATTCAAATGTCGACTGAGGAATGATTTCAATTGGTGCGATCAGGAAACACATTTTCCTGCGCATCATATTGACCGAGGAAAATGTAGTACGCGGGCTTGGGTAGGACATTGCTAGATGATAGCTGATGGACGACATTGGTGACAATAGCAGACAAAGGAGTGAACATGCCCAAGAGACAAGGCCAAGGAAGGTATGTAGCGATAATGTGTCATGCATGTATGTTGCACTTATTTCGCACCGTACATAGCCAACCATGCTAATCTGAGGTGCGGAGGAAGAACAACAAATCAAACGCGAAGAGCAGTTCTAAAGAATCGAGTTTCCAGTTTAGATTAAACAAAACGATTTAGTCGTGTGCAGGAGGGAGGTGGAGTAAGGGCATCACAATGCCCTGAGGGATGGAGGCGATGTGGAGAGGCCTTCATCATCCAGCACTATTTCTGCGGCCATAAAAAGTCTGCATCGCAGGGCATTTTCATCGTCACCATCATCTCGCCGTAACCTCACCATCACCACCAGGGCCAGCAGGGTAGCGCAGTACATCACAGAAAGAGCAGCTGGGTTCGTTTCCGGACTCGGGAGCCTTTTTGTGTGGAGTTTGTATGTTCTCCCCCCGTTCTGCATACATATCCTCCGGATTCTCCGATATATGACAGCCAAAATATCCCAGGACTGAACAATTACCCGCAATGTACTTAATGTGATCACACGGTGACCTAACCACCATCTTACTAATTGCACATAGCAACATCACCCCCAACTGTTGACACTTGGCAGGGCCCTCGTCTTGAGACTCAGCAACGCTTTGCTGGATAAGTAAGCGTTATAACAACAATCACGATGACGATGATCACCATCATCATCTCATTGCGGTGACCTTTCCATCATCATCTCATTGCGGTGACCTTTCCATCAGCTGTGCGCACGTGTCCGAGAGGGGCGGGGTGTGCGTGACGTCACCGCGTGGCCCCCGGAAGTGCCGCACGTGACGCGCCCATAAGACATGGCGACCGAGCAGTGAGAGATCCCGAGCGGAGCGCGCAAAGTTCAGCATCGCCCTCGCGTGGCCCAGTGTTGGCTCTCGGTGACAGCGAACGACACCTCACGGCACCGACGAAATTTTCCCGCCGTCACTTCGAGCGTCAATAGCAAGAAGCGGACGCGATTTGTTGGTGAGTTTTTAGCTCTGGCCTCGCAGCCAAGGCCTAGCCATTGCCCTGATTCTCCGCAGGAAGCCTGCGCGTAGGCCTCCCGCGGGGGCCGCGCTCCGTCGCCGCGGCAGGGGAATGCGAGGGCGAGATTCCTCCGTCCCCTCTGCCCCCGTCGCCGTGTTTATCTGCGGGTGTCGCGCTACCGCCGCCGCCGCCGTGAACGCATGCGGACGTGTGGCGATGAACGCACGCCCGAGACATCGCAACGGCCGGGCGGCATTGTAAACACGGTGGGGGTGTGGGGGGGGATGTCGGGTCGTGATGCCATTACTGCGGAATCCAGACGCGGGGCCTTCCCGCCCGGAACAACCCGCTGCTGGTCCCGAGGCAACGAGTCTTGGTCTCATTTTCCCTCGTCTCACTTCCGGACCCCTATTGCCTCTCGATCACCTCGCCGTCCTCTCTCTCTGCCGGCTGTGGCATGCGGGTGGCACGGCCCGGTCACCCGGGTTCGTGCGCGGGGTTGCGCCTGTCGTGCCGTCCTTCATCGTGGGTTGTGCTGTTGTTGATATTGTATTGTGTATAACCGCGTTGTTCGAATGATTCCTCTGCCCATGAAACCCGATATGTCTAGCTTGCATTGTCTCGACTTCGCTCCGGCCCTGTCTCAACATATGTGCGAGTCGCCCCCAAATCTACTTTCGTAAATCAAATTGCAGTCCCGGGCATTGCACTGATCAGCTTCTTGCTGTGAGCCTCGATTGCGGGCAGTACTGTCCTCAATATGGCACGGAGCTCTTTGTAGCGACGACCAACCGATTGCGTCAGGTGTTGTATTTTGTTCAGACCGCTCGCGTCTGTCGGAAGGAGTGGTTCATCTCCACTTCTCGTGTAGAAACCGCAAGTGACCTTTCTCATCCTCTCAATGGGTTCCTGTTGTGACTCTCATCCGTTTAGCTTCGCACAAGCAGCCATCACCACCACCGCCGTCTCTGTTGGAGAAGCCTGAAAATCAGAATGTCTGCGAGTCCCGTGAGCGGCGAGGAGCCCAGCGAGTGCCCCCTGTGCATGGAGCCGCTCGAAATTGACGATGTGCACTTCTTCCCCTGCACATGCGGATACCAGATCTGCCGCTTCTGCTGGCACCGCATCCGCACTGACGAGAACGGCCTGTGCCCAGCCTGTCGCAAGGCACGGAACCCCCCTTTCTATACACACACATCACAGGCACGCTTCTAAGACATCCACGCTGTAGTCTCACAACCCACAATTAAGTATCTACCCACACTCTACACTAAACAGTATCTACTCACACAGCATCGAATACCCACACTCCAGCCTCTAACCAAACTCTACAGCCCACACACTGAGGTTTGAGTAAAACCCCAGCCTATATCTGTATCTTCACTACATACCTACACCTCCGCCCTCTTCCCAGCCTCACCTGAAAGACTGAATCTCACTCCACACATGTACCTCCATCTACTGCATACACTTCACCCAACAGCGCAGAATCTATCAGCAACCTCGAGACTTCATCCAAAATCTGCACCCACCCTCCACCATGAAAAAACACACTGCACCTCAAAGCCATCATAGGCACACTCACATAGATAGACAGGCACATATTTTAATATGTACGTGCTTATGCGTTTATACCCATGAACAAATCACCCAGAATGTTCCGGATCTCTTTTGATCTCTGAAGCTAAGCTGGTTCAATCCTGGAAAGTGCTTTGATGGGCTGCCTTCATGCACAAGCAGGTCTTAGAGACATCTGTGGGGCTGTGCTATGTCGTGGGAAATAGAGGGCAGTGCACCAAACTCCATTGCTGTGCTGTGCTTTTATGCTCCCACACCTTTGCTCTCCTCCATAACCAATCCACACTAATTGGCACGGTCAAATAATTCCCAAAACCCTGCAATAGTTTGACTGATGGCCTCTGTATATGTACACGTGTGTGTGTGCGTTAATGTGCACTCGTGTATGTCCGCAGCCCTATTCAGAGAATCCGGCTGTGTACAAACCGCTGTCGACGGAGGAGCTGCAGAGAATAAAGAGCGAGAAGAAGCAGAAGCAGAATGAGCGCAAACACAAGCTGTCCGAGAACCGTAAACACCTGGGCAGCGTGCGTGTGGTGCAGAGGAACCTCGTCTTTGTTGTCGGACTGTCGCAGAGGCTGGCTGACCATGAGGTCACACACACATGCACGTGCCACACAGGCACACAGACAAATTCCCCCTGTATAGCCACACACAGTGTTGGGCCAGGTGCTGTTAGTGAGGACATTTGAAGGCCAGGACAGAACTGACTGGCCACATTCTGTTTCCTCCCTGCCAATGTGTACACACCGCACCTAGGGGAAGCCCAGGAAAGGTTCAGATATGAATCGATGATGTTGGCCGTTAGTGGGAATTGAACTCGTGGTGGCGGGTTTGTTGCGCAGTTGAAATAACCACTGCACTACCACTCGGCCACTACGTGTGCACATCCACACTGGCTTGCACACACATGTACACAAATGTGCCCATACATGCACACCCATGAAAACATGGGCGTGCATATGCACACCAGAAAATACCCTGGTGTTGCCACTCACCAGGCAACCAGTTCTTGTATAAAAAGTAACACTTGTCACCAAGTTACAATATGAAGCTTAAGTGCTGTTTCATTTCACAGGAGTCAACTCTTTATTAACTACTAGGGAAACGGATAGGAGGGGTAACCGCAGATAATACAAAACAAGGATATTGCACAACATATTTGAATGAGGTTATAGAGAACACATTTATTGTCTACCCATGTAGACTGGTGGAGGAGATATAGACTTAGTCATTCGGTTTTATTGCTTCTTAAAGTGCTTTGTTGACTTGCGTGGTTGCGGTCATGTGAGCAATAAGTGACTGTTCCTAGATTGGAGAGTAACGGCTAATGTTACAAACTCAACTCCGTCATCAACAACACTGGCCTTCAAAGGAAATAGCTGATGTTTCGGGCAATGGCTCTTAACTGCACATAAATAGAGGAGCCAGAGAGATGGAGACTGCACTATACAACATGTGAGCTGTTACATATTAATATATCGAATAATTGAGCCCAAGAATGAGTCGCGATGTGGATAACGGTGTTGATCATTTTTTAGGTGGATACTAAGAGACCACACTAACATGGTTACCCATAATGCATTGTGCCAACAACATTAATTAAGTTAGATACAAATGAGTATGGAGCAATACTTTTTTGATTGAGGGGTTTGTCTGCTACTTGATATTTATAAAAAGTTAGCAAATAATTAAACCATTTCGTGCATATGCCAATTAAAGATTTAATCAGACATTTAAAACATTTCTCATGCCCTATTGAGTACAGTGCACACTCCAGCTCTTAAGCACTCCCAATGGCCTCTCTTTGCGATGAAGAAGGGCCATTGCCCATCTTGTTTCCTTTGAAGGCAGTGCTATTGACGGAGTTATTGTAATTTGTGCTTGTGCAATACTGCCAACGGTAGCAGTATCGCCTATGTAATTTAGCTAATAATTAAAGCAGTGCACACATGTAAACATGTTTATTTTTCTGCAAGCTACAACCCAGCTATGCAACCTAGATTATACCAACTACGGACCAATTGAGCGTTAATTGTAAGTTTTGGACACATTTTCCAGGATATGGATTTCAACATGTTGTGCTTTTATTATTTAGTGGCCCCATGTCTGATTGGTTTTATTTTAAGCTTTGGCTATGTTTTTAAGAAACCCATTTCATGATTTCTTTGAGACATTATTCATTCCATAGTCTGGGCAGAGACAGCTCCCATTTTGCCAGCAGAAGTGGATGCGGTGACATGAGCAGATGTTGCAGTGGTGGACCGTTGTTGGGTTGTTGGGCGTGCTTTACTGTTGTTACGTTGGGTTGTCGTCTCTGATTGCTGGATGTCATTGTGCATGGCGGCGTTGTGTCGTGTCATGCTCAGGTGTTGAAGCGGCCCGAATACTTTGGGAAGTTTGGAAAAATCCACAAGGTGGTCGTCAACAACAGCACGTCCTACGCCGGCTCCCAGGTATCAGCCTTTTGTGGGTGTTCCAAGAAGGTGGAGCTATGGTGCACTGCTGATGACACAGCAGGGAGTGTTTGTTGGATTCTGGCTGTGGCAGTGGTGGGGAGAATGCGCCTCTGATTATATGTAAGCGGTGGCTTTAATCCTGGCTCATGGGAGGAGTGAACAGGATTGAGTTTCTGCTGATCACACCCAGTGTTTCTCTAAATACTCAATGTCCAGTGCCTAACATTGTTGGCGCCGCCAGTTCCAACTTTCTCGTTTTAGTCACGGCAGCCACATCTAAGCATGTTATAATATATGAGCGTTTGAGTGTTGCCATGTGTGTGATTATGCTGGATGCATTCACATGGTTAGTCACTTGCAGAGCAACAGTGGTAGGCTGCTGCCTCGATGTGAGTGGCCTGGTGGCTCAGCTGTCAGAGCGCTGAGCCAGCCCTGATCAAATCTTGGTTTCGAGTCGCTTTTTTAGCTCTCTGGGATTCCAATTGGATTCTCAAGTGTAGGGTGATTATGGTATCGGCTAAGTCACAAATGACTGTTCCACAAAAAACCCTAACATCAAATTTACTTCTGCTTTGGCCAAATTACACTTCTGTGAATGAAAATATCGGTTTGACTTTCAGGTGACGAACATTACTCTCATTGGCAGCAAGTGGAAAAGTGCTACCCCCATTTGTGTTGAACAGGCCATTCGAAGGGATTTCGGAGGTTGCTCTGGTATCTGTTTCTGGGGGCCATTCTATAACAAAGGGTTGCACAGCTCAGAGTTCAGAGTGGATACTTGATCTCATGATATAACACTGATAGCACAATCGAGATAACATTGGCGAAATATACTGAAAAAGTGTGGTGCTCGCATGGGTACTCACCGAGTGTTTTTGTGCTTGCAGGGCCCGAGCGCGAGTGCGTACATCACGTACGTGCGGTGGGAGGACGCCCTGCGTGCCATCCAGGCCGTCAACAACGTGCAGGCCGATGGGCGCACGCTCAAGGTGAACACCTGGCCCCCCTGCAGATCAATACCCCATCTCTTACCACCACAATACACATCGGCCACGGTCAATCCACTGCTGGATGAAGGCCTCTTCCCAATGCTGCCACCATCTCTCATGATCCTGCGTTGCAACGATCCATCAAGCACCTGCACGCATACTGGTTGAATTGCTCCATTTCCGAGGTGGGCAACCTCTGGGGTGCCTCCCATTCCTTGGCTGCGACGCTGTCATTAATCTGGACCATTGTCTATCCCTTCAAGCCAGAACGTTGCCTGCCCAAGCCCACTTTTCTAAATAGTTTGTACGATGTGATTAACCGATGTATGTTCTCTAATCCATGTGTTCCTCTTTATGTCTCTGTGTAATTCCAAGCAAGGATATCTCCATGCTTTCTTTTGTAGTTCAAACTGTTTCGTTCATGAACATGTCATGTCGGGTAGCACACCCTGAATACGCCTTTACTTGTTTACATTGGCACATCATATACACTCAGTCACTTACACACGCACCACTTAGGTGTAGTCTTGTGTAGTCCTAGCCTGCAGCTTGTGCAGTGCGACGTGGTGTTCGCTTATTACCTGAAAAGGTATGCCAAGGTTGTTGTTCTACCATGTGTGAAATATAAAAGCCACGTGCGCTTGTCGAAGTTTAAGTACAAGCATGTATAAACGCTCACAAAAAACAAACTTCTCCGTCATCATGAACTCTTCCTTAAATATATAAATATTTGTAATCGGCTTGTGTTTCGGAGAGACACCCAAGCTGTTCTGAAGAAGAGCCACTCCCCAAAACGCCGTGCTACGACAATCATTCGCGAAAAATGCGTGAATTTTGGGGTTCATAAAATAATTTTCATAATTCCACCAGTCAAAATTAGATTTTTGTTAAATGTACCTGCGAATACGCGTGCACACACATATGCTCACATGCGCACACAATCATGCAGGCATCGCTGGGAACCACCAAGTACTGCAGCTACTTCCTGAAGAGCGCTCAGTGTCCCAAGCCGGACTGCATGTACCTACACGAACTGGGCGACGAGGCTGCCAGCTTCACCAAGGAGGACATGCAGGTGCCTTGGGACCCAGCCACAGGCATTGTTGAAGGGGGGGCGGTCTCTCCGTAAACTTGAACCTGAGCAGAATCTGCCCATGGACCTGGCTGTTTTTTTTACAATCGTCTTGAAAGGATGTGGCCCAGCGGTAGTGCCGCTCGTTGCAGAGGTTCGATGTTCAAATTGGGCAGATCTCCTACGGTTACTGCAGGTGTTGCCATCACGGTCATCATCACCCACTGCATCATCACAGCGGCTGCCCTGGTTTATACTGCGGTGTGTGTTGACCATCAAGTAATCTACGCCACCAGCTTCACAGTGGATGTTAAATATCCCGATGACTTAATTCGGAGAAGAATAGCCCATTGTGTCTCGTATCATGGTCCAAGTTTTCCCAATTTGAAAGAGTATACCACAAATGACATTGCAACTTAGCACGACCTTTGTGAAAAAAGTCTTGAGACTCTGTGAGGCTTTCATGGGAAACAAGTATAATGTATATGTGATGTATCCTTTTATTGCCACCTCTCTGATTTATATTGACCTTGGTCTTGTGCAGTACATGATTGGTTACAGAGGTTGATCTTTACTTAAAGTGGTGAACAACGTCATGTTCTGGCTCTCCGCTGTGGGTGCTTTCAGGCTGGCAAACACCAGGACTATGAACAGAAGCTCTTGTCAGACCTCGCAAAATCCGGTCCAGCTGCACCCCCGGCCACCACCAACTCGAGCCTTCTGCCTCCCAACGCTGCCCCCCCTCCCAGTTGTGACAAGAATGGGCGGGGCCGACAAACGGGCACCTTCAGGTGACCACTATCGTGTGCCACACTGGCCTGTTTCACACCGCTCCCCTTGTTAGGCAGTACCACATGTTCACAATGAGCACTCCAACCGGTGGCATGATTTTCTCTAACGTTACGCACCGTGCTGGGATACACCTCACCCATGCTTTACCATTCTGTGCCACACCACAATAAGCATACCGCCCCTCACTCTACCACACCATGCCAGTGGCACACCGTACATTACAACAGTGCTACAATATGTCCTGCCACACCATGAACCATGGCTTTACCACACCACGCTACAACCACATCATGGCTGTACCACACCACGCTGTGCCATCGTAACACCATGGTGGTAGTACACCACGCATTGCACACGTCAATACCACACTTGAAAGCCTCGTGTGTCTTAACACCTTGTGCCAGTGTTAATAACACGTCTTCTTTTCAATGCGGTCTCCCCTCGTGTGTGTGTGTATGTGCACGAAGGCCGGGCAGCAGCAACAAGGAGAACTGGCCGTCGTTAGCAAACCCGGGAAGTTTGGCGTCGGAGAATGGAATAGGGGGTGAAGGCAGCCCGAGCTCAACACCCAGTCCAGACCTCAGCCCAGAGATGCACACAACTACAGAACACAGGTGAGTTTTGTGCACACGTACACGTGTATACGGAGACACACATGGCCATGTTGCGTGTGTTGGCCAACCCTGATCTCCTGCCTAAGTCTGTTGTGTTTTGTTTCAGACCTCCAGACAATCACACTACAGATGCACAGAGTAATCACCAGTCCAGTAGCAGCCCCACACAGGTGAGATATGCCTTTGCTTGGCTTGTTCACAATTGTGTTCCTCTATTATTATGATTATTTACCTGAGAAAGCCTCGCTGAGGAAGGTCCATGTACGTTTATGCAGTAGTGTTTGATGTTTTGTAATCCCAATTGAGTCGTTTGCAGGTCGCACAGGAGAGGGCAGCACTTTCCCACCCACTATATTTAATTGAGGTCTGTTGCATGAGCTTCAAATGTTTTAATTCTGAGCTGAAATCTTGCCAAACATAATGTTATTTTTAGATTTAAATTTCCATGTAATAAGCCACTTCGTTTGACCTATCATTTGTGGCCAGGTCACTTTTGAAAAAGAGCTATATAGCTGAGTGGGCCTTATCTGGAAATAAACTCCTTAAAACAAGAAAAAACGGTTTTGTTAACAACTTTGTTTAACTCACAGTCGAGAAGTCCGTCAATGGGACACGCGGCGCCTGCTTTCTGTGCGAGCCGATTCCACAGTTTAGGGACAGTGGCGTTTTTGACCTCAATTATATAATTAATCAGCCGTCCATACAAACATTGTAATTGGTTGAAAGGAGGCAATTAATTGATGAATTGATGCCGATTTTCATACAGCCATGCATTGTCACTGGATCTGAGTACGTGTGCAAAGTTTGGAATTGATTGGACAACAGGAAGTAGACTAACTTTTGATTACAAGATTTGACTACGACGGACACACGTGAAGTTAAATTAAACCGTTGAAAAATAAGTGGTTTTCTGCAGTTATTGATGACATGAGACCATGAACTTGCCACACTTGAGAACCCGGTTTAATCATAGAGCCGGCTGACTCTGATTGGGTTTCAGGATCTCAGTGGTGCTGGTTTAGCGCTGTAACCCCCGAGCCAACCCGTCTGCGGGCAGGTTCTTAAGAGTCCGTTCGTCACCCGTCTGTATGTGTGGTGTCCCAGTGATCAGCGGTAGTGTAGTGTTTAGTGCACTGCACTATTAACCTGGTGACTTGACTTGGAATCCCGCTCACAGCCAACATTGGTGAAGAATATCTGACCCAGTCCTAGGCCTACCCAAGGTTTACGCTGCTTTAAACGAGTACCTTGTGCAATATGTAAATTGGGGGGGTAAAGGCGGCCAGGCATGGTTTTGTCCAACACCACTCCCTTGTGCTGCTCTTAATAGGTGCTCTCTAATAGCACTTGCCCCAACAACGTGTTTAAAGGAGGACCATATAGGAAATATTTGTCTTTGTGGTGTCACAGAGCGGCAGTGGGAACAGTGCTGACCTGGACGGGGGAATCAGCCTGACCCCATCACCACCTCCCGGCCTCCCGAGCCCTCGGCCTGCATTTGACCCCGTGCCGGGCGGGGTAAGCGCTGGCATCGGCCTGGGGCTGGGTGGCCCCGAGAGCTCGCAGTCCCTCTTCTCGTCCAGCTCCAACCCATTCCGGCACCGGCTCGTGGGCATGGGGCTTCCCTTGCCAGACCTGGTGCCGCACACGCCAGACTGGCTCGGAGCGCCCAGCCTGTCCGAGCCAATGCCGGAGGCGCCTTTCACATCCGGTGAGAAGCGGCGATGTGGCGATGTCGGGAAGCCAAGCGGATTTTGAGGAATGGCTGTTGGTTGTATGTAGATTTGTAATAAGTTGCTACTGGGCTGCAGTCGCCCTCCAGCGATGGTGGGTGGAGTAGCGACGCTTGCAACAATGAGCAGGGTGCCGGGCAGCTAAACACAGCAGGTTGATAGTGGTGAGTGCAGGCGGTGCAACTGTCAGTCATTTCAGTTGACCCATAATACAGTACCTGGGTCTGTCCCATGATCTGCCAGTGAGAACTCATTGCATCACGTTGCCTCAATGTGCACATGGCCTCAAAATGCACCGAGCCTAGCACAAGCACCATGATGATGTGATCTTCACTTAGTGGAGAATGGCAGTTGTGGATGTTTACATGCATTTGCGTATGTTTGGGGAGTTTATTGCCCAGTGTGTGTGTGTGGTGCAGTGGGTCACACACTGCCCTATGTTCCCAGCGATCTGTGCTTGGGTCCAGGCCTTGAGCATCATCATTGGCAGGAGTTTTATCTAAATCTCTGCTGGACCTCCTCTCGGTTGCCGGTCGTAAACGTCGGGACTGAATTTGAGACACAAGTGCCTGAGTGTGGTGCAATCCGTGCCCCCTATTCATCGTGCCGCCCTTAAAGTTCCTCACGAGCAGCCTTTGCCAGTGCACCCTCCCAGTGAGGCTAACCATGCGATGCTCGGCTATTCCGTTCCTGTGTAGAAACCATCCCTGTGTCCTCTGCGACGGACTGGCAAGCTGCTTTTGGGTTTGGCTCCTCGAAGACGCAGGACGACGATCTGGGCTTCGACCCGTTTGACGTCACCAGCAAGGCGCTCGCCGACCTCATGGAGAAGGAGCTCTCTTTGTCCTGCCCTCCGCTCACGGTGTCGAGTGTAACCGCGCACGGGCCCCCGGGGTTCCACAACCACCACCTCCACAACCGGCACGCCTACGCTCACGCCAACGGCCTGCTGGGCGGTCACGCCAACGGCCTCCTCCCGGCGGCTAACGGCGTGGCGTTCGTGCCGGCGCGGGGCTACGCGGCGCGGCCCAGCGCGGCGCTGCCCCTCGGCTTCCCGCTGTGGCACCCGGCGCGGTTAGCTCATCACCCGCACGGCGCGCCCGGAAGGCAGCCACCGTCGCCAACCGCGTCGTCGCAACCGCCGACCTCGTCCGCAGCCTCTGCGCCCGCATACGGCGTGGAACCCTCGCTCGCCGCACGGCACGGCCCTGGCACAGGTGGGGGCCGAAACGACGTCGGAGCGACTTGGAGGCGGGGTATGGCCGTGGCATTGGGGGGGTGTGGAGATTTAGAAATGTGGCCTTGCACGGGCACCGTGGTGACGTCTCCGCCACTTCGTGGACAATGGCGGTTGTGTGTTAATGAGCGATAGCGTAGTGGTTGGTGCCCTGCGCTACGGAGCCAACAACCTGAGTTGGATTCGCAGCTTTGGCGAATGCAAGGGGCGAACTGTGCCCGTGTGCGAGCGTCGTGTGTGTGTGGCTGCGCTTGCATGGATCCCGTTCGGTGAGCTCCGCCTCTGCACTGACCGCCGTCCGTGCGCGCGTGCAGACACTGACGGCGCCTCGAGCGACTCTCACAAGGAGTGGCAGGACAGCCTCCGTGCACTGCTCCCCAACGTCAACATCAGTTTTGGGGGGCTGCCCCCCGGTTTACCCCATGGCTCCAACTTACCCCAGCCCCCCGGCCCCCACACTGCCGGCACAGCGAGCGGACCCGGTGAGACGCTGCTCACAAGTGTTTTGTGATTCTGCGTTGATAGTGGAGGTGCATGAGCACAAATAATACAACTCCACGCATGCGTCGCTAACGTTGCCCCTGAGAGGATAGCGTAATAGGTGACCTTTTTGGCAATGGTCCTTTTCAACAGCGTATTTGCTATGATAGCCCAAGCATGTATTAGGTAGGCCGCCTTTTCCTTTAATGCACCGCTGCCGGTGTGGGCGAGCTCGGCTGACCGAGAGGCTCTTCCCACGGTGTGTTGGGGCAGGTGCAGCCAAGGTGGAGCCCATGTGGCCAGGGGACAACGGCTGGATGGACCCTGCCATCATCACAGGTACTGCACTGGCATGATGACCACAGCCTCCCCTCGGCACCATGGTGTGGCAGGGGGGGGAAAGAGGGTTGTGATGGAGCCTGCATTTCTCAGGGCCTCTTGTCGGGAAGTCTACGTGGGACTGTAGCAAGTGAGAATGCATCACAGCAGGGTTGCAGCTCCTATGGCTGCCTGGCCTGTGACTTAAATTCACATGGCCCACATAATTTATGCCCCTTCATGTGATAATGGTGGTCGTCGCTATGATAACGGTGGTTGTGGTGGCTATGGGAGTGGTAGTTGTTGGTGGTGGCTTTACTAGTGATGGTAATGGTCATGGTAATGTTGGTTATTGTGGTGATGGTGGTTATGGCCATGTTGGCAATGGTAGCAATGCAGTTTGTTGGGCGCGTGTGCCATGCAGGCATCCCTGCGTGCGGGGGGCTGGTGCCGGAGTGCCTGGACGAGAGCCCCCCACACTGGCTCAAGTCCCTGCAGGCGCTCACCGAGCAGGACTGCCCCCTGTCCCCACCGCCAGCTCCGCGCACCACCGGCGCCCCTCCGCCCCACTATCTGACGCACACAAACCCCGCGGCGCACGCCGGAATGCTGCGGCCCGGCTGGGGGGCCGTGCATCCCCATGCCAACATGGCCCCCTTCGCAGGGCTGGGCCCTCTCAGCAGACGCACGCCACCGCCCGGCTTCCAGCCGGCACTCGGCCCCACAAACAAACCTCCTGCAGACTTCCTACAGAGCCTGGCAACCAACCAGCATTAGCACCGCCCCTCTCCACCGCCCATCCCGGTGTGCGTCTCTGGCCTCCCGTCCCCTCCCCTATTCTCGCCAACCTCTTCACTCGTTTTGTCACTCTCGAGCCCTTTGTCTCCATCCTTGAAGTTGTTGGATCGATATCTGTCTCTCATTCACCCCCCGCCCCTCCCCTGTCTCTCGGATCATTGCAACAAGATGTATAATGGGGGAGGGGAAACGCAGCAGGAGATGCTTAACATGAATAATTTCCCAAAGGAAAAACCCCTAAGATCAAAGTCCACAAGTGGGGGCGGTGGCGTCGCATGCGACGAGGAGGCTTGCGCGGTGCCTGCAACCGGCACTGAATGGGTGCGACAAACTCACCTGGTTTGTGGTTTCAGCACGGGGCCCACCTTCCCTCCCTCCCTCCCTCCTTTCCCCAGTCTCGCTCACCCCGCTTCTTGCCGTCCCGCTTGGCTCCGTTTTAATGCAATCCCAGGGAGTGCTCAAAGAACCTGGCCACGCACAATCATTGTTTGTAGTAGATGTATTGTATGCCAACGTCAGAGCAATGCCAGGGTGCAAAAGTCTATGATGAGCTTGGACAACTTTTGCTGGCAGCTGTCACAGGTGACACGTTTACGATGAGCAACTGCAGTAATTTCTGCTCTGGCCTGTGGACTACTTGTACCAAAATGAATTAGCAGATGATTCGCCTTCCCAAAGTGTTTTACACATCCCATCAGGCACACGGGTTCTAGGAGTGATTTATCAACAGCATTTAATACATGCAGGTTCTGGACTGGTTTCAACATTCACTGTCGCATCGGCAGAGTAAGGCTTGCTTAACAATGCTTGTGAACTGCCAGATTACTTTAGTCAAGGGCTCTTAACTTGGTATCTGACTCGAGGTGGCAGCGATGAGATGTCCAGATTTTATTTGTGCCACCTACATTTTTGCATTTGAAAATTATGACAACCATTGGATTAGTATCTCGGGTAGGAGCGAGAGGGAGCAGCGTTGGGAAGCGGCAAGGGAAAGGGGCAGTCGTTGGCGAGGTGTGCACATGATTGTGCTTAAACAGCTGGTGCCTTTTATGGAAAAAAGTGTTCTTGGGTATGTCGAGGTGGTGTTTCTTAAGTGGAAGTTTAGTTAACGTAGGGTGGTTGTTTCTGTGAGGTGTGGAGGCTTGTGGCAAGAGGAGCAGTTGGAACCTGAGCTGAATGCCAGAGTAGGATTCCTTTTTAAAGTTGGAATAAATGAGTGACGCTGGGTAAGGGGGAACACGTGCAGGTTGGCATCGTGCGCAGCCCATTTTTGTGATATAATTTTCGTGCATAATGAGTTTTTGGAAGACAGGTTTCCGAGGTGGCCTTTGGCATTGCATTAAGACACTTCCCTCCTCACCATTCTGGCTCCCTTGTCCACGAGCTTCCCTTGCTGCCCGCCCCCTCCCTCCCGCTCCCTGGAGTCGCGTGCGAGCGGTCGGAGCTGCGTCGAAGGCGCCGAGGACGTCGGTGGGCTCTGGCTGCTGGAGTCGCCCTTTGCACGATCATGGATGAGACTTCCCACCGCGTCCTCGTGTGGTCTCTTTGCTTCTGCTCCTAGAACCCCCTTGCTACGCCTCGCCTTCCTAGAGCCTCGCTTGTGCCCCCTACAGGGGGTGCCCCCGCAGCTGGCCGCTCGTGCCAAGCTCCACGCTGACCTCGTTGCTACAAAATCGTTAGAGCAGTAGCTGGGGGATGCTGTGTGACCAGGGACCCCCTCGGTCTGTTACCACGCGCTGCTCGGTACACTTGGTCTGCCTCCTCAACGCCAACTTGACGCCCCCCCCCCCTTACATCTCATTCTTATAATTTATGTTCATGCAATAAAACACTGCATTGACTTGAGAGTGTGTGCGATCTCTTTTTATTCGAATCCAGCACGTTCTGTAAATGAGAACCAATTGCAGCAGCGACATCAATACCTTTTTTTCGAGCGCATTCTCTAGATTATGTTGTGCTTACAACCCAATCGTCCTTTAGTGGCAAAGCGGTTGCTCGACTGAGATGCCCGAATGTTGGAAAGATATGTCAGGAATTGGCACATTCCAATGGAGCCAAGACGATGCTCTGCATTCCATCTCGGCAATTGACGCCACAATCTCTACGAGATTCTGCATTGTTCCTCGTCTACGTAACTTCATACCAAATTGTCTTTGAAGTCAGATCAGCTGCTCTGCGACCACCAACATGTTGCAACCACCAGCAATAAGACAGTCCTAGGTGAAACATCGTAGAGACGCTCCCAGGGACTGTCCAATACAAGCGCTGGGCCTTGACAAGAATGCTCCTCACCTGGTTCGCGCAAATCTCGTTGATGGACAAATCGACACTGCAGTGAGAACGAACTGGCGGCACATCTTCACGTCACGACAGCAGATGCAGGTTCTCTCCACACGTCCTTCCATCAGACGTGACGTGAGATGACAATAAACTTCCAGAATACAAGGTCCTGGCCAACCCACAACTCCCAATGCACCCAGACATTGCACGAGCCGCCTGAAGTCCCACACGGCCGCCTTAGCCTCCCAAATGCTAATTACACACAGAACCAGGTACTGATTTAAAGTGAGGCCCAGGACTGGTTCATGTACACGCCACTTTGTGGTCATGTCGGGTTTGTTGCACTACGCTAATCACTGTGCCACCTCTCGCCATACACAATAACTGTCATCCACTACCAAGTGGCAGTGATATGGTGCTTGTGCCAGGTTAGGTGCACCTTGAGGCCACGAAGTGTCGGAGGCTCCGACAGGAGATGGATTGACTGAGATGACTGGCATGCCTCACTTGTGCGCCCCACTGTGCCAACTTGCTGTGTTTTAGCTGCCCAGCGCTCCGCTCATTATGAGCGTCACTCTGACCTCCGCTTTTGGAGGGCGATTGCCTTCAACCACCCTGGAGCCTCAAAGTGCACCTAGCCTGTCACTGCCCAATAACATCCGTGATGAGCCTCCTCCACGTAGGTCAATCTTGATACTGTTGGGACCAGCTCCCGACAAGTCTGATCTTCTCTCACCCATGCCATGCCCATTCATCCCCCTCTAAATGGCACAATAACAGCCAGACAACAATGTCATATGCAATACAAATTTTATTAAAACTTAAAGAATCCTGCTTTGACATCACGATGTACAATGACCCGAGAGTGCTATTTGAATCCGAAATCTTCCGAGGTGCATGTTGGAGGTGCGAATGGTAAACACGGAGCACGCGAAGTCATACATGAAGTGGCGTGACTTGGGGTTCCTGAAATCACAAGCAACGGCAGAAACATAATCCATGCAAAGCAAAGTAGCATAATCAACAACTCGAACCTACTCTGCTGTCGTCTCACACTCGGCACAATCGCTCACGAGCGACACAGCCGCCCAGCCACTACATCTCAATTGAATGAACACCTCGACTGTCACACGAAGAGTTCTCATTTTCTTGTTTCCAAACTTAAAAAATGTTTAACTTTTTTCCATGTCTCAAATGAGAAGAGGTGCCACGTGGGGAAGGCACGGCCTCGGTGCCCTTCCAATGCTCTGTGACGTTTGCTTTGTGCCGAGGCCTTGCGGCCGGACTCGTCGCCTTGCAGGGTGCACGGCCTGCCCTGGTGTCGTCACAGCAGCCCGCCGCTTTCCCAGGGTGGGGAAGGCAAACAACGGGACGTAGCCAGATAAATTTGATCGACTGTGGCAGCCTTGCCCACAGTGGCTCGACGTGAAGGCAGTGCAGCTGGCAACGCTGTACAAGGACACTGACACACACGCACAAAACTCGCAACATCCGCCGCACTTTACACACATACGAGCACGCACACGTGCGCGTGCTTCCCAGCCGTCGTCGTTTGTCGTTGTCGTAGGGAGCGCTAGCGACGTCCGCGGTCCCTGGCGGGCGAGTGGCGGGCGCTGCGGGCGTGCGTCGCCAGCGCGGCCATGCTTGCCGCGGGCGTGCAGGCGCTGGGCTCGCAGCGGCACTCGAGGGCGCGGTGGTAGTCGTACTCCTTGAAGCCGTCGGCGCAGCGCAGGGGCACCGCCTGCTTCTCGAAGTGAACCTCGCGGCAGCACGAGCAGTTGTGGCTGGAGATGCCCTCGGACGTGTACCTGCGTGCACGCGTGGTGGTGGTACAAATTAGCGAGTCTTGAGCCCGATGGAGGCTTCCGGTGTCCAATGAGAAGCTTTGAGGCCGAGCGCAAAGGTGATCTGGTCTTGGCATGAATGGACACTGCTGGGAAGGGCTCGCTATCCAACAATTCCGTTATTCAAGTTGGGGAAGGGTAGCAGCAGATGGGGAAAGTTATTGAATTACTGCAGTGACAGGCAGGTACAGCCGCACCCAGGGTGCTGTTGTGTTGGCCAGTAAGAGGCAGGTAAGGAAGCGTGGGGAGCAGGCCCCTTACCAGCTGAGCGATGGACACAATCCTTCACAGTGCGTCACGTTGACTGGGTAGATTGACTGGCACCCATCCACCATCAGGGTCTGCTCTTCGGAAAACATCTTGCAGCGTTCCGGGACTGGATATCCTGGCAGTTTACCTGTGTGGGTGATGTGTGGAACCCACGCACACAGAGAATTCAGACACGGTAGTTGACACGCGGCTTGGCGCGCGTCGACACGTGGCTGGCGGTGCTTTGGGAAGTGCAGCCACAGCTCACGGGTGCTTTGAGTTTTATGATGTCCCACGAAGCATGGGTGAATGTTCGCGGGTGAATGTTCGTTCGTGTGTAAAGTGTGCTCGGTGTGCTCTGCGAGCACGTGGGCCACAGAGCCGGCGCGTGCTGATGCCCAAAACTCACATTGTTCGCAGCAATCCTTCACCACCACGGTGCCATTCTGTTTGGGGCAGAACAAAGAGAAGCCATGAAACGCTCGCCTTCTCAAGCGGGAGTTGGCAGTGCTCGGCGCTGGTGTCCAGACTAGTGGCGTATCGTGGTTGGCACGGGGCCCTGGCACTAGGGATGAAATGGGGCCTTCCCCTCCAATTTCCCTCACCCCTCTTCGTTGCCCAGTGCCTGGGCCCCTCTGGGCCGTGGGGCCCAGTGTAGTGGCACCGCCTGCACACTACTCGGTAGCTACGCCACTGGCCAGGAAAGAGAATTAGGCACGGGGGGTTACCGAAGCGAGATGTCGGTGTGCATGCATTACCACCGCGGCGGCGGCGGTTCCCAACCTGTGGTCCACAAGGCGATGGGAAGTGGCCCACAGAGGCTGTCACAGTTGTTCTCAGCACACCGCCGGTCTTACTACACATTAGTCCGCGGGTGCGGTTAGTCACCCCCGCGTCAGCGCGTGTGTGCGAGTGTTCGGCAGTCTGCGTGCGTCAACGCATTTGAAAGGGTGCACACACTTACCTCCAGCGCACATTCTTCCTTACTGAATTCTGGACAAAACACATTGGTCACCACCAGCAGGGCATCCCCATTGAACTCCTCACAGCTGTACGACGTGCAGTTTTCTTTCCACGACGTGCCCGTCTGGAGCAGAGGCATTGCACGAGAGAGCACAAGTCGGTACCACCTAAGGTAGCAATACTTTATTAGTGCTGCGTATTTATACAGCCAAGGTGACGAGAGAATTGTTGTCATCATCAACGGGCATCACATCATGTACGTCGGTGCGTTGAGGAGTCCTCATCAAGTCTCACCGGAATCAACGTGCCGTTCCAGGTCTTGCAGACTGCATGGCACACGAAGGGCGCGAGCGTCAAGCAACAGGAACACGCAAAGTTGACATGGGACACACAAATACAGAACAGAGCTGCAATACCGCTCAGAGACGCGGGGTGCCACTTTCCCACAGACCAAACCCAGAGGTGTTTCTCTATCAGAGCTGTGCAGCGTTGGGCAGCACGGCGCGTGTGCTCACGTACACAGGCAGTCCTTGATGCACTTGACAGTGACGGGGCTCTGCTGATGGGTGCCCTGGGGGCAGTAGCAGCCCTCAGCGCCATGGGGAGTGAGGTACGGCGCATCAAGTTTGGCGATTCTGCGGAAACGTCAACACGGGAGTCACAAATAGCATTGGCTACAATGTGTCCTGCAATGTTAGGTCCAGATATCTTCCTATCTAGTATAAATGTGTTGCTTGCTGGCGACAAAATATGCATGAAATAACAATCACCATATTCAAATAACAATCACCGTAATCAAAGAACGATCACCAAAATAAAAGTGAAACGAGACGGAGGTGGGGCGACCATGTGGTGTGCAGTGAGGAGGGGAATGTCATCAGCATCTCCGATGAGCACAGTTGGCTACGTACGGTGCGAAAGAGGTTCAACATACAACATACAGGAATAGGAGAGTGAGAGCGATGATGGGGCTGAAGTGACAGGGGGGGTGCCTTCCAGAGACAGCAGTGGAAGGAGAGACAGGGAGGAGGTCGACCTTGGAGGTGGACCCCACAGCAACGTGGGAGTCGTGGCCGCAAGTTCTGTATGTGCAGCTCTCGCCCGTTAAACCGCGGCAGCAGTGACGAGCGCGTCACGCGACTACCGCTGCCGCGAGGCCATTTCTTCACCGGCCCCGTGACTCAGCGGCAGAGCGAGCGGCTCACAATCGGAAGGTCAACAGTTCACATCCCAGTTGGGGGTTGACCTGGCCCATCATTCCTCTGGGGTCGATAAAATAGCACCACTTTGTGGGAGGTCAACATCGGTTACGGTATGGATAAACTCGTCCCCACCATACGAATGCAGAATTTCCACCACTGGCTCTGCAGGGCTGTAAACAAAAGATGAGCACCGATGCCTCGATGCTCACTCGAGCAGCAGCAGCAGCAGCAGCAGGAAGTCACTGGGAGCTCTCTGAAGGGGTGAGCGAGCAGCCGGGCGTGCCCGCGAGGTGCCCGCGAGGTGCCGCGAGGTGCCGCGAGGTGCCGCGAGGTGCCGCTCACCTGGACGGGAAGCAGTAGGTTTGGTTGCTGCACGCGTGGTACTCGAGCGGAGGCTCACACGTGTAGTCTGTACACACGGACACACACACGTCGCCATCATCCACCTGGACATCAATCGGAACCTCTCGTTTTAGATATCAATTATGGCCATTTGGCCAATTTGCACCACCTTCCTTTTCTCTCAGCAGCAGCATTAAACAAGTCTGCTGCTGCTTTAATTGAATCTGATATGTGGCAGATACAGAGGACACGCAGAGAAAGATATACACGTATCTATGAATGTACACAGATAGATATTCAAACATATACTGCCCGTGTGGATACAGATAGACGTGTACACCTCTGAACTCACAATCACACATACATAAATACACTCACAATCACACATACATAAATACACTCACAATCACACAAACATAAATACACTCACAATCACACGTACATAAATACACTCACAATTACACATACATAAATACACTCACAATCACACATACATAAATACACTCACAATCACACATACATAAATACACTCACAATCACACATACATAAATACACTCACAATCACACATACATAAATACACTCACAATCACACGTACATAAATACACTCACAATCACACGTACATAAATACACTCACAATCACACGTACATAAATACACTCACAATCACACATACATAAATACACTCACAATCACACATACATAAATACACTCACAATCACACATACATAAATACACTCACAATCACACGTACTTAAATACACTCACAATCACACATACATAAATACACTCACAATCACACATACACAAATACACTCACAATCACATACATAAATACACTCACAATCACACATACACAAATACACTCACAATCACATACATAAATACACTCACAATCACACGTACATAAATACACTCACAATCACACGTACATAAATACACTCACAATCACACATACATAAATACACTCACAATCACACATACATAAATACACTCACAATCACACATACATAAATACACTCACAATCACACATACATAAATACACTCACAATCACACATACATAAATACACTCACAATCACACATACATAAATACACTCACAATCACACATACATAAATACACTCACAATCACACATACATAAATACACTCACAATCACACATACATAAATACACTCACAATCACATACATAAATACACTCACAATCACACATACACAAATACGCTCACAATCACACATACTTAAATACACTCACAATCACACATACATAAATACACACACAATCACATACATAAATACACTCACAATCACACATACATAAATACACTCACAATCACACATACATAAATACACTCACAATCACATACATAAATACACTCACAATCACACATACACAAATACACTCACAATCACACATACTTAAATACACTCACAATCACACATACACAAATACACTCACAATCACATACATAAATACACTCACAATCACACATACACAAATACACTCACAATCACACATACTTCGAGGTGCCCGTGACATTGCCATCACGCTTGTGCCAGCTCATTCGCACCGATGTTGGTCGTGAGCGGGAATGGAACTCGGGTCACGAGGTTTGTAACGCGGCGTGCTAACCACTACGCTGCTGCTCCTCGCCGGTGCAGCAGCTGTGCCGATGGGCCAGGACTCACTGCAGAGGCCGTCGGCGAGCGGGCGCCAGTCGACGCAGACGCCGTGCTGAGCGCACAGCTCGGCGTAGAACGCCACGGAGCTGCAGGCCATGGAGCCCGACGAGTGGCAGGCGTCGTAGTTGCACGCGTACAGGTACGGGTCCACGTTCACCAGTGGCCAGCATTCCTTAAACAGCCTGCATGGCGCCAGCGGCAGCAGCAGCAGCAACGTGAGCCTCGTGGTAATGAAGGTGTGCGTGCGCGTGCTCTCCCCATGACCAGTTCATCCAATATTGGCTGCCATTTATCACCCAAGTGCCGATGTTTTACACACCGCACCAGGTGCTCATTTCAGGGAGAGTCGGTTCAGATATTCGCCACTGCTGTTCGTTAACGAGCATAAACTATCACGCAAACTCCGGTCATCCTCGCAGTGGCTTTTGGCGAACTAGCTATCGAACAAAAACGGTGTTCACTTCATCGCGCGTGTTTTCGGAAGTGCTTCTGCGGCCACCTGGAACGCTCTTCCTTCCGATATGAGGAATCCACTGGAGCTATGCACTTTTAAATCTCGATTGAAAACTAATTTAGTTAGAACTGCTTTTTGTGTTAAGTTTGTTGTCCTTCCTCTGCACCTCCAATTAGCACGGTTGGCTACTTATGGTGCGAAAGAAGAAGTTCAACACACATACATATAGAGCTGTGGCCGGGAATCAAATTAAGGTCACCGGGTTTGGAGTGCGCACAAACACGAGTGTGTGTGCGATGTCCGTAATCACTGCAGCGTGCATGCACGTGCGCGTGAATGCGTGCGGATAGAGTCTCGGACGTACGGGTCTAGGAGGAGGTCGCAGGGGCGGCCCGGGGGTGGGCAGGGTGGGCCCGGAGTCGGAGTCGGTCCGTGGTCGGGCGGGTGGCACGGCGTGGAGTTGGTGACCCAGTCCCAGCCGCTGTCCACGCAGCGGTCGGGCGCCAGCACGGTGCCGTTACGCAGCACGCAGTCGTTAGCGCCGTCACCGTCGCACGTGCCTGGGAGCGGGGGGTAGAGGTGGGGGCGGAGCGGGGGGAGGCGCGAGCGACGTCAACTCCGCCGCACGCACAAAGCAGAAGCCGTCGAGAACGCCGTGGCCGCTCCTTCCTCTCGGAAGGGGGCGGCGAGCGGAAGCTGCGCGCGGAGGCGGCTCACCGCACTGGCCCTGCGTGTTGTTGTAGAAGAACTCGTGCTGCAGGTGGACGGAGAAGCGGTCTCCGCTGAACTCCACGTGCGCCCCGATCTCGGGCACCATGATCTGCACGTAGATGGAGTTTTTGCGCCGCACGTCCACCCCCTGCTCCGAGTGAGGCAGCTCCACCATCACATCGTTCACCAGAACCTGCGCCAGAGAGCAAGTCGATGGCGCATGCATCATTGGACTGACGAGAGAGAAAGTTTCTATTTTGCTTAGGAGAAGAAGAGGAACTGCAATCGGAGAGATGTTTGATAACATAGATGGCCAGGGTGAAGGAGTTTACTTGAGTTCTATTATTATTGCTGTGATGCTTGTAGAGCATAACCACTCCATCATTGTCTGCCACAGGGATCGGGATCGGCACCGTCCCTGCTTAACCGGGTCATTAGCGCCATGCCTCCAACAACCTTTTAGCTATGGGAGGAAACCAGAGAACCCAGAGGAAGCCCATGCAGAGCAGCGAGCAAACGTACACACGCCACACAGAAAGGCGACCGAGTCAGGAATCGAACCCAGGTCCTTCTGAATCTGGGGTACGAGTTTCACCGCTGCACCGCCACCCTGCCGCACAAGTGTGCTGCTAACAATCCCCACGACGGTGTTCCAGTTTAAGTTGTTGTCCCGATGTTTAGCATGGCAAATCTCAGCCCACACACGAGAAGAGTGCTCTGCTGCGGAATACACCGCGGGTTTACTCTCCAACACAACACCGGTGTGCTGTACTAGTGTAGTGAGGTAAATGGAATCACTGGCGTTTAGCACCGGAGTGGGTTTGCCATGGAAGCGGGCCCTCGGGGGCATAGTTCTGGCGACGGTCAGAGGGAGGGCAGGTGAGGACGTGACAGTCTGGGTGAACCCGAGAGGGCACGAGACCAGGACAGGGTAGCGGGAGGGCCCAAGGGGTGGCTTGAGGGGCACGTGATGTCCGGTAGAGAACCTGGTGAGATCCAGAAGGGAGTGTGGCTCGAGGCGGATCGAGGCCACGCCTCTCGGGAGCATGAAAGGGAAGTCCCGAGAGTACTCGTGGTCTGTCTTCTGGAATAAACCCGGCGTGCTACGCCTCCTCGATCTTCGGTCTTCGCTCCGCACCGTGGGTCAGTCAGAGTGTTACTAACGGACCCGGTTATGTAGTTACCCTTTAGGGTCTAGTTAACCAGTTGTGTACGTTCATGTAGTAGCCCTGTTGGGGCCGTGTAATAAACGTGTTACCTTCAAGTTCAAGTGTGTGCCTCCGTGAAGAACACTATACGAGTAACGAATTGGCACCTTCAGTTTACGTGACAAACCTTAGTAATTGGCTCTGCCGGGCTGTGGCGGGTTTAGCGACACGTTTATATTTATGCGATCGAACCCAAGAAACCTGTATTATAGATCATGCATTCATACTTGCGCCATTCGCAGCTATGTCTGTGCGTGCGTGAGATGTGTGTGCGTGCACCACGTACCACTTTCAAGGCTCTGTTGGCGTCGTCGGGCGCCGTGACGTTGACGGTCACGCTCTTGTAGCGCACGATGATGGCGCGCGTGCACGTCACGGCGTCGTTGCAGTCGTAGTTGGTGAGGTGCACGGAGAAGTCGTGCCGCGTGAACTTCTCCTCCACCAGGACGTACGTGCAGTTGCCCATGAAGCTGTAGAAGACCTCGTCGAAGGTCATGAGGTGGGGGTCACCCATGCCGCTGCAGTCACCTGCAGAAGTCACGTTTCGTATAATTACTCAAGAGTCCACCTCCGTGTTATCCAACCACCCACCCGAACTCGCCCACCCGAACTCGCCCACCCGAACTCGCCCACCCGAACTCGCCCACCCGAACTCGCCCACCCGAACTCGCCCACCCGAACTCGCCCACCCGAACTCGCCCACCCGAACTCGCCCACCCGAACTCGCCCACCCGAACTCGCCCACCCTCACCCTTCGAGACACAAGCAACGTGTGAAAGCAAGCAGCTCCCCCACGTAAGCACTCGCTCCCAGCCCCCAACACCAATGGTTGATATTCACCACAAAGTGGCATAGTCCTTGTGCCACGCCAGGTCGAATGTCAGGCCATATTAAGCGGCAATGGCTCACCGGCAGAAGGTTGTAGGATAGACGCAGGCTCGGTGTTCAATGCCCTGTCCCACTGGCACGAGCAGCAATCTCCTTCATCGCGGTGCCAGCTTTAGCTGCTCTGCACTCAGTTGTTGCATCTTTCCTCTGCTTTCTGCTGTTGCTGAAGGGCAGCTGTTGGCAGCTGCTCAGCTAAGAGTTACATTTCATGAGCCTTTTCCCCAAAGGATGATTTTAACACCACTAATACTAGTCATCGGCATGTCCATTCAGCTCCTGGTCCTTCTGTGCCGCATCCACCCCATTTCTTCTCTAGCTCACTGCTGCTTGGGCCATGTGGGTTCTGTGGCCAAGCCAATGTGTCCTCGCTTGCTGTAAGAGCTCACGGATGGGCCTCTGTGAGCTCCTCACACAATCAAACAAGGAAAAACCCAGGATGCACACACTTACAGTCGCACACGGTGTGATGGCAGCATCCGTCGTGAGTGGAGACGTTGCGGGGTTGCTTGTTGTGGGGGCACGAGGCGGGGCCCGTGTTGGGCGGGCACACCACGGGGCGCATGTAGACGGTGTTGTAGCCCACGCACACCTTCACCACGCAGCCCTCCGTCCACGTCTCGTTATCCTGGGGGGGGTGGGGGGCACGGCGCGTGCATTAGAAGCCGGCGTCGCCGAGCGCCGGGTTGGGCGTTCAACCCCCACGGCCACACAGGCCACGAGCGTACGGATGCGCAGCGACATTCTGACGCCAAGTGAATAAGGAATGCAGCGAGTTGAATCAGAACTGTGAATGCCACGCGGATTACCTCCCTCGGAGGGACCACGTCAGGGCAGCCCATCCGGTGGGTGGTCGTTGGGATCATGGTGGTGGTGGGGATGAATGTGGGGCCGCTGGTGGTGATGGGGCTGGTTGTTGATCCGCTGGTGGTGGTGATGGGGCTGGTTGTTGATCCGCTGGTGGTGGTGATGGGGCTGGTTGTTGATCCGCTGGTGGTGGTGGTGGGGCTGGTTGTTGATCCGCTGGTGGTGGTGGTGGGGCTGGTTGTTGATCCACTGCTGGTGGTGGTGGGGGGGCTGGTTGTTGATCCGCTGGTGGTGGTGGTGGGGCTGGTTGTTGATCCACTGCTGGTGGTGGTGATGGGGCTGGTTGTTGATTCGCTGGTGGTGGTGGTGGGGCTGGTTGTTGATCCACTGCTGGTGGTGGTGGGGGGGCTCGTTGTTGATCCGCTGGTGGTGGGGCTCGTTGTTGATGTTCTGGTGGTGATGGGGCTGGTTGCTGTTGTTTCACCGATGGTGATGGGCGTGGTGGGGGGGAGGATGGTGGTCGTGGTGGTGCACGGCACAAAGAGGTTCTGCACGGTGCAGTTGGGCAAGCAGATGGCGATGAAGCACATGTTGCCGTCCATGGTGCCGTTGTACATGACCTCACCTGCATCGCGCAGCAAAGACAAAGATCTCCCATATAACCTTGACAGACTGTTGGGGCAAGTGCTGTTAGCGAGCACCTATGAAGGCCGGAATGTTACACAAAGGGATGGGTGGCCAGCACCACGCCCGACCGCCATTGTCTCTCTAGTGGCGATGTTTACACCGCATCGGTTACTCATTTGAGGCCGAGTCGACCTAGGGGAGGCCCAGGACCGGTTCAGATAAACGTCACTGATGTTGGCCGAGAGTGGGAATCGAACTCGGGTCGCCAGGTTCGTAGCGCAGCGCGCTAACCGCTACACCACCGTGGTGCTGTTGTACACGAACTCACCCACACACACAGCACACACACCACTCACACAGCACACACACCACTCACACAGCACACACACACACAGCACACACACACAGCACCCCCACACACAGCACACACACACACATACACACAGCACCCCCACACACAGCACACACACCACTCACACAGCACACACACAGCACACACACACAGCACCCCCACACAAGCACACACACCACTCACACAGCACACTCACACAGCACACACACACAGCACACACACACACAGCACACACACACAGCACCCCCACACACAGCACACACACCACTCACACAGCACACTCACACAGCACACTCACACAGGACACACACACAGCACTCACACACACAGCACACACAGAGACACTCACACCGCCCCTCATCCACGGCTTTGATTGAGCACGGGGGCCTGCACTGCTCATCTGGCGCGACCTTCGCCTGACACCTCCTCACTTGCTGGAACTCGGCAGACATCCCCCACCAATCCCCTGACACTCAGCAGCCACATCGTCCACACACACAAGTACACAACACTACGACACTCCCACACGCCTGCAGCATACCGCTGCATGTGCACGCTACACCACGATCGTACATACAACACCACTGCTGTACCCGACACTGCTACGCCACGTAACATTATACCTGTGAACTACCATAAACTACTCCACTCCACCATTCCATGCCCTTCATCAGTGACGCTTCATTTCGCCTTGCACATGAGTGCATTCGATAATAGGTGTTCTCACAGGACACATAAGCAGAATTGTGAAATTATTTTGTGAAGTTTTTGAGGAAAATGCTCTCATTCCTCAAATCTCTCATTCTGTCCAGCATTTCCGACCAGGTTCCCTGAACACTTCATGAAGAGTACCAACTCCCCTGTCTACCTGAACACTTCATGAAGAGTACCAACTCCCCCTCTTCCTGAACACTTCATGAAGAGTACCAACTCCCCTGTCTACCTGAACACGTCATGAAGAGTACCAGCTCTCTCCTGTCTACCTGAACACTTCATGAAGGATACCAGCTCTCCCCTGTCTACCTGAACACTTCATGAAGAGTACCAACTCCCCTGTCTACCTGAACACTTCATGAAGAGTATCAGCTCTCCCCTGTCTACCTGAACACTTCATGAAGAGTACCAGCTCTCCCTTGTCTACCTGAACACTTCATGATGAGTACCAACTCTCCCCTGTCTACCTGAACACTTCATGAAGAGTATCAGCTCTCCCCTGTCTACCTGCAGGCACCGATGTTGCGAGGGATGCCTGTTGGTAGGCTGATGGTTCTCACAGCCAGAAGGGAAACATTTGATTGTATAGTGCACATAAACATGTTAGTCTTCCAGGGTTTTGAAATGTCGTTCAAATAAGGACATTTGTGTTTGTTTTGTATCCATAACAGCAAGGGAAAGTCGTAGAGGAAGACGTGCACTTTCACTACACACCTACAGACAACGGGCTTTCGATCGATACCAGATCTGTACATGTAGCTTTCAATGTGGATTCGTATAAGGTTTGTTCAAAGTGGCACACAGCCAACGGATTAATGATATATATACAGAGTATTTGCATGAATTGTACAGAATTATGAGCACCATCATTCGATGCGTGTACAGCATTCTGATCGTGAAATTACACTCCCGAGTGTGCATGCCCAGACCTAATATGAAACACGTGCTCAATTAACTCGCAGGAAACTATATGGGCAAGTTGGGGTTATCGGTGTCCTCGCGGTTGGCACGCTCAGACACAGTCAGTCGTTTTACAGGCAAATGTCTTCTTTTTCTCAATGCCGTGTTGGGAAATCGACAGGGGAGGCTCGAACGGTGCGAGTGGAGCAATGCCAGATCGCTCACCTGGAGGAACGGCGTGGCCGTAGGGAGTGGGGCAGACGCACGGCGTGGTGGCTCCAGGGCTCGAGCTCCACGTGGGCGACGCGGTGGTGGGGGGTGAAGTCGTTCTCGGTGGCGTTGACGGTGGAGGTGTTGAAGTTGTTGGTGGAGTGGTTGAGATTGTTGTTGGTGTTGATGGTGCAGTGGTTGTTGGTGGAGTGATTGAGGTTGTCGGTGTTGTTGGTGGTGGAATGGTTGATGGGGTTGTGCTGGGTGTTGTGGTTGACGTTGTTGATGGTGGAGTACTTGAAACTGTCGATGGTGTTGATGGAGTGCTCGAGGTTGTTCGTGGAGTGATTGACGTTGTTGATGGTGGAGTGGTTGTTGGTGGAGTGATTGAGGTTGTCGGTGTTGTTGGTGGTGGAATGGTTGATGGGGTTGTGCTGGGTGTTGTGGTTGACGTTGTTGATGGTGGAGTACTTGAAACTGTCGATGGTGTTGATGGAGTGCTCGAGGTTGTTCGTGGAGTGATTGACGTTGTTGATGGTGGAGTGGTTGATAGTGTTGTGCTCGAAGTTACTGATGGAGTTGTGGTGGTTGATGGTGTTGATGGTGGAGTGCTTGAAACTGTCGATGGTGTTGATGGAGTGCTCGAGGTTGTTTGTGGAGTGATCGAAGTTGTTGGTAGTGTTGGTGGAGTGCTTGAAGCTGTAGATGGTGTTGATGGTGGGGCGGTTGATGGGGTTGTGCTGGAAGTTGTTGATGGTGTTGTACTGGATGTGGTAGTTGCGGGTGTTGGTGGAGTGGTTGATGGTGGAATCATTGAAGTTGACGGAGTTGTGCTGGGTGTGGTGGCCGAGGGTGTTGGTGGTATTGATGGAGTGCTTGAAACTGTTGGTGGTGGTGTTGATGGTGGACTGGTTGATGGGGTTGTGCTGGGGGTGGTTGTGGGTATCCCTATACCTGCAGTCATTGGTGTTGAAATGTATGGGGTGGTTGTTTCAGGTCGATCACAAATCACACAGCAGAGAACCTTGATCTCGTAGTCTTCACATAAGTGAAGGTCATTGTTGAGACAAAGCAAGCCCTCATCCTTGTCACAGATAATGCCCGGCTGAAGCTCTCTGTTCTCTGAACCAATAATTCGGCACTCGATGTCACTGGGCTCAAAGCAGATGATATTTTCTCCTTCTACTTCCCGGATATGAGCAAACGTCTCATTGTCTCCAACAACATCAACCCTTGGGTTATCAGATGAGATCCATCTTGACCACTCGCAATGGGGCGAGCAGGTGGAAGATAGAGGCGTGCTATGTGTGGTAGGTGGTGTTGTATTTGGTGTCTCTATCATTTTGGTTGTTGTAGCTGAATTTGTTGTCGCTGGTGTTGATACTGGAGTGGTTGATGGAGTTGTGCTGGAAGTTGTTGATGAAGTTGTGCTGGGTATGGTGGTTGGTAGTGTTGGTGGAGTGAGTGAGGTTGTTGGTGGTGTTGAAGGTGGAGTGTTTGATGGGGTTGTGCTTGAAGTTGGTGGAGTTTTGCTGGGTGTGGTGGTTGGTGGTGTTGATGAAGTGCTTGAAGTTGTTGGTGGTGTTGATGGTGCAGTGGTTGATGGTGGAGTGATTGAAGTTGTCGGTGGAGTGATTGAGGTTATTGGTGGTGTTGGTAGAGTGCTTGAAGTTGTTGGTGGGGTAGTGCTGGAAGTTGTTGATGAAGTTGTGCTGGGTTTGGTGGTTGGTGATGTTGGTGAAGTGATTGAGGTTGTTAGTGGTGTTGAATGTGGAGTGTTTGATGGGGTTGTGCTTGAAGTTGGTGGAGTTTTGCTGGGTGTGGTGGTTGCAGTTGTTGATGGTGTTTGTGGAGTGATTGAGGTTGCTGGTGTTGTTGATAGTGGAGTATTTGATGGGGTTGTGTTTGGTGTGGTGGTTGCAGTTGTTGATGGAGTGATCGACGTGGTTGATGGTGTATGTGGAGTGAGTGAGGTTGTTGGTGGTGTTGATAATGGCGTGTTTGATGGGGTTGTGCTTGAAGTTGGTGGAGTTTTGCTGGGTGTGGTGGTTGGTGGTGTTGATAAAGTGCTTGAAGTTGTTGGAGGTGTTGATGGTGGAGTGGTTGACGTTGGAATGGTTGATGGCGTTGTGCTGAAAGTTGTTGATGGAGTTTTGCTGGGTGTGGTGGTTGGGGATGTTGGTGGTGTTGGTGGAGTGCTTGAAGTTGTTGGTGGGGTTGATGGTGCAGTGGTTGATGGTGGAGTGATTGAAGTTGTCGGTGGAGTGATTGAGGTTATTGGTGGTGTTGGTAGAGTGCTTGAAGTTGTTGGTGGGGTAGTGCTGGAAGTTGTTGATGAAGTTGTGCTGGGTATGGTGGTTGGTGATGTTGGTGGAGTGAGTGAGGTTGTTGGTGGTGTTGAAGGTGGAGTGTTTGATGGGGTTGTGCTTGAAGTTGGTGGAGTTTTGTTGGGTGTGGTGGTTGGTGGTGTTGATGAAGTGATTGAAGTTGTTGGTGGTGTTGATGGTGCAGTGGTTGATGGTGAAGTGCTTGAAGTTGTTGGTGGTGTTGATGGTGCAGTGGTTGAGGGTGAAGTGGTTGATGGGGTTGTGCTGGAAGTGGTTGATGGAGTTGTGGTGGTTGGGGATGTTGGTGGTGTTGGTGAAGTGATTGAAGTTGTTGGTGGTGTTGTTGATGGTGGAGTGGTTGAGGGTGGATGGGTTGATGGGGTTGTGCTGGAAGTTGTTGATGGAGTTGTGCTGGGTGTGGTGGTTGCAGTTGTTGATGGTGTTTGTGGAGTGATTGAGGTTGTTGGTGTTGTTGATAGTGGAGTGTTTGATGGGGTTGTGCTGGGTGTGGTGGTTGCAGTTGTTGATGGAGTGATCGACGTGGTTGATGGTGTTTGTGGAGTGATTGAGGTTGTTGGTGGTGTTGATAGTGGCGTGTTTGATGGGGTTGTGCTGGGTGTGGTGGTTGCAGTTGTTGATGGAGTGATCGACGTGGTTGATGGTGTTTGTGGAGTGATTGAGGTTGTTGGTGGTGTTGATAGTGGCGTGTTTGATGGGGTTGTGCTTGAAGTTGGTGGAGTTTTGCTGGGTGTGGTGGTTGGTGGTGTTGATGAAGTGCTTGAAGTTGTTGGTGGTGTTGATCGTGCAGTGGTTGATGGTGGAGTGATTGAAGTTGCTGGAGGTGTTGATGGTGGAGTGGTTGACGTTGGAATGGTTGATGGCGTTGTGCTGAAAGTTGTTGATGGAGTTTTGCTGGGTGTGGTGATTGGGGATGTTGGTGGTGTTGATGGAGTGATTGAAGTTGTTGGTGGTGTTGTGCTGGAAGTTATTGATGAAGTTGTGCTGGGTATGGTGGTTGGTGTTGTTGAAGGTGGAGTGTTTGATGGGGTTGTGCTTGAAGTTGATGGAGTTTTGCTTGGTGTGGTGGTTGGTGGTGTTGATGAAGTGCTTGAAGTTGTTGGTGGTGTTGATGGTGCAGTGGTTGATGGTGGAGTGATTGAAGTTGTTGGTGGTGTTGATAGTGGAGTGTTTGATGGGGTTGTGCTTGAAGTTGGTGGTGTTTTGCTGGGTGTGGTGGTTGGTGGTGTTGATGAAGTGCTTGAAGTTGTTGGTGGTGTTGATGGTGCAGTGGTTGATGGTGGAGTGATTGAAGTTGTTGGTGGTGTTGATAGTGGAGTGTTTGATGGGCTTGTGCTTGAAGTTGGTGGAGTTTTGCTGGGTGTGGTGGTTGCTGGTGTTGATGAAGTGCTTGAAGTTGTTGGTGGTGTTGATGGTGCAGTGGTTGATGGTGGAGTGATTGAAGTTGTCGGTGGAGTGATTGAGGTTATTGGTGGTGTTGGTAGAGTGCTTGAAGTTGTTGGTGGGGTAGTGCTGGAAGTTGTTGATGAAGTTGTGCTGGGTTTGGTGGTTGGTGATGTTGGTGGAGTGAGTGAGGTTGTTGGTGGTGTTGAAGGTGGAGTGTTTAATGGAGTTGTGCTTGAAGTTGGTGGAGTTTTGCTGGGTGTGGTGGTTGGTGGTGTTGATGAAGTGCTTGAAGTTGTTGGTGGTGTTGATCGTGCAGTGGTTGATGGTGGAGTGATTGAAGTTGCTGGAGGTGTTGATGGTGGAGTGGTTGACGTTGGAATGGTTGATGGCGTTGTGCTGAAAGTTTTTGATGGAGTGTTGCTGGGTGTGGTGATTGGGGATGTTGGTGGTGTTGATGGAGTGATTGAAGTTGTTGGTGGTGTTGTGCTGGAAGTTATTGATGAAGTTGTGCTGGGTATGGTGGTTGGTGTTGTTGAAGGTGGAGTGTTTGATGGGGTTGTGCTTGAAGTTGGTGGAGTTTTGCTGGGTGTGGTGGTTGGTGGTGTTGATGAAGTGCTTGAAGTTGTTGGTGGTGTTGATGGTGCAGTGGTTGATGGTGAAGTGGTTGATGGGGTTGTGGTGGTTGGGGATATTGGTGGTGTTGGTGAAGTGATTGAAGTTGTTTGTGGTGGTGTTGATGGTGGAGTGGTTGAGGGTGGATGGGTTGATGGGGTTGTGCTGGAAGTTGGTGGAGTTTTGCTTGGTGAAGTGGTTGGTGGTGTTGGTGAAGTGATTGAAGTTGTTTGTGGTGGTGTTGATGGTGGAGTGGTTGAGGGTGGATGGGTTGATGGGGTTGTGCTGGAAGTTGGTGTAGTTTTGCTTGGTGAAGTGGTTGGTGGTGTTGATGGTGCAGTGGTTGATGGTGGAGTGATTGAAGTTGTTGGTGGTGTTGATGGTGCAGTGGTTGATGGTGGAGTGATTGAAGTTGTTGGTGGTGTTGATGGTGCAGTGGTTGATGGTGGAGTGATTGAAGTTGTTGGTGGTGTTGATGGTGCAGTGGTTGATGGTGAAGTGGTTGATGGAGTTGTGGTGGTTGGGGATGTTGGTGGTGTTGGTGAAGTGATTGAAGTTGTTGGTGGTGTTGTTGATGGTGGAGTGGTTGAGGGTGGATGGGTTGATGGGGTTGTGCTGGAAGTTGTTGATGGAGTTGTGCTGGGTGGGGTGGTTGCAGTTGTTGATGGTGTTTGTGGAGTGATTGAGGTTGTTGGTGTTGTTGATAGTGGAGTATTTGATGGGGTTGTGTTTGGTGTGGTGGTTGCAGTTGTTGATGGAGTGATCGACGTGGTTGATGGTGTATGTGGAGTGAGTGAGGTTGTTGGTGGTGTTGATAGTGGCGTGTTTGATGGGGTTGTGCTTGAAGTTGGTGGAGTTTTGCTGGGTGTGGTGGTTGGTGGTGTTGATGAAGTGCTTGAAGTTGCTGGAGGTGTTGAAGGTGGAGTGTTTGAAGTTGTTGGTGGGGTAGTGCTGGAAGTTGTTGATGAAGTTGTGCTGGGTATGGTGGTTGGTGATGTTGGTGGAGTGAGTGAGGTTGTTGGTGGTGTTGAAGGTGGAGTGTTTGATGGGGTTGTGCTTGAAGTTGGTGGAGTTTTGTTGGGTGTGGTGGTTGGTGGTGTTGATGAAGTGATTGAAGTTGTTGGTGGTGTTGATGGTGCAGTGGTTGAGGGTGAAGTGGTTGATGGGGTTGTGCTGGAAGTGGTTGATGGAGTTGTGGTGGTTGGGGATGTTGGTGAAGTGATTGAAGTTGTTGGTGGTGTTGTTGATGGTGGAGTGGTTGAGGGTGGATGGGTTGATGGGGTTGTGCTGGAAGTTGTTGATGGAGTTGTGCTGGGTGTGGTGGTTGCAGTTGTTGATGGTGTTTGTGGAGTGATTGAGGTTGTTGGTGTTGTTGATAGTGGAGTGTTTGATGGGGTTGTGCTTGGTGTGGTGGTTGCAGTTGTTGATGGAGTGATCGACGTGGTTGATGGTGTATGTGGAGTGAGTGAGGTTGTTGGTGGTGTTGATAGTGGCGTGTTTGATGGGGTTGTGCTTGAAGTTGGTGGAGTTTTGCTGGGTGTGGTGGTTGGTGGTGTTGATGAAGTGCTTGAAGTTGTTGGAGGTGTTGATGGTGCAGTGGTTGATAGTGAAGTGCTTGAAGTTGTTGGAGGTGTTGATGGTGGAGTGGTTGACGTTGGAATGGTTGATGGCGTTGTGCTGAAAGTTGTTGATGGAGTTTTGCTGGGTGTGGTGATTGGGGATGTTGGTGGTGTTGATGGAGTGATTGAAGTTGTTGGTGGTGTTGTGCTGGAAGTTATTGATGAAGTTGTGCTGGGTATAGTGGTTGGTGTTGTTGAAGGTGGAGTGTTTGATGGGGTTGTGCTTGAAGTTGATGGAGTTTTGCTTGGTGTGGTGGTTGGTGGTGTTGATGAAGTGCTTGAAGTTGTTGGTGGTGTTGATGGTGCAGTGGTTGATGGCGGAGTGATTGAAGTTGTTGGTGGTGTTGATAGTGGAGTGTTTGATGGGGTTGTGCTTGAAGTTGGTGGTGTTTTGCTGGGTGTGGTGGTTGGTGGTGTTGATGAAGTGCTTGAAGTTGTTGGTGGTGTTGATGGTGCAGTGGTTGATGGTGGAGTGATTGAAGTTGTTGGTGGTGTTGATAGTGGAGTGTTTGATGGGGTTGTGCTTGAAGTTGGTGGTGTTTTGCTGGGTGTGGTGGTTGGTGGTGTTGATGAAGTGCTTGAAGTTGTTGGTGGTGTTGATGGTGCAGTGGTTGATGGTGGAGTGATTGAAGTTGTTGGTGGTGTTGATAGTGGAGTGTTTGATGGGCTTGTGCTTGAAGTTGGTGGAGTTTTGCTGGGTGTGGTGGTTGCTGGTGTTGATGAAGTGCTTGAAGTTGTTGGTGGTGTTGATGGTGCAGTGGTTGATGGTGGAGTGATTGAAGTTGTCGGTGGAGTGATTGAGGTTATTGGTGGTGTTGGTAGAGTGCTTGAAGTTGTTGGTGGGGTAGTGCTGGAAGTTGTTGATGAAGTTGTGCTGGGTTTGGTGGTTGGTGATGTTGGTGGAGTGAGTGAGGTTGTTGGTGGTGTTGAAGGTGGAGTGTTTAATGGGGTTGTGCTTGAAGTTGGTGGAGTTTTGCTGGGTGTGGTGGTTGGTGGTGTTGATGAAGTGCTTGAAGTTGTTGGTGGTGTTGATGGTGCAGTGGTTGATGGTGGAGTGATTGAAGTTGCTGGAGGTGTTGATGGTGGAGTGGTTGACGTTGGAATGGTTGATGGCGTTGTGCTGAAAGTTTTTGATGGAGTGTTGCTGGGTGTGGTGATTGGGGATGTTGGTGGTGTTGATGGAGTGATTGAAGTTGTTGGTGGTGTTGTGCTGGAAGTTATTGATGAAGTTGTGCTGGGTATGGTGGTTGGTGTTGTTGAAGGTGGAGTGTTTGATGGGGTTGTGCTTGAAGTTGATGGAGTTTTGCTTGGTGTGGTGGTTGGTGGTGTTGATGAAGTGCTTGAAGTTGTTGGTGGTGTTGATGGTGCAGTGGTTGATGGTGGAGTGATTGAAGTTGTTGGTGGTGTTGATAGTGGAGTGTTTGATGGGGTTGTGCTTGAAGTTGGTGGTGTTTTGCTGGGTGTGGTGGTTGGTGGTGTTGATGAAGTGCTTGAAGTTGTTGGTGGTGTTGATGGTGCAGTGGTTGATAGTGAAGTGCTTGAAGTTGTTGGAGGTGTTGATGGTGGAGTGGTTGACGTTGGAATGGTTGATGGCGTTGTGCTGAAAGTTGTTGATGGAGTTTTGCTGGGTGTGGTGATTGGGGATGTTGGTGGTGTTGATGGAGTGATTGAAGTTGTTGGTGGTGTTGTGCTGGAAGTTATTGATGAAGTTGTGCTGGGTATGGTGGTTGGTGTTGTTGAAGGTGGAGTGTTTGATGGGGTTGTGCTTGAAGTTGATGGAGTTTTGCTTGGTGTGGTGGTTGGTGGTGTTGATGAAGTGCTTGAAGTTGTTGGTGGTGTTGATGGTGCAGTGGTTGATGGTGGAGTGATTGAAGTTGTTGGTGGTGTTGATAGTGGAGTGTTTGATGGGGTTGTGCTTGAAGTTGGTGGTGTTTTGCTGGGTGTGGTGGTTGGTGGTGTTGATGAAGTGCTTGAAGTTGTTGGTGGTGTTGATGGTGCAGTGGTTGATGGTGGAGTGATTGAAGTTGTTGGTGGTGTTGATAGTGGAGTGTTTGATGGGCTTGTGCTTGAAGTTGGTGGAGTTTTGCTGGGTGTGGTGGTTGCTGGTGTTGATGAAGTGCTTGAAGTTGTTGGTGGTGTTGATGGTGCAGTGGTTGATGGTGGAGTGATTGAAGTTGTCGGTGGAGTGATTGAGGTTATTGGTGGTGTTGGTAGAGTGCTTGAAGTTGTTGGTGGGGTAGTGCTGGAAGTTGTTGATGAAGTTGTGCTGGGTTTGGTGGTTGGTGATGTTGGTGGAGTGAGTGAGGTTGTTGGTGGTGTTGAAGGTGGAGTGTTTAATGGGGTTGTGCTTGAAGTTGGTGGAGTTTTGCTGGGTGTGGTGGTTGGTGGTGTTGATGAAGTGCTTGAAGTTGTTGGTGGTGTTGATGGTGCAGTGGTTGATGGTGGAGTGATTGAAGTTGCTGGAGGTGTTGATGGTGGAGTGGTTGACGTTGGAATGGTTGATGGCGTTGTGCTGAAAGTTTTTGATGGAGTGTTGCTGGGTGTGGTGATTGGGGATGTTGGTGGTGTTGATGGAGTGATTGAAGTTGTTGGTGGTGTTGTGCTGGAAGTTATTGATGAAGTTGTGCTGGGTATGGTGGTTGGTGTTGTTGAAGGTGGAGTGTTTGATGGGGTTGTGCTTGAAGTTGATGGAGTTTTGCTTGGTGTGGTGGTTGGTGGTGTTGATGAAGTGCTTGAAGTTGTTGGTGGTGTTGATGGTGCAGTGGTTGATGGTGGAGTGATTGAAGTTGTTGGTGGTGTTGATAGTGGAGTGTTTGATGGGGTTGTGCTTGAAGTTGGTGGTGTTTTGCTGGGTGTGGTGGTTGGTGGTGTTGATGAAGTGCTTGAAGTTGTTGGTGGTGTTGATGGTGCAGTGGTTGATGGTGGAGTGATTGAAGTTGTTGGTGGTGTTGATGGTGCAGTGGTTGATGGTGAAGTGGTTGATGGAGTTGTGGTAATTGGGGATGTTGGTGGTGTTGGTGAAGTGATTGAAGTTGTTGGTGGTGTTGATGGTGCAGTGGTTGATGGTGGAGTGATTGAAGTTGTTGGTGGTGTTGATAGTGGAGTGTTTGATGGGCTTGTGCTTGAAGTTGGTGGAGTTTTGCTGGGTGTGGTGGTTGCTGGTGTTGATGAAGTGCTTGAAGTTGTTGGTGGTGTTGATGGTGCAGTGGTTGATGGTGGAGTGATTGAAGTTGTCGGTGGAGTGATTGAGGTTATTGGTGGTGTTGGTAGAGTGCTTGAAGTTGTTGGTGGGGTAGTGCTGGAAGTTGTTGATGAAGTTGTGCTGGGTTTGGTGGTTGGTGATGTTGGTGGAGTGAGTGAGGTTGTTGGTGGTGTTGAAGGTGGAGTGTTTAATGGGGTTGTGCTTGAAGTTGGTGGAGTTTTGCTGGGTGTGGTGGTTGGTGGTGTTGATGAAGTGCTTGAAGTTGTTGGTGGTGTTGATCGTGCAGTGGTTGATGGTGGAGTGATTGAAGTTGCTGGAGGTGTTGATGGTGGAGTGGTTGACGTTGGAATGGTTGATGGCGTTGTGCTGAAAGTTTTTGATGGAGTGTTGCTGGGTGTGATGATTGGGGATGTTGGTGGTGTTGATGGAGTGATTGAAGTTGTTGGTGGTATTGTGCTGGAAGTTGTTGATGAAGTTGTGCTGGGTATGGTGGTTGGTGTTGTTGAAGGTGGAGTGTTTGATGGGGTTGTGCTTGAAGTTGGTGGAGTTTTGTTGGGTGTGGTGGTTGGTGGTGTTGATGAAGTGATTGAAGTTGTTGGTGGTGTTGATGGTGCAGTGGTTGAGGGTGGATGGGTTGATGGGGTTGTGCTGGAAGTTGTTGATGGAGTTGTGCTGGGTATGGTGGTTGGTGGTGTCCCTATTGTTGTGTTACAGCACAGGACTTTGATATGGTAGTCGTAGCATATGTCATCAACACCTCCACTATGTTTATGGAGGCAGATGAAGCCCAGGTCCTTGTCGCAGATCACGTTGGTGTTCAGGTCGGTTATCGGCGCGCCCGGGAAACTCACTGCCTCACAGCTGATGTTGATGGGGTGATCGCAGACCCAGTTGATTTTTTCCGAGATGTGAGCGTATGTCTCGTTGTCTCCAACGCCATCTTTTTTTGGGTAGTCGGTGTTTATCCAATCTGTCCACTCACATTCCCACACATGGCCGGAGCTGGTGGTTGCTACAGGAGTCTGAGTTGAGGACAGCTGGGACGATCCTGTTGGGGTTGTAGTGATCGTTGACGATGGTAATGGTGGTGTTGTCCTGGGAGTGGTTGAAGTGGTTGTTCGTGGGGTACTTGAGGTTGTTGGTGGTGTTGGTGGTGTTGATGGAGGAGTGATTGAGGGTGGATGGGTTGTTAGGGTTGTGCTGGAAGTCGGTGGAGTTTTGCTGGGTGTGGTGGTTGGTGGCGTTGATGAAGTGCTTGAAGTTGTTGGTGGTGTTGATGGTGGAGTGGTTGAGGGTGGATAGGTTGATGGGGTTGTGCTGGAAGTTGTTGATGGAGTTGTGCTGGGTATGGTGGTTGGTGGTGTCCCTATTGTTGTGTTACAGCACAGGACTTTGATATGGTAGTCGTAGCATATGTCATCAACACCTCCACTATGTTTATGGAGGCAGATGAAGCCCAGGTCCTTGTCGCAGATCACGTTGGTGTTCAGGTCGGTTATCGGCGCGCCCGGGAAACTCACTGCCTCACAGCTGATGTTGATGGGGTGATCGCAGACCCAGTTGATTTTTTCCGAGATGTGAGCGTATGTCTCGTTGTCTCCAACGCCATCTTTTTTTGGGTAGTCGGTGTTTATCCAATCTGTCCACTCACATTCCCACACATGGCCGGAGCTGGTGGTTGCTACAGGAGTCTGAGTTGAGGACAGCTGGGACGATCCTGTTGGGGTTGTAGTGATCGTTGACGATGGTAATGGTGGTGTTGTCCTGGGAGTGGTTGAAGTGGTTGTTCGTGGGGTACTTGAGGTTGTTGGTGGTGTTGGTGGTGTTGATGGAGGAGTGATTGAGGGTGGATGGGTTGTTAGGGTTGTGCTGGAAGTCGGTGGAGTTTTGCTGGGTGTGGTGGTTGGTGGCGTTGATGAAGTGCTTGAAGTTGTTGGTGGTGTTGATGGTGGAGTGGTTGAGGGTGGATAGGTTGATGGGGTTGTGCTGGAAGTTGTTGATGGAGTTGTGCTGGGTATGGTGGTTGGTGGTGTCCCTATTGTTGTGTTACAGCACAGGACTTTGATATGGTAGTCGTAGCATATGTCATCAACGCCTCCACTATGTTTATGGAGGCAGATGAAGCCCAGGTCCTTGTCGCAGATCACGTTGGTGTTCAGGTCGGTTATCGGCGCGCCCGGGAAACTCACTGCCTCACAGCTGATGTTGATGGGGTGATCGCAGACCCAGTTGATTTTTTCCGAGATGTGAGCGTATGTCTCGTTGTCTCCAACGCCATCTTTTTTTGGGTAGTCGGTGTTTATCCAATCTGTCCACTCACATTCCCACACAGGGCCGGAGCTGGTGGTTGCTACAGGAGTCTGAGTTGAGGACAGCTGGGACGATCCTGTTGGGGTTGTAGTGCCTGTCGCTGTGGTTGTTGTTGCGGAGGTAGCTGTGGTGGGGCTCGTTGAGGTTGCTGTGGTGGGGCTCGTTGAGGCTGTAGTTGTTGCGGTGGTTTGACCAGTTTGTCCGGATGTCACTGTAACCACGGTTGCTGTTACAGCAGAGACCACCGCAGTGTTAGGCGTAACTCACAAACGAATGGAAGCATCAGTAACTCAAGAGGCAAGGGATCTCATCTAAGGCTACATTTGTCTAAGTGGCCACCTGAAGGCAATCTGTTGACATTTAATCACATTGTATAATTTTATATATTTGCACTAATTTCCTTCCAGATAGTATTTCATACTCCTTGTACTTTTTTCATTAGCAAACCGCCATTAGTAACTTAGCCTAATCAATGTATTTACATTATATTATTTTTACTTTTCTGTTAGATTCATTAGCAATAAAATATTTTGAAACATTCTGTGAATGTAAATTGACTCTGAATTCCCGGTCGCCCTTGCCAAAGAGGCGATGATACATGCGTCTCAAGCAGGTTGAAGTATATTTTAGTTAAATAGAGGAGACTCCTGGATACTGCATGTGAGCATCTGTTATGTAATGATGTGAGGGCACATGTCCATCGTCACGTTAGCCGTCGCTGGAGCGCTCGGGTGAGAGAAGTAAAGGTGGGGTCGAACTCGAGGTCTAGAGCTACAAGGATAGAACTACAGATCGAGAATTACAGGACTTGTGCAAGACAATTGGGCCAGGTGCAGGAACACTCACTGAATATGGTGGTTGTGGTTTGGCTGATGGTGACGACAGTGGGACCGGTGGTGCTGGCGGTGCTGCCAACAGTAGGTGTGGTTGTGCTGCCGCACGGTGTCACCACGCGGTAGGAGACGTTGCCATTTTCGCCGCAGTAAGCCTCGTAGCACACGCCCATGCCGTCGTCCACCACGTAGATGGTCTCGTTGTACTGGTACTCGGTCCCGTTCCAAATGCACGCGCACTCCGGAACGGGCGTGCACTCGATGCGCGACTCCGCCGTGCACAGGCTGCATGCGACGGAACACGATTAACACCTCCAAGGAGAAGGGACTGCGGTAAACCTCTAGAGAAACGTGTTGCGAAGGTTCTCTGTCACACAGTATTGCCGTCTTTTCACCTGCTGGTGAGTGTGGCCAATGCGTGGATCACAAGATAATTTTTGTGAATCTCGGCACAAATTCGAACAAACGGCAACATGAGCATATAATAGTGGCATGCAGAGCGCTAGATCACAATTGACTTGGGGCAAATGGGTGGTATTTTAGGCCCCCGGCGGTACTTTAGGCCGTGTTGGTGACAAGTGAGGTCGAGCCTTCGCATCGGGCCTAGTTGGCTGCACACATGATGGAGCCTGAGTTGGGCCTAGCTGTCCGTGCAACATCGCACAGCCTGGGTTGGACCGAGTGATGCGTAGTGGTGTTATATTTTTAGATATGTTTGAATGCTTAGTTAATATAGCAGTCGCACATGCAAAGCTAATCTAAGTGATGGGAATGCTGCATAAAGCTAAATGTTTAATGTTAGTGTCCCGCATGTGTAATGTACAGCGTTATAATTCATACTAATAATCCGTGATTAGTACTTACATAAAAAAGTAGCTGCCCTCATTAAATATGTATACTTGGGCACTACAGGGTTAAATCCAAATAATTGTTGGTAATATTTTCTTTTGCATCGTGGAGTCCATTGAGACCCACCAAAATAGATGAGAGCGCTCGATGTATTGGCCACCACTGCCTTAGATGCTGAACGCTTGTGTAGCGAGGGCACTGTCATCTGGTGAGGGTGAGTGGTGAGGGTCACGCACTGGTGGTGTGGGAATCGGAACGGTGCTCACCAGTGTTCGCAGCGATTGGACGACGGCACGGTCTCGCTCGTGTTGTAGTGGATGCTCGGGTCGTCAGAGTCATAGCAGCCACAGTCTTCTAGCGCCACGCACTTCATGCTGTTCTCCTCTAGGAAAGGGAACTCAGGGGGGCACGTGGGAAAGCAGCCTGGGCGCGGGGGGGGGGGACACAGGAGGCACAGGGGATAGAAGTCAGCACCGTGCGGCCTCGGACACTTTCACATTGTCGATTTTCTAACGACGGCGTGTTGGAGTTGCCACGGCGTGTGGAGAAGAAACTCCGTCTCATTGTTTGAGAAGGACTGCAAACAACTCCTCCTCGTCCCCGCCACGGGGCCCTGGATCCCCCCAGCGTGTGTAACCCTTACCCTCAATGGAGGGGAGGTGGGTGGAGCAGTTCTGCTCTGGGTAGCGGCAGCTCTGGATGCACGGCTTCTTGCACGGCTCGAAGTGCCACTCGCACTCGTGGCCCGGCTCGTTGTAGTAGTCGCAGAATGCCGCTGTGGGGGAACGCGCACGCGGTCACACACGCATACGTACGGGGACCTGTGTTCATGCTCGCTACTAGCACATCATCATCATCCACTGTGTAATGCACCATTCACAATATCGGTCTCAATGCCCTGTAGTGTGGTTCATAGCCTGTGGAACTCTCAACCTAGTGGGATAAGCGAGTGTCTGTAGGTAGAGAGCTTTAAATATTCACTCAAGACCCAGCTCTCTATCTTGCTCTTTATGAGTTTTGATTCCTACTGGCTGTGCGGATATAGTTGATTTCTCACTCGATTAAATTTGCATTTTATTCTTTGTGTACATGCACATTGATCATCTAGCGGACTTGTTTTAAACATGAATGTTGGTTGACCGAGTGAATGCGCAATCACCAGGAACACATTCACAGTTGAATCATAAACAAGTGACCTCCACACGTTATACCATGGTTACGGTGCTGGCCAGTGCGGGTTGGTGCGGTGGGAGAAGGGGGGCAGGACTAGGTCACGTTATAACTTACCGCTAACGTTAGCCGTGGTCAGGAATTCACCTCGACTCGTAAAGCTTGTGGCGCTGTGTGCTAACCGCCGCACCGCTATTTCTCCCACTTTCGGTCCCGTTTAAGAACAAGTAACAACCATCGATCCATCCTCCCGCTTTGCTCGTCGTGCAGGGACCGCGGTTCGCGGGACTCACGGCAGATGACCGGGGACCTCCAGGCGATGCACTCCCCGGCGTCGCGGCAGGCCTGCGCGTAGGCCGACATGGCCGTGCAGAAGCAGGCGCAGTCGCCGCCCATGTCGCAGCCGCACGAGTCACGCACGCACGCCTCGTAGTACGGCAGGGGGTCGACCTGCAGCACACAGTCCCGCGTCGGTCTGCTACTCAACGTCGCACTGCAGCTCGGTGCAGTTGGGAGAGCACTGCCGCTCAATGTCACACCGCCTACTGCGATCTATCATGGATTGATATTCTGGATGAGCAATCGACTGCTTGATTGAAGTCAACAATTTCACTCAACCTCTTCATTCCACTTTCCTAGCCACCATGGTAAGAGCAGCCTTCAACAACATGCATGCCAAAATACTGCCAAATCAGCGTGCCAAATTGACTGTAACCACACATAGGTCTATTCAGCCTTATCCAAGGCAATCTAACTTGATGTGGTTTTTCTAGTGTATATATACAAAAGTGTACCGTAACTTATTTGTAGTGGAGATCTAAGGCATTCTAGTATACCTTTCAGGCTTCCATCCACCACTGAGTAGCCATGAAGCGATTATATATGTTATCTTACACTAAGCAGCGGCAATAGTTGGGATAATAATTCCGCTCGTAGCCATGAGGCCAATGAGCAGCTGGCACTCGTAAATGTCGAACTTCTTTGGCACTGTACATAGCTAACCATGCTCATCGGATTCACGGTGAATGGTTGCCTTCGCTTAAGCCCGTTGACATTAGGGGGCCACCTAGGCACGCATAGGGGTCCTTGCCGGCTTCCGGGCTGACACAGCCAGCGATCAGAGCACTGCTGGTGGAGGCCTTGCAAGAGGCTGAAGGAGGCAAGCTGGAATTCCGCAGGCAGAGGGCGCCGAGAGACGAACGATCAAGAAGTCGCACCTTGGCGTGGCAGCCCTTGAACGCGTCTCCCTTCACGCGCGAACACTCCCGCTCGGCCCACGCCTTGCGGTACGGGTTCATGTAGCACGGGTCGGCGTTGGCGGTGGTCTTCGCGCACGCGAGGGACGAGACCTGCCAGGAGTTCCCAAACTCCACGGGGCTCGCCACCACCACCTGGCCTCGCACCGTGAAGTCGTTGGCGGAGTCTCCGTCCATGTCTCCGCACAGCCCGCACAGCCGGCCCTGCGCCAAGAAGCGGGCAGGGAGGGGTAGAGGTGTGAAGGTAGGGAGAGGGAGCGAGGGAAAGAGAGTAATGGAGAGGCAGAGAAAGATTGGCGAAAAAGTAGGGAGAGATGTAGAGAGAAATGGGAGAGAGTAATGGAGAGCAGGTAGAAAGGCATTGGGAGAGAGAGGGAGGAGTGTGGGGAGAGGGGGTACAGGCTAAGAGTGAAAAATCTATAGACTCAAGTGGTTTCGAGCAAACGAGGTTCTGGCAGTCATGCTCAGCCACCGGTTTACGGTTGTGTCATCAGTGCAGCGAGGGTCGTAAGAGTTGGTAATCTCTTTTAAGGCCGATTACCAATGCTGATTGCCCCCCGGTGAAGCGGGAGGCTTCCGTCCCCTATGTGCCTGCGCCGCGTGGGCGAGAGAGGCGACGTCGTACCCGGCTGTCGGAGGAGACCATGAGGCGCACGCTGTTGCCCCCGTCCCACTGCAGCAGCAGCCCGTTGGCGGCCTCCACGATGTGGGTGCCCCCCAGCTTTCGCATCCTGTACGGGATGTGGGGGCCCGCCCCACTCGTCACGGAGCTGATGCTGTGATCGCCATCGGCAAAGCGGATCTCCACGTCCTGGGACACGCGGCAGCGAACACCACCACCACGTAAACCCCAGCTGCGACGCAGGCGAGTGCAGGTGAGTGCAGGTGAGTGCAGGGGAGTGTTGGTGAGTGGTGGTGATTAGATTATTTGGCTGCTATACATTTCTACATGATAAGCCACTTCGTTGAGCTATCATTTATGGCCAGGTCGCTTCTGAAAAATAAGCCATGAGCTGAGTGACCTTTACCTGATAAAATAAAAGAGTGTATTTCTCTAAACATTGTTTATTTCACATTTTTTTGTGATTTGATAACCTTTCCTATACTTTGCACTCCTATCATGTTTTACATTGTTTGTTGTAACCTTTTGACCTCTCCCTACTGGACATCTGTGAACAATACTTTTATGGCGCATCGGATTTCTGCAGTATAAATCGAGATACCGATTCTGAGGTGAGCATAGGGAAGTGCAGGTGACTGCTGTAGATGATTTCAGGCGAGTGGATGTGAGTGTAGGGGACGAGTCGAGGTGAATGCAGATGAATATAGGAGCTCAAGTGAGTGGTGGTGAGTGGTGGTGGGCACAGAGGAGTAGTGGAGAGTGGTGGTGTGCGCAGGCGAGTGGTGGTGGTGAGTGGTGGTGGTGAGTGGTGGTGGTGAGTGGTGGTGAGTGGTGGTGGTGGTGAGTGATGGTGGTGGTGAGTGGTGGTGGTGAGTGGTGGTGGTGAGTGGTGGTGGTGAGTGGTGGTGGTGTGTGGTGGTGGGTGGTGGTGGTGAGTGGTGGTGAGTGGTGGTGGTGAGTGGTGGTGAGTGGTGGTGAGTGGTGTGTGGTGGTGGTGAGTGGTGGTGAGTGGTGGTGGTGGTGGTGAGTGGTGGTGGTGAGTGGTGGTGGTGGTGAGTGGTGGTGAGTAGTGGTGGTGAGTGGTGGTGGTGAGTGGTGGTGGTAAGTGGTGGTGGTGGTGGTGAGTGGTGGTGAGTGGTGGTGGTGGTGAGTGGTGGTGGTGGTGAGTGGTGGTGGTGAGTGGTGGTGGTGAGGTACTCCACCCCGAGCAGGAGTTTGATGCTCTTGGAGCAGGCGACGCCCGAGGTTCCGCACGCCATGTTCTCTGTGATGACGCGGAAGCTTCCGCCCGCAGGGTTGGACGGACAGAAGTCCTGCGGGAGGCAGAAACCGGCACGACCCCGTGGCGCGTAGCTCGCCGCACAGCGTCACGAGCACAGAGCAAGAGGGGGGTGGGGGGTCAGGGGGAGGGGGCGGCCAGGGGGAGGGGGGGCCAGGGGGAGGGGGCGGCAGCGGGAGGGGGGGCCTCACCTGCGAGAGGATGTACTCGCACTTCCCGTCGAACAGGAAGCGCCGCCCGTCGTAGGTGGTGTAGTGTCCGTCCCCGTAGAAGGAGCACAGCCCCATGCAGTCGTCGTCCGTGCAGCTCCAGCGAGCGCCCTCGCACGTGCTGCACGCGCACGCGCAGACGCGTCTGCTCAGGGTCCGCGCGGCGGCTAACCTGCCGTAGCTTTACATGCATCGACCTCGGTGAAGCCTCAACTTGGGATATCAATGGTGTGGAGGAAAGGATTGAGATTCGGGGCAGGGGGGCGGGGGGTGGGAGTGATTACGGTTGGGGGATCGGAGTAAGCACGCAACACCGGCCGCTCACCACGTGTTGCAGTCGACGGCCACTCTGTCGCCCGGGCTGTAGCTCTGGCCGTTGTGCTGGCACGGGCACTGGTCAGGGCTCACGCACTCATCGGCGCTGTCCAGCACAGTGCCCTCGGGGCACATGCAGCCCGACACGCAGCCGGGCGTGTACTGCACACAAACACAAAGATCCCCCGTGTAGCCTTTAACAGACCGTTGGGGCAAGTGGTGTTAGCGAGCACCTGCGAAGGGCGGCATGGTACACAAGGGGGTGGCGTGGTCAGCACCACGTCCGGCTGCCATTGCTGATGTTTACACACTGCACCGGGTACTAATTTTTTAGGCTGGGTCGACCTAGAGGAGGCCCAGGACCGGTTCAGATAATCGTCACTGCCGTGAGCGAGAATCGAATTCAGGTTGCTTGGTCCATAGAGAAGCACCCCAACCACTCCACTACAGCTCCCCGCACGTGTTCACGACACGTGCACGCCAGCGTTTGCTGTGTTAGCCGGGGGGCAGAGCCACTCGTCCACTTGGACCCATTGAGACGAATGCTGCTCTCGCGCCTGGAGCCCTGCCTGTAACCGTGCCACGGGAATCTCTCCCCCCTCGGTGGCAGTGCAGCGGCTGCGCTGTCGGTGGGCGTGTGCGCGTGTGCCACTCACGCATTCCATCTGGGGGTTTTGGCACGTCCGCTCGCAAGCCAGCCCCTGCACCCCGAGTCCAGCAGTCTGGCAGTTGACGAACACCCGTGGAGCGAGGCACTCTGTGTACACAAAGACATGTACACACACACACAGGGACTCGCACAGGGACACATTGTAAAGTGTAAATTAAATGTGCCTTATGCTATTCTTGCGTTTGATCGCAAGATGTTCGGGAGCTCGATGCCAATGTCGGAGTCTGCTGCTGCTGCTGCCATAACGAGAGGGCTTCAGCAGAGAGACAGTTCGTGTCATTGTGCCATTCCTCCTTCTCTGTTGAAGGAGCGCCACAGCGGGTTCACTGTGCGTTACATGGCCATTGTGGCTGTGTCTTTTATTTTCCACTCATGAAGGAGACGTGTGCATTGGCCTGTTGATGATGCTCTGATTGTTCCGGCGTCTTTGAGGAGGGATGTCAAAGCCAGGGGGAGGTGCATTGTTTGGGTTGAAGTCGATCTGAGAAGTAAGCACGCATGTGCCTGCACGTGTGCCCGCGTGTGTGCACGCGTGTGCAAGCGTGTGCCTGTACGTGTGCCCGCGTGTGTGCACGCGTGTGCACGCATGTGCCTGCACGTGTGCCCGCGTGTGTGCACGCATGTGCAAGCGTGTGCCTGTACGTGTGCCCGCGTGTGTGCACGCGTGTGCACGCATGTGCCTGCACGTGTGCCCGCGTTTGTGCACGCGTGTGTGCACGCATGTGCCCATGTGTGCACGTCTGTGCCTGAGGTTTACCAGCCACTGTCTCGGACTTGCACTGGATCACGCCATGTCTGCACACACTGGGAGGAGAGGAACAGCGCGCACACAACGGTTGGGTAAGCGTACGCACGCAACGGCAAGCAGCTCCACGCGGAAGCCCTGCCCCGCGACTCCTGCTTTCACCGTCATGACACGCGTTTACCCAGGAGAGCCTCATTGAGTCTCTTCACTCTCTTTCAGTTTCGTCCAGCCAAGGATTTGCAGGAGGGGGCGATTGTGTAACGGAGTAAATTGCGGCAAGTTTGGACCGTGACACCGGCACACAGTGGCCTTCTCTTGCGAATTACATCAAGGGATCTTTAGTAGAGTAATGTTGTGGTTAATACAGCGCAGTATTAATCGGGGTAGCCGCTGGACTCGAACCGCGGAGCTCTGCAAAGAGCGGTGAACGGGCGCCCATTGGGCCGCGCCACTGCCCCTGTCCCGTGAACCCCCGAGCTCTCAGGCATCTCAACTATGCTGGAGCGCGCACGTCCATCCGCACGACATCCACCATTTCTGTAGCGCCTCTACTGCTGAGACCCTCATCGACGGATTCGTCAAATCCCGACCCAAATCTTGCCCCTCTCCCTGACAGGCTCCTCACATCCCTCGTCTCGACACTGCAGGTGCTCCAAACTGGTGTTTCTGTCGTCTCTCCGGCACCCATGAATGTGACCGCCTCTCCCCGATGCTCCGATCTCTCCACCGACTCCCAGCCCCAGATCAACTTCAAGCTCGCACTCGGCGTCTTCAAGATTCCGCATTGACTCGCTCCTGCCTACCTCTCCCCTCTCATCTCACTCTACTACTCCCCTTAATGCACTCTCGGCTCCAGTAACCAAGGCTTTCCAGGGTAGCCTCCAGTTAATATTCGGTGAATGCGAGGTTGCTCATTCTCTTGCCCTCTTCCCCCAGCCACCCGTATTGTCAACTCCCTGCCCCGGTTCAAGTCCAGAAGCAAGCCTTTCCTCTTTCCTCCACCCATGACCGACTGCCTCTCTCTGTAAAACAAATAGCCCAGCCGTCTCACTACAGCGTCTTGCGATTGCACCGCGCCCTTGCCCTGCCGCACTCCCTCACACTCACCACTGCGCGCCGTTGCGCGTGATGGTCATGCCCGGAGCGATGGCCTGGCCGTTGATGTAGCAGGGGCAGAGCGAGGGCCCGTCCACGCAGGTGCCCTCCTGCGTGCGGTAGCCGTCGCACGCGCAACCCTCCACGGGCGTGTCCGTCACCAGGCACGAGGCGTCGAACTGCGACAGCGACGTGCACGTGCCGTTGCAGGCGTAGGCGCCGTACTGGAACTCCTCTCCCTCGCCGCACTGCTGCGTCGCCTCGGCTGAGGCGGAGGGGGGCGTGGGGGCACGTGTGAACGCACGGCGGAGGTGGGGAGGCCTGTGCCGGGGAGACGAAGGCGGCCCGGCTGTGGTGCCGGCCACCCGCCCCTCGTCGTGTGCCGTGCCGGCCTACGTAGCTGCTCGCTAACAGGTGTTGCTCCCAGCAGTCTGTTAAGGCAATGCGGGGGATCTTTGTCTCGGTGCGTGTGTGTGCAGGTGTGAGCGTGGTGCACACTCACTGCACACGCCCGCCTTCTCCCTCCACCCGATGAGCACGTGTCCGCGCGCCGCGCACTCGTGTGCGTACGCGCCCAGCGCGGCGCACACACAGCGCTCCGGGCTCTCGCACTCGCACGTGTCGTGCCGGCATGTCTGTGGGAGGTGGCACACGCACGCGTGCACGCACACACGCACACACACACGCACACACACACACACATGTACACACGCACACATGTACACACGCGCACACACGCACACACACACACGTGCGCAGCATTAGTAGTGCCGTGTCACCGCGCTTTCTCTTGGCTCGTGCAGTCGTGACGCCTGCATGGCGCTGAGCTAGGCCAGGTGGCTTAGAGTCGACGAGGAGCAGTGGTGGCATCGTGATAGGAGGTCATGGGTCAAACCCACCTTTTCCTAAACCGATTCTAACACCTTATGCCAAAGACTAATACGGCCGCAGGATTTTAATATTTTGAGTCGATGGTCTTAAACATTGCAGTGCGGTTTAATGATTTGTTTATATCTCCTGTCATCGTCCATGCCAATTAAATCCCAAAATTGCTGAGGAATCACAGACGAGCTGGAAAGTAGCCATGTGGCGAGCAGGCGGCATCAATTACCCAAACTCTTGAATCCTCGGTAAATGTCGATGCTTTCAGTGTGGGAGGAAGGCGGGGTACCCGGAGAAGACCCGCGCTTGTGAGGGGCCAACGTTCTATCCCATACGGACAGAAGGGACCGATTCAAATTCGCCCACTGGCCATACCACCCCTTCCTCCTCGACGCCCACGGGAATGGAGTTCACAATATTTGTGCGAAGATCCACCAACCCTCACTGCTGCCGCCACGGTGCTGGCTACAGGCATGCGCCACCGTGGAGAAGTCGTGCAATGTGCAAGGCACGATGGCAGGACTGAGATCACGGCCACAATCGTGCCCCTTGACGTCTGGAAGTCACCCCTTGCCGACGGTTCCTGGGCTGGAGCGACCATTCACACGAAGTCCGACGTCAATAACACATTCGCTGGAATGGAAGGGCGACCCACCTTATAGAAATGGTTGGGGTTGACCACCCCGTGGCACTTGGCAAAGGGGCCCCGAGGGTCCAAGAGCTTGGAGCAGGTCTCCTCGGCGTACTGGGCTGGGGGGGGGGGGCGTGGAGGCGAATCAGTGGTTTAAAGTTTGTATGCCAATTACTTAACCCAACAATATGAACGGCAGCCGAGCCAATGTTTAACTGGAGCTGCGTGTCTTCGGGTATACCAGCGTGCAGGTACAGAAACTTGGCACGCAGCGACACGCGCGGCGGCCATCGTGAGCGGGGAGGGTTCAAACGTTCGTGGCAATGCCGGGTGAAAGGAGAGAGCAGCTCGCGGAGCAGACACGATTGTGTGACAGAATGCTGCACGGTGACCCCCCCCCCCATGCCACGCGCATTCCAACGCAAGCTATGGCGAGCAAGAGCGATTGAGCGCAGACCTGCAGACCTAGAATTCCAATCCGTGATGTGGAGAGACATGTACGAATGTGATGTGTTGTCTGCTTATCTTCTTATTTTATGTGTATAGAATGCCTTAGCTGATGGTGCTTTTCAAAGTTAAAAAATCAATAACAAAAACCGAGAGATTATAGATGGCAGGGGGCATGCAAGGGCCGAGGAATGAGTGGCACGTGGAGTCACGGAAGGGTTATAGGGGACTGAGAGTGGAGTGGAGAGGCGAGGGAAGAGGAAGGGAATGTGCAATGGAGATGAGGTGAGGATTTGAGAGGGAAATGGATGGAGGGGCAGTTGATTCCAGTGGAGGAGTGCAAGGAGGGAGAAGGATCGAACATGAGATTGGGCACAGTGAAAAGGAGGGACAGAGCAAAGATTGGGAATGAAGAGGATGAGAGGAGGGGACGTGGCAGGAGATGAGAGAGGCGAGGTGAGGTGAGGCAAGGCCATGGAGATATTTAAAGACTCGTGAGGTATTTCAAAAGCCAGCGGTGTAGTAAACGGGATGCCAGTGGAATTGATGGAGGAGAGGCAAAGTGTGAGAATTAAATGAGAGATTGAAAATAATCTGAGCAGAAGCATTTTTTATTTGTTAGAGGGGAGTGAGAGCATAAGCAGGGAGACCAAGAGGTAAAGAATTGTATTCGTCCAGATGGGTACGTTTGTATTCTCAGCAACGACGCTGTTAATGATCATCTTGCGTTACAATTGTGACCGGCGCCTCCACTCGGTCCACCCCGGCCACCGACCACTGGCGGTTTGTCCTTGAGCATCAATAAACCAGCCACCTCTTACGCGTGAAGTTCATCAGGAAGTTGCGTCCACATTCACAGACGATGGAGGTGGCATTGCGAAAGTTCAATTTACAATGTACACTTTATGCAAAGCATCCTTTGGTGCTTTACAACACTAATCATAACAACAAAACTCAAAAAGACATTGCTCAATCAATGGAGCTTGAAAACAAGCCAATTCAAGCAAATATGTTTATATGTTTGACGGGAAATTTCGGTCTGCTCTGTTTAACCAGGACACGACGTAAACCCACTCATGACGCATGAACAGCATTGCTACGACTTGGGCTCACATCAAAGCCATTCCAAATGCACGATCTAGACTACATTTGACAACCTAACTAGAAATGTGATTGTTGCACTATTGCTGTTGTGACTTGGAATCGATTTGCAGAGGCACGGAGCATAGGAACTCGAGTTCCTCTCCCCGCACAGTCGGCATTCATCGATCTCGCGCCGCCACCGTGGGCCACGCTCATCTGGCGCCGGTCAGCATCGCGCCCCTCAGGCGACTGCGTGCAGGGGCTCACCCGAGCCCCGCGTGCCCCGCGGGACCCACCGGTGTGCGCGTTGATGGAGCACGGGTCCTGCAGCTCCTCGGCCGTGTCGGGGCAGCCCGTCTGCGCCTTCCACGAGTTGGCGAAGGGGGTGGAGGTGGCCTCCACGAGGCCGCACGACGTCTTCAGCTCGTCCGCCAGCACGTCGTTGTAGTTCCCGCAGAGTCCTGGCGCGGCGCGGCGGCAGCGCGTCACGACGGTACCGCGAGCCCAGCGCAGAGACCGTGGCACCCCCCAGGAGCCCCGATCCCAGACCCTGGAGCACTGTACCCCAGGACCCCTGATTCCCAGATGCTGGGAGCTCTGTACCCCAGGACCCTTGTATCCCAGAGCCCGGAACCCTGTATCCCAGGACCCCAGACCCTGGAGCCCTGTACCCCAGGACCTCGGATCTCAGACTCAGGAACCCCATATGGACCCTGGACCCTCGTCCCTGAGAATCTCGGATTGGCTGAAATGCCACGAACATTTCTCTTGGTGGCAGAACGGATGGGGAAGCGCTGCCCCCTGCAGTGTGGACCAGGGGTCACTTGGGACCTCGGCGCTAGCTCTGCAATATTCCCTTTCATGCGCTGTTCTCCAACTTAGAGGGTTACACCACTCGGAGATTTCCGAATTGAATCTTCATCTCCATGCCGCGACCGTCGAAGGCGCGGTGGGGATGACAAAACGGTGTGCGCGCCGTGCAAGGCCCTCACCACAGGTGCGGTTCTTGTAGGCGACGGACACGCTCACGTAGAGCTGCATCTGGGGCTGCAGCTGCACTTGGAGGTGCAGGCCGGAGCGGGTGGCCACCTGCACGAACATGGACGACTGGCGGAACACCTGCAGGCCGGCTGCGCACACGGGGGGGGGGGGGGGGGGGGGGGGAAGGCGCCTTCAGGTCGTTCCCTGCGTGCCTCCGCGCAGTTATCGTAGAGTCGCGACAATAACCACGGCGGTGGCACACGGACGTGCTGAGATAAAACTCGCAGCTGAGGTGCGGTGAGGGCTTGGAACAAGGTGCGGTGGTTACCGGTGGGAAATACCGATTTGTGTTTCCACTGTGACGAATGGAAAGCGTTTGAAGCAGATCGCAATGAGATTACCGTGTCTGTACGGCCTTCACCAAGATTACGTTTGAGACTTTGTTCAAACTCTCGATGTCTGCAGAAGTGATAACGCACGACACCAATTTTTGTGCACGGACATACACAGCCGTGTTTGTCACGCCACTGTTTGTTACTCCACTGCTGGATGAGGGCCTCCCACCCCGTGTGGGGTTGTGGGGGTTATTTGACCATACTCTAACATGATGGTTAGGGTGTGTGGCATGTGGCGCGTGTGTCACGTGTGGTATGACGCGTGTGTCACGTGTGTGTTGTGAGCTGCACACACCATTGTTGCTGAAGGGCAGGTTGAGGATCATGGAGTTCATGAACACACGGCCATTCGACTCAAACTTCATGACCTGAGACGCGCGACACAGACACCGAGACGAGCCCAGGAGGTCACCACGCATTGACACCCGGGAAGCAGACGGCGCAGCGAGCAAATGTTTACGTTCAGTCAGTCGTGATTCATCCTAGAATTCATGAAGCCACACTTTAGAATAACCGCCGCAACTGAATACGTAAAGGTGTGCAACAGCCCTGTGAGAGATGAACTCGGAGTTACTGATTGAGTAGCAAGTGAACTCACCTCACTGCCGTGCACCAGCAGCAGGGACACGGAGGTGAGGAGGTGAGTGGTGGGTGATGTTGGTGAGTGGTGGGTGATGTTGGTGAGTGGTGGGTGATGTTGGTGAGTAGGGCGAGGTGAGTGGTGGGTGATGTTGGTGAGTAGGGCGAGGTGAGTGGTGGGTGATGTTGGTGAGTGGTGGGTGATGTTGGTGAGCAGGGCGAGGTGAGTGGTGGGTGATGTTGGTGAGTAGATCGAGGTGAGTGGTGGGTGATGTTGGTGAGTAGGGCGAGGTGAGTGGTGGGTGATGTTGGTGAGTAGGGCGAGGTGAGTGGTGGGTGATGTTGGTGAGCAGAGCGAGGTGAGTGGTGGGTGATGTTGGTGAGCAGGGCGAGGTGAGTGGTGGGTGATGTTGGTGAGTGGTGGGTGATGTTGGTGAGCAGGGCGAGGTGAGTGGTGGGTGATGTTGGTGAGTAGGGCGAGGTGAGTGGTGGGTGATGTTGGTGAGTAGGGCGAGGTGAGTGGTGGGTGATGTTGGTGAGTGGTGGGTGATGTTGGTGAGCAGGGCGAGGTGAGTGGTGGGTGATGTTGGTGAGTAGATCGAGGTGAGTGGTGGGTGATGTTGGTGAGTAGGGCGAGGTGAGTGGTGGGTGATGTTGGTGAGTAGGGCGAGGTGAGTGGTGGGTGATGTTGGTGAGCAGAGCGAGGTGAGTGGTGGGTGATGTTGGTGAGTAGGGCGAGGTGAGTGGTGGGTGATGTTGGTGAGTAGGGCGAGGTGAGTCGTGGGTGATGTTGGTGAGTAGGGCGAGGTGAGTGGTGGGTGATGTTGGTGAGTAGATCGAGGTGAGTGGTGGGTGATGTTGGTGAGTAGGGCGAGGTGAGTGATGGGTGATGTTGGTGAGTAGGGCGAGGTGAGTGGTGGGTGATGTTGGTGAGTAGGGCGAGGTGAGTGGTGGGTGATGTTGGTGAGTAGATCGAGGTGAGTGGTGGGTGATGTTGGTGAGCAGGGCGAGGTGAGTGGTGGGTGATGTTGGTGAGTAGGGCGAGGTGAGTGGTGAGTGATGTTGGTGAGTAGATCGAGGTGAGTGGTGGGTGATGTTGGTGAGCAGGGCGAGGTGAGTGGTGGGTGATGTTGGTGAGCAGATCGAGGTGAGTGGTGGGTGATGTTGGTGAGTAGGGCGAGGTGAGTGGTGGGTGATGTTGGTGAGCAGGGCGAGGTGAGTGGTGGGTGATGTTGGTGAGTGGTGGGTGATGTTGGTGAGCAGGGCGAGGTGAGTGGTGGGTGATGTTGGTGAGTGGTGGGTGATGTTGGTGAGTAGGGCGAGGTGAGTGGTGGGTGATGTTGGTGAGTGGTGAGGATGCTCACCTCGCCGCCGTGCGCCAGCAGCAGCGACACGGAGGTGAGGCACGTGGCGCGGCTTGTGGAGGTGCACGGCCGCAGCTCGGCGAGGATCGTGAACTCGCTTCCTGCGCAGTCCTGATGCACAAGCACGGGACACGCACATGCAGGATACACGCACACATGATACACACATGCACGATACATGATACACACACATACATGATACACACATGCACGATACATGATACACACACATACATGATACACACATGCACGATACATGATACACACACATACATGATACACACATGCACAATACATGACACACACACACATGATACACACATGCACGATACAAGGCAACTGGGCGAACCAATAAACCAGCGTGAGCGATGTCATAGACCCACAGTCACCGCCACCTGTGAGAGTGCGCGCGGTGCATGAAGCCAACAGAGCGTCTCACGGGCAGCCCCGGTGGTGAGGTCACAACGATCGGCGAGTTCAAGTGCAGGCGCAACACATTCGCCAGCGCCCATCAGGACCCGGCCTCTGCCGTCCGCGCTTCCCCTTCGGCCTTCGACGACTCACGGCGGAGTAACAAAGTTCACGTCGACCAATCGACCTGCGGAGGCTGGGACGGCGCACGAGGGGCCGGTGTGGCCAGAACCACGGCCGGCCGCCATTGTCTCCCCCGAGCCGATGTGTACGCACCGCACAGAGTACTCATTTAATGCTGAGCCGACCTGGGGGAGGCCCACAACCGGTTCGCATAATTGCAACTGACGTTGGCCATGGCAGGGAACAGAACCTGGGCCGCCGGGTCAGTGGCTCCACGCGCCAGCCACTGCGCCACGACACGGAGGTTTGTCGAGGAGGGATGAGGATTGTCGGATAACCATTTCTAGGGAATGTCCAGGGAGAAGGAGCCCACAGAAGGGACACGTGTATTCTGTGATGGCCGCGTATGTTGTCTTCAAGCCAACGCGAGCTCGAGGCACCGGCCCTGCCGCGCGTGGCTCCGAGCGGGCACCAGCGAGGCCCCTGCACTGCGAGTCGTGCCCGCTCACACGCGCGCCTGCCCGTGGTGCCGAGCTTCCGATCGTGTTCTTTATTGCAGTCGCTCGTTGTGCAGCATCGTTTTACGATGGGCGTGCGTGTGTTTGCGAGAGTCGGCGATGATACGCCGCCAGCCATCCGATCGGTGTTGTAACTCGCGGACTTTGTCGCGAGACATCGGGGACGCGGCCGCATTGGGGCGCGAGCGTGAGAAACTTGACGAAGGCCGCGACGGTGGCAGCCACGCGGCAAACCCCGGCACGAGAGGAGATCCGCGAGCGCTGCGCGCCGCAGCCCCTCGCCGCCCAGAGGGGGGGCGGCTATCGGGGCGCGGGCGGTGCCGCTGGGCCACTCGCCACCTGTCCTTGGGTTTCACCGCATTGCTGTTCTCTCTCCGACTCGTCCAGGTGTGTTTATTATACCTGGTTCATGGCAATGCCTGCAACTGCACCGGGGCGCATGGGCCACAGGGGGCCCGTGTGCTGGGGCCACGAAATGTGGTGGGGTGGTGGGGTGGGGGGGGGGGTGGTGCGGTGGGGGGACTGGGACCGTGAGTGTGGTTTTGCACAATCGTGCACCGAGACCTCCAGTGATGAGCCAAACTCACAACTGGTTACCACCAACACCTGATTACCACCCACACCTCGTCTCCACCCACACCTCGTCTCCACCCACACCTCGTCATCACCCACACCTCGTCACCACCCACAGCTGGCCTCCTGGGCAGCGCGCTCACCTGCGAGAGGGTGTAGAGGCAGTTCCCGTGGAAGGTGTAGGTGCGGTGGTCGAAGGTGGTGAAGTGGGAGCCGCCCTCCAGCTTGCACATCCCCGGGCACGGCAGACTCGAGCAGTTCCACTGGCCCCCTACGCACTCGCTGTGTCACACGGGGGGGGGGGGCACGGGTTAGAGCAGCACACCCACGGGGCAAGGCAGTCTGGTGTGCTCTACAATGGCCAGCTGTGTGTGGCTGGAGTGAAACCTCCCATTCAGTGTCTCCTCTATAAATCAACACAGGGGTTCAATTCTCGTGGTCCGTTGATTGATGCACGTGGCTGGCACTCGCGTCGGAGAGGCCGCAACTGGCGCAGGGGGCACGCTCACGGAGACGTGGCTACCCCCCCCCCCCCCCCGTGTGCCACTCGGCCACTCGGTCGTTGCCACTGCTGCTGCATCACGACGCGAGTACCGGATGATTCCTGCACGACGCGCGCTCGCTCCTGCCCTGGCGAGCAGGAGGTGTCGCCGCTCGGAGCATCTTCGAATTGACCGGTGGCTTTGGATGTGACTGTGACTGTGGATGTGACTGTGGATGTGACTGTGGATGTGACTGTGGATGTGACTGTGGATGTGACTGTGGATGTGACTGTGACTGTGGATGTGGATGTGACTGTGAATGTGACTGTGGATGTGGCTGTGGATGTGGCTGTGGATGTGACTGTGACTGTGGATGTGACTGTGGATGTGACTGTGGATGTGACTGTGGATGTGACTGTGGATGTGGCTGTGGCTGTGGATGTGACTGTGGATGTGACTGTGGATGTGACTGTGGATGTGACTGTGGATGCGGTTGTGGTTGTTGGCACCGCTCTGGTTGCGTGAACAACGTGCAGCACTTGGCCGAAGTCGAACTTGAAATTCGTGGTCTGTTACTGGTCTATTGCAGCGTCGCGGATCGTACCAACTACAGAGTGATGAAGGGGCAGTGGGGCCCTATAATGGGCTCGTACCATTTACTGCAGGGGGTCCTCAGCACCCCGCCGGGGGGGAACTGCCTGCCGTCGAACACGCAGGAGCACTGCTCCACCGGCACGCAGCGCCCGCCCTGCGCCTCGTCCACGTCATCCATCACCGTGCCTGGGGGAGGGGGGGGAGGGGATGAGACGGGGGGGGGGTGTAAATGAATGATTTGGCTCATTTCCACTGATGGACTGGACTGAAGCTGTCGAGGTCGTGTTTAAAGGGCACGCTACCAAATTAAATAAATAAAGACATGAATGAAAACAACAACACCGCTGGTGCTGGGGAGACCCTTGCCCCAGCCGGGGGGTCGCTGGCGACTCCTCGGGGTTTAGGGTCGGGCTGAGTCAGGCGACGACGCTGCCAATCTCCACGCGGTTTATGCTGCCATCAACCGCTTGAGACTACAAGGGCAGAGATCAGAGCCGAATTCGGAGATTTGAAATCAACGGCCCGATTCCTGCCTCATCCATCACCACCGCCGGCCCCGCTGCCACCCTGACCGCGCCTTCCCCGCCACTCATCGTCGGCGATGGTCCAGTCTGTGCTTTCTTGCCAAAAATCGGACGAAATGGGAAATGTGTCTAGATGGGAACCTGCGTGATGCTACCTGGCGGATCATGGAAGCTAAGCAGGGAGACGAGGCTGGATATTGCTTAGATTGTTATACCCAGGGCTGTACCTGGGCCAGAATGAGCTGGAACACCGCGGTGATGGAAGGGAAAATTTGAATCCGACTATGTTCCGTAAGGAACCAAGGGGCAAGTGTAGTAGCGGCTAGCCATCTGCACATATATATGTATGCATGTTGAACTTATTTCACACCGTACGCAGCCAACCGTGCTAATCGGAGGTGCGTGTACATGTGTTGAGGAGTGACGCAACACATGTGTACATCATCATGAGGATCGCAAAGTCCACGAGGACCATTGCGTCCTCCGCTCCCATAGTTGAACAACTTCCAACGCGAGGACGGCCGTGCCGTGGAGATTTAACTGAGAGGGTGAATCGGCGACCGCAGCAGCTCAGAAAGTATTTACCCGCACCCGCGTGCGTGCGTGCATTTTGAAGAGGTGGGCTGATACGGTACAGGAGGATGGGGATTGGGGAGACAAAGGCGGACGGGTGAGGTGCTGGCCTGCCCTTGTGCCATGCCGGCCTTAAAAGTTGCTGCTCGACAACGACACTTGCCCCGACAAGGCGATAAAGGGAATCTTTGTCTTTGTACTTGCATGAGGGTACGGTTATTGCTGGTAGTGCAAAAGGTGTGTGCAGATGTTTATTGTGTTTGGCAAGCAGCACACTATATATCTGTTTCATTGCAGCCTCCCCCGCATATCCCCAGCCACGGGGATGGTCGCGCATTTTTGAGCTGAAGAGCCCCAATAAACCGGTGCATTAATCGAGAGCTGTTGGCACCGTGGCTGCAGAAGGAGATGAGGACTTGTCCTGGCACCGACGATGGCACCGACGGCCCATGAGCACCCCCCCCCCATCATCCTCCGCCTCGCCACGTGGCCCCCCCTTTGCCCCTCGCTGTCGTAAACGTCGTGAGGTTAACTAAGGTACAACGCCACGGCTCGCCCCCCCCCCCCGCACTTCCCCAACTCCCTATCGGCTCCGAGTGAGCTATGTAAATTTCGCACGCAATCCATGCAGATTAGTTCACGGTGATTGCAGGTGTGTACAGGTAGGTGAGTGTAGGTGTGTGTAGGTGTGTGTAGATGTGTGTAGATGTGTGTAGGTGTGTGTAGGTGAGTGCAGGTGTGTGTAGGTGAGTGTAGGTGTGTGTAGATGTGTGTAGGTGTGTTTAGGTGTGTGTAGGTGAGTGTAGGTGTGTGTAGGTGTGTGTAGATGTGTGTAGGTGAGTGTAGATGTGTGTAGGTGTGTGTAGGTGAGTGTAGGTGTGTGTAGGTGTGTGTAGGTGTGTGTAGATGTGTGTAGGTGAGTGTAGGTGAGTGTAGGTGTGTGTAGGTGTGTGTAGGTGTGTGTAGATGTGTGTAGGTGAGTGTAGGTGTGTGTAGGTGAGTGTAGGTGTGTGTAGGTGAGTGTAGGTGTGTGTAGATGTGTGTAGGTGTGTGTAGGTGAGTGTAGGTGTGTGTAGGTGTGTGTAGGTGAGTGTAGGAGTGTGTAGGTGTGTGTAGGTGTGTGTAGATGTGTGTAGGTGAGTGTAGGTGTGTGTAGGTGTGTGTAGGTGAGTGTAGGTGTGTGTAGGTGAGTGTAGGTGTGTGTAGATGTGTGTAGGTGTGTGTAGGTGAGTGTAGGTGTGTGTAGGTGTGTGTAGGTGAGTGTAGGTGAGTGTAGGTGTGTGTAGGTGTGTGTAGGTGTGTGTAGGTGTGTGTAGATGTGTGTAGGTGTGTGTAGGTGTGTGTAGGTGTGTGTAGGTGTGTGTAGGTGAGTGTAGGTGTGTGTAGGTGAGTGTAGGTGTGTGTAGGTGTGTGTAGGTGTGTGTAGGTGTGTGTAGATGTGTGTAGGTGTGTGTAGGTGTGTGTAGGTGTGTGTAGGTGAGTGTAGGTGTGTGTAGGTGAGTGTAGGTGTGTGTAGGTGATTACCGTTAATGTGGAGTGGTAGTGCAACGGCTAGCGCACTGCGCTACGAAACCAGCAACCCGAATTCGATTTTCACTCACGGCCAACACCAGTCGCAATTATCTGAATCGGACCTGGACCTCCTCAAGGTCGACTCAGCCTCAAAAGAGTACCTGGTGCGATGTGTAAACATCGCCACTGGGGAGACAAAGGCGGCCTTGCGTGGTGCTGGCCACCCACTCCCTCGTGTGCCGTGCCGGCCTTCATTGGTGCTCGCTAACAGCTCTTTCCCCAACAGTCTGTTAAGACTTGTCTTTGTATAGTTAGTTGAGTGTAGGTGTGTGTAGGTGTGTGTAGGTGAGTGTAGGTGAGTAGAGGGCGCTTGTAGGTGTGTGTAGGTGTGTGTAGGTGAGTGTAGGTGTGTGTAGGTGTGTATAGGTGAGTACAGGGCGCTTGTAGGTGTGTGTAGGTGAGTGTAGGTGTGTGTAGGTGTGTGTAGGTGAGTGTAGGTGAGTGTAGGTGTGTGTAGGTGTGTGTAGGTGAGTGTAGGTGTGTGTAGGTGAGTGTAGGTGTGTGTAGGTGTGTGTAGGTGTGTATAGGTGAGTACAGGGCGCTTGTAGGTGAGTGTAGGTGTGTGTAGGTGTGTGTAGGTGAGTGTAGGTGTGTGTAGGTGTGTGTAGGTGTGTATAGGTGAGTACAGGGCGCTTGTAGGTGTGTGTAGGTGAGTGTAGGTGAGTGTAGGTGAGTGTAGGTGTGTGTAGGTGTGTGTAGGTGAGTGTAGGTGAGTGTAGGTGAGTGTAGGTGTGTGTAGGTGAGTGTAGGTGAGTGTAGGTGTGTGTAGGTGAGTGTAGGGGTGTGTAGGTGTGTGTAGGTGAGTACAGGGCGCTTGTAGGTGTGTGTAGATGTGTGTAGGTGTGTGTAGGTGAGTGTAGGTGTGTGTAGGTGGTTGCGTGATGCCACGGCCACGGGACTCGCTCCAGGGGAGGTGCCCCTCAGCAGACGCGCCACACGCGGCTGCGTCTGGCGCTCGTGATTGCCCCCCCGCGAGAACACCTCACCTCCCTCGGCTTCCTTGCCAGGCCGCCTCGCGTGTGGTCTCCAAACGTTTCAGAGAGGGGGAAGAATTGGCCAAAGTCCGATGTGAGTTGAAAGTCCCGGGCCCTGTGATGTGATGTGAGCGAGTTCACGAGAGACATCTCCAGGAGTGTCTGGACGACAGTCACTGGGACGTGGGACACGCTGCGTCGGCAGTAAGTGGCTGTGGATGGTGGAGAATAAAGTCCCCGATTCCACAATTCTACGCATGCGGTGAGCAGCGGGGTGTATGGAGTGAGGCGTGAGACGATCTCACGCCAGGGATGTCCTGAACCGTGTTCAGAGGCATTCAAACCCAGGCCGGCAGGAGATGAGCGAGCGCAGGGCGGGCGATGTGCGAGATCACGTGGAGCGAGAAGCGGCCGTGAGAGAGCTTCTCGATAGGAATCGGCCAATGGAGAAGTGGCGGGAGGGAAAACGGGCGCCCGGGGTTTTTCGAGTCGGTCTGCGCGAGATCGTCGTGCGGGAGCGCTCGCTCTGCGTTCGTCTCCTCCCCGCGGGATCCGGCCGCCACCCATTCGTGCTCGAGATGCGATCCCGGCAGGAATCCCGGAGCACGAGCCGGATCGGCGAGAGGGGAAACTCACTCGTGTTGGCAGGAGGTGTCGGCCGAACGGTCTCATCTCTCGTGCAAAACAAAACCGCTGAACGTGTGAGAACGAGGCCAGACCACTCACTCCGTAACGCAGGTGAGCGGGGCAGGTGAGCGGGGCGGGTGAGCGGGGCAGGTGGGCGGGGCAGGTGAGTGGGGCAGGTGGGCGGGGCAGGTGAGCGGGGCAGGTGAGTGGGGCAGGTGAGTGGGGCAGGTGAGTGGGGCAGGTGAGTGGGGCAGGTGAGTGGGGCAGGTGAGTGCGGGTACCAGGGGGGCAGAAGCAGCCGTCGAGGCAGGCATCCTCGCACAGGGCGCTGGCCGTGGGGTTGGAGCACGTGTCCAGGCAGCTGGTGCCGCACTCCGAGTGCTGCATCGCGTCGGGACACGAGGCGGCTGCGTGGGGACACGACGCGGACACGGTGACACGAGTACAGGGGATTGAATGGTACTCTTTGGTTCTTTCGGTAAAGTGACGTAGGTGAAAAAATAAATAATAATAATTAAATCACGACGTTTCGGGCGCAACACCTACGTGACTTTACCGAAAGAACCAAAGAGCATGGATATTTGCAGTCACAAAAACTTCAAATCTAGGATTGAATGGTACTTTGAGATTCTCGCTCCCGTCCCATATAGGGCTGCGAGACTTCAAATTAGAGTGAGTGATGTCTGAGTGAGTGGGTGAGTAAGTGAGTGGGTGAGTGGGTGTGTGAGTGAGTGGGTAAGTGAGTGGGTGGGTGAGTGGGTGGGTGAGTGATTGAGTGGGTGAGTGAGTGGGTGAGTGAGTGAGTGGGTGGGTGCGTGAGTGGGTGAGTAGGTGAGTAAGTGAGTAGGTGGGTGAGTGGGTGAGTGGGTGAGTAGGTGAGTGGGTGGGTGAGTGAGTGGGTGAGTGGGTGGGTGGGTGAGTGGGTGAGTAGGTGAGTAAGTGAGTGGGTGGGTGAGTGAGTAAGTGAGTGGGTGGGTGAGTGGGTGAGTAAGTGAGTGGGTGGGTGAGTGGGTGAGTGAGTGGGTGAGTGGGTGGGTGGGTGAGTGGGTGAGTAGGTGAGTGGGTGGGTGAGTAAGTGAGTGGGTGGGTGAGTGGGTGAGTGAGTGGGTGAGTGGGTGGGTGGGTGGGTGAGTGGGTGAGTGAGTGGGTGAGTGGGTGGGTGAGTGGGTGAGTAGATGAGTGGGTGGGTGAGTGGGTGAGTGAGCGGCACTCACGGCACAGCTGGGAGTTTCTCCACGCCCCCGGGCGCCCCCCCGCAAGCGCGCACTGCCGCGAGAGCTCCGCCAGGGAGTCGCAGGCGCACTCCGCGGGGGGCAGCCCCCACGTCTCCACGCACGCGCACACGTCCCGCGTGCACGCGACCACGAGCGCGTGCACGTCCACCCCGACGTCCTCGCACCCGGAGAAGGCGGGGAGCTGCGTGAACGCGCGGCAGGTGTCCACCTAGAGAGGGACGGGGGGGGGGGGTGCGGATAAGAGGGGGGCACGGGGGTCTAGGCACCGCTCCGGGGGGGGGGGGGTGCGTAGGTCACGTGCTCAAGGTGCGCCAGCTGAGCGCGGCTCCTCACGTGTCTGGAGCAGTTGAGCGCGGGGGGTCCCGGAGGCGCCGTCTCCTCGGTGCAAACCGCACTGCCGTCCGCGAGCTTCTGCGCCTTCACGAAGTCGGCGACCGTGCGCATGTCTGGGACACGGGGAGCAGGGGAACGCGTCAGTCAGGGGACTGGATGGGAGCAGGGGACAGGGGACCGTGGGGAAGCGCTCATTCTCGGCTTCCCACATTGTCTGTAACTCCCTTCAGGCCGCCATCAACACCATGGCGCAGACTCGAGATCTGCTTTCCCTCTGGATCTCACTCTCTGCAACATCGTGAGATGCGGTCAGCATTTAGACGCCATGCGTATCCATGTCTTGCAGCACTGAGCGTGGCTGGGCTGGCGTGAGTTCAGCAGGAGCGCGCTCACCGTCCTTGAACTCGGAGTTCACGGGGTCCTGGTTGTAGTCCCCGCACAGGCCACACATGCGCCCCTTGAACTTCTTGTCCACGGAAATCTGTGGGCGCAACACGTGGAGTGAGGTCCGAGACAGCGCCTGCCATGCTATGGCGGGTAAAGTAGCAGGAGCGGTGTGCTGAGTATGCGTGAACTATGCGCGTGGTGGTGGATATGGATGTGAATGCTGCGTGGGTGGACGGGGGGGGGGGGGGGGCTGAACGGGCCGAGCGGCGTGGGGAGGCACCGTGAGGGACTGGTCCACGCTGAGACGAAGCTCCACCACGTTGCGCATGCGCACGGTCGTGTAGGCGCCCACGCGCGTCACCTGCACGCCGGTGTCGCTGAACGGCAGGCGGACCCTGCTCACCCACACGGGAGGGAGCGGGCAGCATTGAGCTCAGCACGCAGAGAGCACCCACGGGTTCACACAGAGCACAGCACGCAGAGCCAATAACATTTACCGCAAATGTGACAGCATAGGTGTCAAAATCACACAGCCTTTGTGCATCGTGTAAATAAACAATCCGCAGTTCCTGAAGAAGTGCATTGTGGTTCTCCTGTCTTAGATCGCAATCAAAATAAATTTAACCAAATGTGACGCACGGTCATTATCCCGACAACACGCAAGGCCTCTTACGACAGCATGGCGCGTCTAACACGCCCTACGGTTTACGTGATATCTGCACCGTTCTGATGATTGTATAATCTTCTCCCCACGGTTAACAACCTGTGCCCCCCCCCCCCCCCACTGCCCTTCCCCAACATCCTCCAGAAACCCTCCTCTGCATCCCCCATCCTCTACCCCCCCCATCCCCCACCACCCTCCCCACTCCCGTGCCGGAAGCAAGTTCGCTGCGAGTCCTTCCAAATCACTCCGTGGCTGCAAGTCGCATTAAAGAGGGTTTTTAGCAAACGGTTAAACAGAACCAAATCTTCCAACTTTGAACCGGTTGAACCCTACCCAGTTACTGGGTGTTTGGTGCACCACTACCACACACGAAAACCGATCGGTTCGGCTCCCTGGTCTCAGGCCGCAAGGTGGTAAAGCTGCCCAAGCTCGTTGGGACACGCGCGCCTGAGCCCACAAGTTCTCACTCCGTCGCCTCCAGGCGCGCACCTTCTTGTCACGCTCAGCTAGGCTCGCTGCGTGGAGGCGCGTGTGCGTGCAGGCGAGGCGTGTGCACGCGTGCTCGGGTGCGGCGTCCGCGTACCTCTCCCCGCGCGCGGTCACGTTCCCGTCGCGGGAGACGGAGAGCGCGAGGCCGTCGAGCTGCGCGCTCACGGAGCTGATCCGCCCCGCGCTGCGCCGCACCTCCACGCTGAAGCTGGAGGCGCCGTCCCCGCACTCGCGCGCCGCCACGTAGGGGCACGCGCCCGCCGCGCGCAGCGCGAAGCCGTCGAAGGTGCGCACGTGGCCCAGGCCCCACGCGCTGCACGTGCCGTCAAGGTGCACGGGCGGCGGCGGCGCCGGTGTCTGGGTCTTCTCTGCACGCGAGATTTATCATCATCATCAGCAGCAGCAGCAGTGTCATCGTCATCATCAGTATCATAGGGCGTCACATCAGGGGTGACTGACGTGGCTACCGACGTCGGTGCTGGGGAACCGGGCGCGTGTGCACACAGCACTGCTACCCCCACGGGGCCACTCGGAGTTACCACTCCAAGTAATTGGGCACGATCTCAAACACCGCAACAGGGAGAGCCAACTGCTTCACCCTGGCCACCTGAGCTATCAAATGTCCCTCCTCCTGAGATCCACCACCTGAAATCCAATCATTTTGGAGCGCAGCCAGAGCCCTTTGGCTAAAACCGACGTTTCAAACCAGCGCCTTGACTGCTAATCACACGAAGGTACCACACCGGTCCACGCCAAGTGAGATCTGCATGCCTCGCGGCAGCATCCCCCCCACCCACTGCCTTCACAAATGAGAATGCATCCGGCATGCGATCGCAGCAACAACAACCGGTCCATTGGCCACACAACAATGAGTCCCTTGTAAAACTTCCAAAATTGGTGGATGCATTGAAGCAATCCACGGGGTACATGAAGCAGTTTCCTGGCTAACTAACCTAGACATAGACCGGTTATCCATCCATACACAAGATAGAATCATAGCCAACACCACCATCATCACCACCATTAGTAGCAGTCATCATCATCTCACCACCAGCACCGTCACATCCTCGAGCGAGTGCCCCACCTGTGCCGTTGTCTGCGCCACCGAAGTTGATGTCGCTCGTCTGGTGGCTCAAGAGGAAGTTGCCCATCACGCCCGTGCCTGCACGCACACGACCCTCAGCGTCATCATCATCGCAAGCACGCGGGGCCACCTGAGTGATGGGATGTGGGAGCAGTTGTCAATGTGGGGGTCAGGGTCGGGGTCACGCACCGCTGCAGATGCCGCCCATGACCACGTGGGCGTCTTGCGCGCTGATCTGGAGCGGGTAGAGGTGCGCGAACGTGGGGAGCGAGGCAAGGGCCTGCAGCTCCTCCTCGTCCACAAGGGGCCTGGGGAGCAGAGGGAGCAGGGGGGAGTATGGGGAGAAGGGGGGTCAGGGCGAGAAGAGGGAGCAGGGGGGAGTATGGGGGGAGCACGATCATTCATCTCGCAATCGGTGAGGACTATCGAGAAGCTTATGATAGACGAGGCAGAGACGTAAGAGGGACATGAGAAGGAGAAAGCAGGGGGCATAGGGGAGACGAGCAACGCAGGAGGCGAGTATAGAGAGACATTAAGAGACAAGGGAGATAGACGAGGGGTAGGGAGGGGAGAGGGCCGCTCACCCGATGCCCACGGTGACGATGAGCACCTGGGCTTGGCTCGCCAGCTCGGAGATTCCTCTCACGCTGTCGTCCGCGAGTCCGGTCGTCATCAGCATCAGCACCTGGAGACACGCGGGCGCATTCGCTGCTTGTTGTTGCAGAGGTTCGCGGTTCGATTTCAGCGGCTGCCCTGATTAATACTGCGGTGAGTGTATGGACCGTGACATAACGCGCCGTCTGCTTTAAAGTGGAACTCAAAGATCCCATGATGTCATTCGCAGGAGCAGGTCATTGTGTCCTGGCGTCATGGTCCAAACTTTCCCAATATGAAAATTACCTGCAAATTAAGAGAAAACCTGGTGGGACCCATCTGAAGATGAGTCTCAGTGAGGCTTTCCTGGGTAAACGAGGGGAATCGTGATTCATAAAGCGTCAGATCGCGTAAGTAAAATGTGTCTTGTAATCCCTCATCCACCCGACACAGCCGACGAGTAAAGTAGTCACGTGATTAAAAGTTGCAATGTGTCACTACTTCAGCACGCCGGTGTTGGAGGGCAATCGCACACCACCTTGAAACAACTGGTACCTACACAAGCAGCACCATCAGAAACTGACACAATGGCGAACACGTCCTCCAGTCTTGGGCCTTCAACACGGGGGGTGATGTCACCAATGTGCCAGGAAGTGATTCCTAGAGTTGAATATGCTGTATTCCTTTAAATGATGCTGTTAGATTATAATAAGTTATGTTAGATACGTTTTCATAACGGAATGTATAGATATATTTAGTGATGAAACAGATTAGTCAATGTTACTCTTTGGTTCTTTCGGTAAAGTCACGTAGGTATAAAATAAAATAAATCACGACGTTTCGGGCGCAACACAAGCGTCCATCATCAGGTGGGAAAGCATGGTCTGCTGCTCAGGCAGACTGTTTTAAAGGTTAGAAATGGGTGTAGCCCAAGGGTCATAAAGAGGTGGTCGGGGCTAGTGATGTTAAAGTGAGAAATGAGCATGTAACTGTAAGATAGGAGGAGAGCGACCTCCTCGACGAGGGCACGGAAGTGGCTATGTTAATGCGAGGGATTAGCATTCCTCACATTAACCGTTAATTAATGAGTAACACTAACTTCGTAGTAATGTTATAATGCTGTGTTAGTTTATATTAATGTGAATGCGTTTACAAGCCCCGCTCAGCCCGGAGCTGTCAACTGTGTTGAGATAATTTTTATTTATCTCAATTTCAGAGGATTCTCTCACAATCTGGAAACTGCCTGGTGACGCTGGCGGTAGCGCCCATTGTGACGTGTGTGTGGGTCGCTCTCCAGCACAGCGGAGTGCTGAAGCGGTGATACATTGGCACTTGTGGTAATCACGTGACAACTTGCTCATTGGCTGTGTCGGGTGGAGGAGGGTGAACGACACATTTTACTGGCACTTGCGACTTGGGATTGCCGAGTCACAAGTCTTTGGACTCGGTGAGTATTCTCTCTCTGTGTGTGTGTTTACTTCATCGGGTTCGCCTGTCGGCATCTCTTACACACTTTGTATATACACGTACACATACATAAACTAGCCCAGGGAAATTTCAATGTGTGCTGAACTGCAGTTGAACTTCATTGCCGAGCTTTCTCCCCCGCATCACCCAGACACCACGACCTGTCGCTTTCCACCCCGCACACTGCGCACCGCATCGTTCAGCAGCATTCGGTGACCGCTCTGCGATTGCAATCTCGTTGCTACACTTGGGAACCCGCTTTCGCCACGGATGGCTGGGAGCCGGCTCGGTGCTCCGACGAGGCAGCATCGTCCCCCCCCTCCCTCCCCGGCGCTCCCCGCACTCACCTTGGTGCGATGGACCCCGTCGTCCGGCCCGGGAGGAAACCCGGCGTGCAGGATGAAGTCGAGGGCGCCGCCCGTGTTGCGGCCGCCCCGCGCCACCTCCAGCAGGCCCAGCACGTAGCCCGCGCTGGCGGCGGAGGCGGCGTCTCCCAGGCGCAGCAGCGGCTGCGCGTCGCGGTCGAAGCGCCACAGCCCCACGCGGGACGAGTTCCCCGCGGGGGCGAGCGACTCGAGCGCGGCTCCCGCGAACGTCTTCATGGCCTCCAGGGTCACGGTGCCCGTCTCGCGGTTCGCCTCCAGCACCAGGTTCAGGTCGAGAGCGGCGCGCGTGCACGCTGGGGGGGGGCGAGGGGGTGAGATGGTTCACGCGTACCTGACCCCCCCCCTCTATAATCAATAAACTTTACTCAGTAGAGGAGGTCGCTCGTTCTCATCCTGCTGCTGTGCCCCCCGGGTCACCCGTGCTGGCTCTGTTCGACTGGAGGCTCCAAGACCTCAATGTCTCCTCTGTGTGTGACTGCCTCTGTGATGTTACATATATATTTATAGAGATTATACATTGGCATATATATTTATATATAGATTAAACATTGACATATATTACATTAATTAAACATCTGCTTTTTCATTGCGCATATGGTGCTGTGTATGTAAGTCACGTGTAAAATAGTTCGCCAAATGAGTAACTCCGTGATGTTGAATCTCGTCTGACGCGTGGCCCGCTGGGAGGCGTTCAGCGCCGCGCTCCGCACGCGCGGCCCCCTCCGTTTACCCAACAGTCTCCGCGTATCGTCAAGAGACTGCTTTCTTGAAAGGATGGGGAGTTTTTGACCTCAGTTCCTTTTCAAACTCGGAGGTGTTTTGTTTTGTTTGACTTCGTGTTCGAGGAAACTCGAGTACCCGGAGATAACGCAACCAGCGCATACGAGGGGGCGACACTTGAGACAGATTCACGATTCCACTTGATTAACTGTACTTGTGTATGCGCCTCCACCACCTGTCTATTTAGAAACACGAGTTTAGAGTATTTGGCTGCAATACATTTACACACGATAAGCCATTTCGTTGAGTTATCATTTGTGGCCAGGTCGCTGCTGAAAACAAGCTTTAAAACTCAGTGGGCCTTAAATTTCGATTTATTTTATTATGTTTTATTTTTATTATTTTATTACTTCCCTTCTACGTGACTTTACCGAAAGAACCAAGACGATCAGTGGGCCTTACCTGGTAAAAAATAAAGAAAGTATAGCGCTTAGTGTGTTGATTCATTCGTGTCCACGTGTACGTTCGTGCATCTGTGTGTGCCCACGTGTGTGTTCACGTGTGGTCGCGTGTCCACGTGTGGTCACGTGTCCACGTGTGGTCACGTGTGTGTGTGCGCCATGTGTCTGTGTGCAAGGTTGCATCTCGCGTGTGTACCCAGGGAAGCCTCACTCAGTCGCTTGTTCAGGAGGGTCTCATGATTGCTGTGTTGATACCAATTTTCGTAATTTGCAGATATTTCAAAAAGGCGAATTTGCCAACTTTGGACCAGGACGCCGGCACGGAATGGCCTACTTTTGCGAATTGCATCACTGGATCTTGAAATGGTTTAAGGGTTAATACACCCCTAGTATTAATCAGGGCGGCCGCTGGAATCGAACGAGGGCAATCGGTGGATTCATGGCTGAAATTCCACGAAAAACGATTGCGGGTTTGTGATTTTCGGGATCGGTAATACATTCACAAAATGGTTATTGTTTGATAACCCGATGTATGTTTGTGCTGTGTTTGTGTCTGTGCTGTGTGTGCGTGTGTATGGAGCGGTAGTGTAGTGGTTAGTGACCCGAGTTCGATGACCGCTCACGACCAATAACAATGGCGAATATTTGAACCGGTCCCGGGCCTCCCCTGGGTCGACACATCCTTCAATGAGTACCTGGTGCGGTGTGTAAACATCGCCACTGGGGAGACAAAGGCAGCCGGACGTGGTGCTGGCCACCCACTCCCTTGTCGCGTGCCGTGACGGCCTTCATCGGTGCTCGCGAACAGGACTTGCCCCAACGGTCTGTCAGAAGCTACACGGGGGGTCTGTGTGTACCCACGTGCCCACGCGTGTATACGAGCGCGCACGTGCGCGTCAGTGCACCAATTTAAAAGCCCCACGCACTCGCGAGTGCTGTGCGTGTGTATGTAGCGAGAGCGGCTCTTCGAGGCGATGTGACTTCGCCGACTGCGGACCCGTGAGGACCCTCGCTCGACTCCTCACCTGGATTCCCCAGGCCCCGCACCGCCGGGAGCAGCAGCAGCATCAGCAGCAGCAGCCACATCGCCCGGACGAGGCGAGACCCCGTGCGGCCGCGGTTCCAGGTCGCCATGAGCGCTTGCTCAAGATTTAGTCGGAGGGGACCTTGGTAGCGCGGTTTATAATCCCCTCTCGCAAAGGCCCTAAAAGGTGGGAGCGGCGCGGGGCAGGGTGCGGGGCAGGATGCGGGGGTGGCGATGTGGGTGTTGCCGTGGTGATGGAGGTGTGATTGCGGAGTGGTGATGGGGGTGGTGATGTGCGTGGTGGTGATGATGTCGGCTTTGTGATGATGGATGGAGGTATCAAGGTGATAATGGCGGTGTCCATGTGGTGATGGGGGGTGGTTGGGGATTGATAGGGATGCTGGTCCTGGTGTTGGGGTAATTTTGGAGATTTCAGAGACTCGGGGATCGTGGAGGTCGCCGTGTGCCTACGATGCAACAGCTGCGACATGGGGGCAGAGCGTTGGCACCATGTGGCACCATGTGGCGGCACGATCACGTCTCGATTTTGAGAGTGGTGATACGCGTGTCGAGGATGTGATTTGGGGTAGTGATGGAGGTGCTAGACCAGAAGTCAGCCACCAAAATAACAAGAATAACTATTTTTTATTCGAATTCGGTAAAAAAAACCCTCAATATTTCAAGAGCCGTAATTCATGTGAATAACGTCACTAAGAAGTCCTTAAAGAGCCGCAGGTTTCCGACCCCTGTGCTAGACTTTGGTGGAGGTGTCAGGGCGGTGATGGAGGTGTTTGTATGATGATAGAGCTATCAGGTTGGTAATGGGTGTGTCGAGGTTGTGATTGGGGTGTGTTTGCGGTGTTGGGTTGAGTTTGTGGTGGGTATTGCGAGTTGTGTAATGTCCCCGATTACAGTTCAAATATATGTCATCTGTCAATGACGGAATTTTGGGCAAACACCGAATCTCACCCAATGCACTTGATCTCTCGTCAGATGTAAGAAGCCCATCAACGTTGAGCCTGATTGGTGCTGGGATAGGAGACGGCTTGGGAATACCAGGTGGTAGGCTCGTGCTGAGAAATGGCAGCACAGCAATTGATTTTTTTGCATCAATCTGTGCAAAGCTTTAAGTTTGCCCACTGATATTCGTCATGGGATTTCTCCAGGTTACTGTATCTGGTTTCCTCCCACACAAAGCCGCTCATGAAGATAATTGACAAGAGCATACCCACGAAGCACCCCCGATTAGCACAGACGGCTATGTACGGTGCGAAAGAAGTTCAGCATACATACAAAAACAGGGCCCTGTTGTAAATTTCTCTTGAGAATTAGTGGGGCTCTCCTGAGCCGAGCCATGGCTGAGCTGCTCGCTCCCGCATCTCTGTAGGCAGCTGAGCGGCTCAGGTGCGAGCCGAGCCGCGTTACAGGCCGAGCCAGAGCCGAGCCGTGACCACGAGCACGGCCATAATGGGGAGAGTAAATTAGTTGTTGTCGAGTGTGTGGTCACAAGATGTCTAACAAATGCAGGGCGATAAGCGGTCGTAAATGCCAGCGGATCGAGCACTCTGAGAAGGGGAAGTGCGAGAGACATGACAGTCGTGGATTGAACAGCGAGGAGCCTTTTGAGTCGCTATGATCGTTAAGAAACATCGGGCAGCAGAAGGAAGTTAACGAGCAGAATCAAGGGATGACGAAAGAAACGGAGAACAAGGTGACCCCAGACGAGGGGGGGGGGATATCAGCGACGCCGATGGGATCCGGTTACAAGGCAGCGGGGGGCACACGCGGTGTGACTGTCGAGATGCAGGAGGAGGGGGCATCGCAGACACTCATCGTCCCGCCAGGCGAGGGAGGGGATACCGAAACGAGTCTCGCGACTCTACGCGGATACTTCTGGTGAGCAGTCCAGGGGAGGCGTTTGCCAGAATCTTGCCAAGTAGAACTAAGAATCATAAAAGTACATGTACGGGAACTCGATGTGCATTTCGATCATGGAGGAGTTGTATCGATGGGTAAAGTAAGTTGGGACTATGCTTGAATAGGCGAGACATCACACAGGGTGGGGACCAAGAGGAATTTCCAAGACCTGATGGTGGGGGACTGTGAGGGCAGCTCGTGGATGTCACGTGGTCTCCTGTGCAGCATCTACGGGATCGAGCACGGGGCAGTCAGCGGCATTGGGAGTGAGATGCGGGGAGTGAACATCTCGAACGATTGTCTCGATCTTGATGATTGTCTCGATCTTAATGATTATTGTCTCGGTCTTGATTATGAATGCCTTGAACTTAATGATTGTCTTCATCTTGATTATTAATGTCTTGATCTCGATGATGGTAGTATTGATGTTGGTACTAAAGGCGGCTGGATGTGTCGCTTGCCACGTGACCCCTTGAGAGGTTGTCCCTTATAAGGCTTCATAAGGAAACTTTATCTCTTGTGTGTGCGTAATGTTTTTATAAACTAAACATTTGTTTCAATAAATACGCGTCTAATCTGCGCACACACACACACACACGACTGCTGTACTAGCGAATGTAAACTCCCTGACCGATAAACCGATCCGCCCCGACCACGGGGAATGTGTCCGCTGGGGAGGGCGCGAGAGAGGGGGGGGACAGGATGGCTTCTCAAACCTTAACCCTACGGGCATGGCCACTCAGGAGCCCATTGGCCCACAAGCGTTCGCTGCAGCTGAGCACTTGTGGGCTGGCGTTGGTGCTGTGAGCACATGTTTGTGAAATCAGTCTCAGTCGATCTCATTTGCATTGGGAGGGGGTCGCTACCTTCTCGCCTGTTGAGCAATGGTCTAGAACAGCCGTTCCCAAACTTGTCGAGTGCCCAGATCCCTTTTCAACCTCCAAACGTTTCGCGGACCACCAAACGCGCCAAGTTGTTTGAGATTGTACATTTCATTGGTGAAGATGTTTGTATTTGTATTTATCCGCGGAGCCTGGCGGACGAACAGGGCTACGCAGACCGCAGGTTGAGGGCCGCTGCTCGAGACAAGGGCTCGGCAAGCAACATAACAAGAAGATTGTTTTTTCTCGAATTCGGTACAAAGCACCTCCATGTTTCACGAGCCGCAGCGCCCGTGGATACGAGCAGGTCTTTGATAAATGACGTCACGAAGCAGTCCGAGAAGAGCCGCAGGTTGCCGATCCCTGGTCTCGGATCGCGACTTGCCAATAAACTGCAATTTGAATCACTACCTGTGAGATCTTCACTCAAAACTGCTCTAGAGGAGTTGTACACCCCTAGCTGCCACTGCTATTCAGTATCATCTTGTGTTTTGATTTAGTTTGCTGATCTTTAAAGGTGCATTGAAAAATGTTGATACTCCTACTGATGCTCCTGCTGTTGTGGAGTGACTCATGCAGCCAGCTATGGCTGCAGGGTCTGGTGGTTGTTTATGTCGTCTATTGTGAAATTTCGGTCACAGTTCCTATGATCACTGTCACATTGCCTTTATGGCTTTATTTAGGTAATTTCGAAAAGTTTTTTTGGTTTGGCCATGTTTGTTTGTTGTAGTACGGAGTTAGACTGGTGGCTTTAATCTAAGTTGTCTTGTGGTTGCTGTTGTTTGACTTGCATCCCACTATGATTTTTGCACAGCGTTGGTGTACGGTGCTTTTTCTGGAAGATTTAGCAGTTTTTTCCTGGATTTTTCTGTTTGCGCATAGTCACTTTAAGATGTTTTCTTAGTTATGTTTTTGTTTTTTGTTTGTTGCGGTTGCACCCGATTCAAGAGCCGAATGGCTCACCGGGCTATACCAAATAAATAAATAAATTCAAAACTAAAATGAAAAGGAAAAACTGAACTTCGCATCGGTTCTCCAGTCTACATTCACCTCTCGTCAAGTCCATCACTTTGTGTAAATGATGATGACGGCCATCGATCATCAACAACAACATCATCAACAGCATCAACAGGGACACGTGTGCGACCCGGACACAATGAGATGTAACAGGGCACAGCGTGGTGCTGCTCGCAGACAGCACCAGGGCACAACTCCCAGCATGCCTTGCATGCATTGCATGGACATTGATCTCAGCCTTGTCTAGACCACCAACCCAGAAGAGAGCTGAAAGTATGTGTGGCCGTCCGTCCATTCAGGTAGCGATGAAACAGGCGATACTTTTAATAATTTTGAGTAGGTGGTCTAGAAAGGCTAGAGCATTGCACGTGCACTGTGGTGGTCACATAACATGCGCTCTCCTTTGAAGAGTGTATCGTCATTAACAGTGGAGAGTGTTACAGTCGGTTTACTGTCCCTTGCATTAAACCGATGTCCACGGGTTCGAACTGAGTCGTCACTTTCAGAAGCACTGAACTCCTCCGCTATGATGTTGAGAACAGAGTTGGGGGTGGCCTCCAGTCGAGCGAGTGAATCAGGCAACCACACCAGCACGGAACAACTCAACAACCATAAACACGCACCTGGGTATCATTGTACCCCCCACCCCGCAATCACCGCATCTCGCTTCCCCTTCCCCCACGTGAATCAATCTCTCCCACGCCCGCCCCTGGGAATTTACAGCGTTTACAGCCATCGTAAAAGCCATCATTACAGCAATCGTCAATTCCACAGTCATTATGGCTACGCTATCTCTCGCACCGCGCACGGTCAAAGGTGGAGCAGAGGTGAAAAATCAAAGATCGAGTCGTCACACCTCGATTCCTTCCGTTCCTTGTCGCGTCTTAAGTTCCGTTTGCCTCCCCTCTAAACGTGGCGGCCTCTAGTGGCGGCAGGGGTCACACAAATCCATTGCACCTAGGTACGAATACAGCACAAATCAGCGCCTTCCTCCACGTGTGATTCCACGCGCGTTGCGTGAGCGGAGAGAACGCAGCGGGACCCAGTGGCTCCCCCGCGGCACCCCTCGCTGAGCGCTGCTCGCGTCTGCGACTAGACGGCGCGCGGAGCCCGCTGGGCCGCGAGCGCGGGTTGCCAGCAGACGACGGTACTGCTCATGGATTGTTGAATGCGTCTGTGCAGAGCGCTGCATGTAATTATCGTTGACTGGGAACGTTAACCCGACAACGAATGATGGTGTTTGTTGTTTTCGGTCGGCGTACATTGTACAGGCTTTGTGAGCCAGGTCTCTCGATTTTTGTTAAGGACATCGAACTCTTAAAGGGCCTCACGGCCGAGCCGATGGTTGCGCCTCCTGGCTTCGCACCCCCCCCCTCCCCCCCGTGGCAGTCGGAACATCGCACAGGGCACTGCGCGCAGCTTACACACATCACGATGGAGATTCAAGAGCCCTCCGATGGAACACAGCCCTCGGATGCGTTGCCAGGCTGTACTCCACGTGCTGGGGGAACATCTCAGGAGAAGGTGAAGAGAGACGTCAGACAAGGTGCCGAGCGACTCGTGCGCGGCACAACCCCCACGCACTCGGGGAGCTCGACGGCCACAACCGAGATCAGTGACGCAGCAGCAGCAGCGGCAGCGGTAAGTACTTCAAGGCATGGACCATCGAGTGAACAAATCGTGTCCTTCACTCTTACGATGGCATCACCATCATCAACATGACCACCACCACAATCACCCGCACCTCCCATTGGCACGATTGGCTCTGTACGGTGAGAAAGAATTTCGATTTAAAGCTTTCGTGACTGCAGGGATTCATGTTCTTGGTTCTTTCGGTAAAGTCACGTAGAAGGGAAGTAATACAATAATAAAAATAAATCATAATAAAATAATTCTCACGACGTTTCGGCCACAACGCAAGCAGCCGTCCTCAGGTGGAGAACAGGTCCAGTAGACAGAGTCTGACTCTGTCTGACTCTGTCTACTCTGACTCTGTCTACTTGACGGACCTGTTCTCCACCTGAGGACGGCTGCTTGCGTTGTGGCCGAAACGTCGTGAGAATTATTTTATTATGATTTATTTTTATTATTTTATTACTTCCCTTCTACGTGACTTTACCGAAAGAACCAAGAAGGCAAGAAAGAAGTTCAACATACACCCATACTCATTGCCCCGGAAACATCTGAATTCCACTCCGCATCTCCCCAAGCTCTTGACTGGATGTCACCCGATACGGTGCAACCGGTATTGGCCAAACATCCCGATGCTAAAAGATGTCTTGCAAATGACTCAATTAGGATGAGACCCTGGAACATCGCCGCGCTACCTGCAAAGGTTTGGCAGGACCCTCTTTAGGATGCGCCTCGGGACTGACTCGGTGAGGCTTGCCCGGCTAAACAAACGGAACAATAAGGCCGTACTGTCAAGTGTAGCCGCCAGTCCTCAGTGCAACATCATCGTTATCAGCATGGGGTCGCCAGGGGCTTTCCGTCGTGAAGGTGTTCTCTCTCCAGCTGTCTCTGGGTGCTGTGGATTTCGCTCACTCGAGAAACACCCATTTATAAACGAGCCAAAATACAGTACAGAACCCTTCTGAAAAACTAGGCTTGAACTCACCCTCCGTCTTTACGACCACAGTGTTGTAAATACCCCGGCAAACAGTCATGCCAGCATCGAGATAACAGCTCGTTTATAATCTCTGGGTCTTTAACGAGCGGCCGTCATTATGAGGAGAGTGCGTGGAACGGAGTGGAGTGAGATGAGAGAGTAGAAGTAGGAGAGCGAGTGGAGGGGAGTGGAGTGAGATGAGAAGAGTGGTAGGAGAGCGAATGGAGGGGAGTGGAGTGAGATGAGAAGAGTGGTAGGAGAGCGAGTGGAGGGGAGTGGAGTGAGATGAGATGAGTGGTAGGAGGGCGAGTGGAGGGGAGTGGAGTGAGATGAGAAGAGTGGTAGGAGAGCGAGTGGAGGGGAGTGGAGTGAGATGAGATGAGTGGTAGGAGAGCGAGTGGAGGGGGGTGGAGTGAGATGAGTGTTAGGAGAGCGAGTGGAGGGGAGTGGAGTGAGATGAGATGAGTGGTAGGAGGGCGAGTGGAGGGGAGTGGAGTGAGATGAGATGAGTGGTAGGAGAGCGAGTGGAGGGGAGTGGAGTGAGATGAGATGAGTGGTAGGAGGGCGAGTGGAGGGGAGTGGAGTGAGATGAGAAGAGTGGTAGGAGAGCGAGTGGAGGGGAGTGGAGTGAGATGAGAAGAGTGGTAGGAGAGCGAGTGGAGGGGAGTGGAGTGAGATGAGATGAGTGGTAGGAGGGCGAGTGGAGGGGAGTGGAGTGAGATGAGATGAGTGGTAGGAGAGCGAGTGGAGGGGAGTGGAGTGAGATGAGATGAGTGGTAGGAGAGTGAATGGAGGGGAGTGGAGTGAGATGAGATGAGTGGTAGGAGGGCGAGTGGAGGGGAGTGGAGTGAGATGAGAAGAGTGGTAGGAGAGCGAGTGGAGGGGAGTGGAGTGAGATGAGATGAGTGGTAGGAGAGCGAGTGGAGGGGAGTGGAGTGAGATGAGATGAGTGGTAGGAGAGCGAGTGGAGGGGAGTGGAGTGAGATGAGAAGAGTGGTAGGAGAGCGAGTGGAGTGAGATGAGAGGAAAAGTAGGAGAGCGAATGGAGGGGAGTGGAGTGAGATGAGATGAGTGGTAGGAGAGCGAGTGGAGAGGAGTGGAGTGAGATGAGTAGAAGTAGAGAGCGAGTGGAGGGGAGTGGAGTGAGATGAGAAGAGTGGTAGGAGACCGAGTGGAGGGGAGTGGAGTGATATGAGAGAAGAGTGTTAGGAGAGCGAGTGGAGGGGAGTGGAGTGAGATGAGAAGAGTGGTAGGAGAGCGAGTGGAGGGGAGTGGAGTGAGATGAGATGAGTGGTAGGAGAGTGAATGGAGGGGAGTGGAGTGAGATGAGATGAGTGGTAGGAGGGCGAGTGGAGGGGAGTGGAGTGAGATGAGAAGAGTGGTAGGAGAGCGAGTGGAGGGGAGTGGAGTGAGATGAGATGAGTGGTAGGAGAGCGAGTGGAGGGGAGTGGAGTGAGATGAGATGAGTGGTACGAGAGCGAGTGGAGTGAGATGAGAGGAAAAGTAGGAGAGCGAATGGAGGGGAGTGGAGTGAGATGAGATGAGTGGTAGGAGAGCGAGTGGAGAGGAGTGGAGTGAGATGCGTAGAAGTAGAGAGCGAGTGGAGGGGAGTGGAGTGAGATGAGATGAGTGGTAGGAGAGCGAGTGGAGGGGAGTGGAGTGAGATGAGTAGAAGTAGAGAGCGAGTGGAGGGGAGTGGAGTGAGATGAGAAGAGTGGTAGGAGACCGAGTGGAGGGGAGTGGAGTGAGATGAGATGAGTGGTAGGAGAGTGAATGGAGGGGAGTGGAGTGAGATGAGATGAGTGGTAGGAGAGCGAGTGGAGGGGAGTGGAGTGAGATGAGATGAGTGGTAGGAGAGCGAGTGGAGGGAAGTGGAGTGAGATGAGATGAGTGGTAGGAGAGTGAATGGAGGGGAGTGGAGTGAGATGAGAAGAGTGGTAGGAGAGCGAGTGGAGGGGAGTGGAGTGAGATGAGAAGAGTGGTAGGAGAGCGAGTGGAGGGGAGTGGAGTGAGATGAGAAGAGTGGTAGGAGAGCGAGTGGAGGGGAGTGGAGTGAGATGATAAGAGTGGTAGGAGAGCGAGTGGAGGGGAGTGGAGTGAGATGAGAAGAGTGGTAGGAGAGCGAGTGGAGGGGAGTGGAGTGAGATGAGATGAGTGGTAGGAGAGCGAGTGGAGGGGAGTGGAGTGAGATGGGAGGGGAGAGGTAGGAGACCGAGTGAAATTAGATGGGAGGGGAGAGGTAGGCAGGGGCAGATCTGTGGAGGATCTGGAAGACCGCAAGAGCGATCTAGGGGCGGGAGGCAGCGGAGAGTGTCGGAGTGTTTGCGTGATGTGGTCACGTTCATGGGTGTTGATGAGAAGTCTGGTCGCTTCATTTTCGACCACCGCGATTTGGGGCGGCTGTAGGAAAGGGAGGAGCGAGTTGGGGGGCGGGGGGGGTGCAGCATGTGTGACGAGGGTCTCGGCAGTGTCTGCGTGGGGGGAGGAGGCAGCGCGAGAGGTTGCACAGGTGGAGTACGAGGCACGCGGGGCCCTGTTGCGGAGTTGACATGTGGGGGAAACATCACCATGGCTGCGCCTCGCGAGGGTTTAACGTGGCTAACAGGCGACGTGCATCGCGATGGCCTTGACACAGCGACTTCTAACAGACAGTTTAGGCTCAAGAAAGCTTGAGCTCTCACGTGGGTTTAAATAAAGGTCATATCCGTGCAGATGGCAGTACGGCAATGGATTCTTGAATCAAGCTTTGCGGAGCTTTACGTGTTACCCACTCATATGCATGGTGGGGTTTTTCCACCCTCGCTACGACCCCAGTTCCAGTCAGTGTTGGATGTGGCGACCCTTGGGTAAGAGATGCGAGTTCATTTCTTATCTTTGGGTAATCTGTGAGCAAGCGAACGTTCGCGTGTTCCTAGGTGTGTCCTCGTGTCAACAAATACAAAGACCCCGTGTAGCCTTAACAGCCTATTGGGGCAAGTGCTGTTAGCGAGCACCTATGAAGGCCGGAACGGTACACGAGGGGGTGGGTGGCCGGCACCACGCCCGGCCGCCTTCCTCGTGGGCGATGTTTACACACCACGCCAGGTACTCGTTTGAGGCTGAATTGATCTAGGAGAGGCCCAGAACCGATTCAAGGTGTTGGCCGTTAGCGGAAATCGAACTCGGGTCGCCAGGTTCAGAGCACAGCGCGCTAATCACTCCACGACCACTCCCCACAACCGTCTTCTCGTGTAAACAACAACAACAACAACAACCGCCATTCGCCACTAAGTGGCGGTGACGTTGCCACGGCGCTTGTGCCAGGCTATGTGCACGTTCAGGCCACGTGTAGTGTCGAATGCGTGCTGGCAGGTCACGGAACAGACTCAGATGCCATGGGTCCACTGACTGAGAGGACCGAGATGACTGGCTGATGCACCACCTGTGCCCCCAACTGTGCCAACTTTCTGTGTTTTAGCCACCCGGCGCTCCGCTCGTTGTTGTGAGCGTCGCTCCTCTGCCCTCTGTTGTTGCTGGAGGGCGATGGCCTCCAACTGCCCAGTAGCGTCCTTCACGAACCTCCTCCAAAGAGGCTGATCTTGACACTGCTAATACCAGTCATCGGCAGGTCCACTCAGCTCCACGTCTTCCTGTACATCGTTTATTGTTACATTTGAATCGCAGTTCCTTGATCACTGTTGTTACATTGTTTTTATAGCTTTATTTTGGTGATTTTGAAAACGTATGGTTTAGCCATGTTTGTTTGTTATAGTAGAGAGTTAGCCTGATAACTTTCATCTAAATTGTCTTATGGTTGTTATTGTTTGACTTGCATCCCACTGGGATTTTTGCACACAAGTTGATATTCGGTGTTTTTTTCTGGAAGATTTAGCTGTTTTTTCCTGGATTTTTGTTGTGCTTCGTCACTTTAAGATGTTCTTTGATCGTGTTGTTTGTTGCGGTTGCACCCGAGTCAAGAGCAGGACTATACCTAATAAATGAAAACTGAAACATCACTCCGTGTCTTCTCAACCCCATACCGCGCCCGTTTAGCCCCCTCTATCAGGCCAAAGCAAAGCTGTTTAGGCATGCAGTGGCTGGGCATGTGGGCTACATGACCCAGCCAACGCAGCCTTGCCTGCCGGAGGAGCTCACTGATAGGAATGTCCAGATGTTTCAAGTATTTGTCAGCTCCTCACACAATCCAGCCTGGTTAAACCAGGATGGATCGTAGGCAGGACAGCCTGAATGTTTCTAACTGGCGCAGGTGTTTCATTTGGGGGGTCCACGTTTCACAAGCACAAAGGGAGGGCATGGCTGTGGCCGAGAAGACCCGAAGCTTCGTACGGAGAGACATACCAGGTAGCTTCCGATGAAATGATGCCGCTCGACTGATTCAGTGAGACCTCTGCTGTCAAACCGGAGCTGGTCATGAGCACACTGCCCAGGTATGGGAAACTCTCCACTATCTCCACAACCGTTCCATCACCAATAGGAAGCTGAACGGGTGAAGTGTTTGGTGGCACCAAATTCCCAGGCAGGTGCTTAGTTTTGGTGGGGCTGATGGTAAGACCCCACCTCTTATTGGCACTCTCCAGGTTCAGCAGCAGCACCTTCAACTCCTCCTCTGAGTGAGCAGCAATCACCAGGTCATCAACATACATAACACTTCCTCCACAGATGGCACCTCAGCCAACCATTCAGAAGGGGTGGCGACTTCTGCCAATATTTGAGGTACTTTTTTCGACCAAGCACCACAGTGGGAACACCAAGCCCGTGCTCCCCACACTCACCGAGACGCACACGCACAACAACCAGACGGCAAGCTCACCTTGCAGTCGAATCATTTATTAAACCCAGAAGAAGCCTCGACATCGCCACCACTCTACAAGCAAGAACCCCGAGGTCCAGAGCAACGATTCCATTGTGGTCAAAGTAGCAGAAGCGGGAATAATAATGAGCCAATTATTGACTCGGGGAAGCCTAATTGAGTTGTGACGGTGAGGAGCAGCTCCTGCATCTGGATGCGAGGCCAACACGATGAGCGGTAGCAGACTCGAGGAGGCCATGGGAGTCGAGTGACCCAATTAGACACAACGCACACGAGGGTTTAACACCTGTGTGTCTCACGAAGGCGACTCCGCTACGTGCATGACGAGCAAAACCGATGTGAATCGACGAATCGCTATTGCACCCCTCTGAAACAGTGGAACACGCCACACCACCCTCCGTGCCTTGATCATCCACCGTGTCGCGAATAGCGGACTCCCTCCACCCCTTCACCGTGAGCTCCTACTCGCCATGAGCTCCCCCTGCACAGGGCCGCCCCACATCTGCTACCTCCACTCGCTCGTTTGCTCTCACACTCACTCACACGCGTTCTTCCCGACCGCGGCCGCGTTGCCAGCCGTCGTCGTTTGTCGTCGTCGTAGGGAGCGCTAGCGACGTCCACGGTCCCTGGCGGGCGAGTGGCGGGCGCTGCGGGCGTGCGTCGCCAGCGCGGCCATGCTTGCCGCGGGCGTGCAGGCGCTGGGCTCGCAGCGGCACTCGAGGGCGCGGTGGTAGTCGTACTCCTTGAAGCCGTCGGCGCAGCGCAGGGACACCGCCTGCTTCTCGAAGCGAACCTCGCGGCAGCACGAGCAGTTCTGGCTGGACGTGCCCTCGGACGTGTACCTGCGTGCGTGCGCGCGTGCGGAAAGCAGGGCAGCGGGTGTAGAGGCGATGTGTTAGCGCTCAGGAGGGAACGCGACGTGAGATGCAGGCAGCGAATAAACAGTCGATAGAAGAGTTGGACAAACATCCCAATATAGGACCGCAGAGCTTGGGCAATTGTTGGAGATGTTGAGTGTTTACCACCCCTGTGCACGCGTAGGTTATTTTCCTGATACTCTGGAGTTGGAAAAACACGTTCCAATATAGGGACACGGAGGTTGGGCAATTGTTGGCACCAGTTTGAACGAACTCTGTGCGCGTTCGACGTTATGAATCTCCCATTCACATCACAACTTGATGCCGAGCGGTTGATTCGTTGCAACTTCACTTGCAACTGCATTTGCCTCGTATACCGTAGTCTCTTTACACATTAGCGCAATAGTCACCCTACATTGTGCACCCCCTGGGCGCACCTCTGTGGTTAGGTGACTGTGGCACAGCGTGGTTGGCATGCCCCCCTCCTCTCTCTCTCCCACACTGTCTAATGTCCCCCCCTCTGCACTCTCAGTAGCTATGCCACTTCTGTGAGCGAGTGCGATGGGCATGCCTGCGTGTGAAGGGAGCACGTGGGACAGGCCCTTACCAGTTGCCCGATGAACACAATCCCTCGCAGTACGTGACGTTCACCGGGTAGACGGACTCGCACCCCTCCACCATCAGGATCTCCTCCGTGGTAAACACTTGGCAGTGCCCACTGTTAACCGGCAGTTCACCTGTACGCGAGCGACCGGGGAGAGATGCAGAGTGAGCGCGAGCTTGTGCCTGCACGTTTCACGCCGTGCCATGTGCCCTCCGCCACCCTTCTGTGATGCTTGTGCGAATGAGGAACTTACAGATCTCACAGCAGTCCTTCACCACGACCTCACCACCCTGCCGGAGCGAAACAAACACAGAGAGCTCGTCAAGCTGCGTGCGTGTCCGTGTGTCTCTGGCTTGTTTTTGTTCACGTCTAAGTGTGTCTGCTGTTGGGTGCGACTGCAATTGTGCAAGTCTGGGAGCGCGTGTGTACGTGTATGATTGCGTGTGTGCGTGCGTGTGTATGTGTATGATTGCGTGTGTGCATGCGTGCGTGTGTACGTGTATAATTGCGTGTGTGCGTGCGTGTATGATTGCGTGCGTGTGTGCGTGTGTACGTGTATGATTGCGTGTGTGCATGCGTGCGTGTGTACGTGTATAATTGCGTGTGTGCGTGTGTACGTGCGTGTATGATTGCGTGCGTGTGTGGGTGTGTACGTGTATGATTGCGTGCGTGCGTGTATGATTGCGTGCGTGCGTGTATGATTGCGTGCGAGCGTGCGTGTGTACGTGTATGATTGCGTGCATGCGTTCACGTGGCCCCCCCACTGACCTTGCTGCTGCACTCGCTGTGGTTGATGGACATGCACTTCTGCTCCGACAGCATCACGAGGTCGCCAATCTCCAGACATGCAAACTTGGTGCACATCTCCTCCCACTTGGTGCCAGCCTGGCATCACAGGAGTCACAACAAGCAGGGCTTTATTGCAGCCGGCACACCACATCCAGAATACCTCTCACCATGGGCTGTAGCAACGAGACGCGTGCCACCTGCTCCAGCCTACCCGGGCGCACCAGCTTGAGGGACCAATGTTGGTTGGAAGATGCGGTTGTCCCATGTGCAGCCTGCACGCATTTTCCTGTTTCGGTAAGTTTTCATTAATGACGTAAATAGTCGCAAGTTTATTATTTAATTATAAGAATGGACAAGAAGCTGCGACAAATGAACTCGGCGACTAAAACCGCTAAGCTGTAAGCGAATTACGAATGTCCAATTGCAACGGGCAGCGCTAAGGTCACTGCCAGGAAACACCACGATAGGTGGAATCGATTGACAGACACCGGGACAGCCTCGGTGAAACCAGGGGGACCATCTGGGCATCTTGGCAGCTCGGCTCTCGTGCGTCGGAGCGGGGTCGCGGAGCCCGTCGCGAACCATCGACCGGACACGGCCTGCGTGGCCACGGCGGCACGGGAAGAAGCCGCGGCGTCACTCACCGGCACGACGGTCCCGTTCAACGTCATGCAGACTGCGGCCCACGGACACGGAGGCACGTGGGTACACGCACATGCACGCACGCACATGCACACGCACGACGAAAAAAGACACGGTCAGTTAAAATCCACGTGGAACAGTGGAGGGATCCCGATCGCTCCTCGTGTGAACGATGGCTGAATGTAATGCAGCAGGCGCTCAGACGTCTTCCGCATCCCCCGCAGGGTTCGCTGATCTTCACCGGAAGCTACGCACCCTTGGTGCCGACCTCTGCTGGTTTGACCACACAACTCCCTGCTCTCTACTTGCCGCCCCCGAACTCTCTCTTCTGTCCTTTTCTTCTCTCTTATTTATATTTCCTCTGCATCTCTTTCCTGCTACTTGGCTCTGCTCCAGACCCATAAACATCCACTGGATGCCTGTACATCCTGCGTCTCTCTTTGTCGGTTTGCTTCGTTGTAAATCTGAATAATAAATAATCGGTGCAGCAGGCACGATGCTGGGCGTGTGGGGCCGATGGTGCGCATGCATCTCGGGTACGCAGTGTGCGTGCTTGCACATGTGAGTACGTGAGTGTGTGTGCACATGCATGAGTACGTGAGTGAGTGCGTGTAGGCATGAGTGCGTGAGTGACTGTGTGCGTGCACGTGCAAGTGCGTGTATACGTGAGATGTTAGTGCGGAGCGGCAGTGTAGCGGTAAGCGCGCTGCGCTACGAACCCGGCGTCCCGAGTTCGATTCCCGCTCATGGCCAACACCGGTGACGATTACCTGAACCGGTCCTGGGCCTCCCCTAGGTCGACTCAGCCTCAAATGAGTACCTGGTGCGATGTGTAAACATCACCACTGGGGAGACAAAGGCGGCTGGGCGTGGTGCTGGCCACCCACCACCTCGTGTGCAGTGCCGGCCTTTATAGGTGCTCGCTAACAGCACTTGCCCCTACAGTCTGTTCAGGCTACACGGGGATCTTTGTCCTTGTCTTTTTTATACGTGAGTGTGTGCATACGTGAGTGACAGCATGCGTGAGTACGTGTGTGCGTGTGTAAGTGTGTGAGTACGTGTGTGTACGCACACAAGCAGCTCTTGAGACACTCGGGATGACTGGGGCTGTGCTGTTGAGTCCCGGTGGGGCAAAAGCAGCCCTCGACCCGGGTGGGGATGGCGTGAGGGTCCTCGACGCTGAGGATGCAGAGATCGGACGGAGTCAGTCCGGGGTCGTAGTTAGTGGTTCCGCAACACAATAACATTTAGGGCAACATCCTCTGTGGAGATGGAAAGATGAGATCTGCTCGTAATGGATCGAGTGGATTGTCACATCGCGGCATCGTGAGAGATGACGACAACTTTGGCGAAACCTTCAGCCGGCCGTGGAGTGATCATTGCCGGCGACGATGAGGATGACACAATGGACCGCGGTGATTCGTGGGAAGCCTCCCTTAGCAAGAGGCCGTGGAACGCACCTGTCCGGGAAGCAGTACGTGTCCTCCTTGCACGCGTGGTACTCCAGCGGGGCGTCGCACGCGTAGGCTGCGCACGCACGGAGACACGCGGACACGAGGAGTCACGCCAGGACGAGCGGGGACACTCGAGGAGACGCACGGGGCGCGACAATCGGCGCTGCCGCCTCCCGGCCACGCCTCACGGCCCCACGATTACAACACCCGGCAAGCACTTGGCAAAGACGGTCAACCGTCCAAGCCCTTTCCAGGCTCGAGGCTGCTTAGCTTCCGAAACCCGACGAGATGCGACACGTCCCGGGGCCATTTGTTCGACTCACGACACAGGCCGTCGGCGAGCGGGCGCCAGTCGACGCAGACGCCGTGCTGGGCGCACAGCTCGGCGTAGAGCGCCACGGAGCTGCAGGCCATGGAGCCCGGCGAGTGGCAGGCGTCGTAGTTGCACGCGTACAGGTACGGGTCCACGTTCACCAGACTCCTGCACACCTCAAACAGCCTGCAGCAACGCCGATATGAACATTGTTGCATTCAACGGATGGCTTGTGATAAAGCTGCAGCCCTGCACTTGCTTGCCCGAGCCTCCACTCAAGACGGTGCTAGAGAGCCCCCTCTGGAGTATGTGTGTTGAACTTCTTTCGCACCGTACATAGCCAACCGTGCTACTCGCAGGTGCGTGAAGGTACGATGCCTACTGTTCCACGCTGGGACCATACAGTTATGCCGCTCCCCACATCGATGATCCGCTAGCAGCATTTCAGATGTTCACGGGGACACTCGTGAAGCCATTCACTGGCCTCACCCACCAACGCTGACGTGGACGTATCAACACGCAAGAAGACCCCAGCGTACGTGATCTGCTGATCGACTTGGGGTTGTGGGCAGGGCATAACTTCTCACTGAATGTTATCTGCTTCAGACTGGAGGTGACTTGTGACTCGTAGGCACAGCCATAACACGAGGTATACTGGATGTGGTGTGACGGGGGAAGAAATATTTTCCATAGGTTCGCCGTGTTCATATCACAATGGGCTAACCACCTTATCACTGTTTTCCACTCAGGAAGACAAAGATCCCCTGTATAGCCTGTATAGGCAGTTGGAGCAAGTGCTGTTAGTAAGCACCTAAACACACGTGCACGCACGCCCTTCTGCACGAGTGCGTGCGAGTGTGCGTCGCCTCACGTACGGGTGCATCAGCAGGTCGCAGGGGCGGCCCGGGGGTGGGCAGGGTGGGCCCGGAGTCGGAGTCGGTCCGTGGTCGTGCGGGTGGCACGGCGTGGAGTTGGTGACCCAGTCCCAGCCGCTGTCCACGCAGCGGTCGGGCGCCAGCACGGTGCCGTTACGCAGCACGCAGTCGTTAGCGCCGTCACCGTCGCACGTGCCTGGGAGCGGGGGGTAGAGGTGGGGGCGGAGCGGGGGGAGGCGCGAGCGACGTCAACTCCGCCGCACGCACAAAGCAGAAGCCGTCGCGAACGCCGTGGCCGCTCCTTCCTCTCGGAAGGGGGCGGCGAGCGGAAGCTGCGCGCGGAGGCGGCTCACCGCACTGGCCCTGCGTGTTGTTGTAGAAGAACTCGTGCTGCAGGTGGACGGAGAAGCGGTCTCCGCCGAACTCCACGTGCGCCCCGATCTCGGGCACCGTCACCTGCACGTAGATCTTGCGCATCTGCACGTGCACGCTGCCCTGCACGAAGGGCAGCCGCACCTTGAGCCTGTTCACCTGCACCTGTGCGCACCGAGCAGAGGCGATGAAACTCGGAGGGATCCCTCCCACTGGCTCAAGGGCCAAAGACACGGAGCCAGCACAGCTGGGATCAGCCGAAATCCTGCGTTCGATTCTACACGTGTGTATGCGGGTGTGCGTGCACGTGATCAGTAGTGTAGTCGTTAGTGTGCTGATCAAACCCAGTGACCCGAGTTCGATTCCCGCTCACGGCCGACAATTAATCGGTGACGTCACCACCACAAACTGGCGAACGGTGACAGTTGTTGTTGTATGAGCGTACACGCGCACGTGCGTGCATGAGATGTGTGCGTGTGTGCGTGCACCACGTACCACTTTGAAGGCTCTGTTGGCATCGTCGGGCGCCGTGACGTTGACGGTCACGCTCTTGTAGCGCACGATGATGGCGCGCGTGCACGTCACGGCGTTGTTGCAGTCGTAGTTGGTGAGGTGCACGGAGAAGTCGTGCCGCCTGAACTTCTCCTCCACCAGGACGTACGTGCAGTTGCCCATGAAGCTGTAGAAGACCTCGTCGAAGGTCATGAGGTGGGGGTCACCCATGCCGCCGCAGTCACCTGCAGAAGTCACGTGTCGTTCAACACGTCACTTACTCCGCGTCTCTAACAAATCAAGGGCAAACTTTACTTCTGTTGAAGCTACGGCATCCCAGCCGACGCTGCTGGATGTTTCTTATCGGCACAATAGGCAGAGAAATGCAACGCCGCACGTCTCTCATCGCTCGACAGGAAGTCTGCCCTGAGCAGAGACCTCTGCTGCCTGTGGAGCTTCTCGGTGGGAGGTTTTCTTTGGACATCAAGTCCCCCCCCCCCTTCCAGTGTACACTCGGAGTTTCACATCGCAACACAGACGCACACCCACTCACGCACCACAACCTGACACACATTTACACACACCACTACCGTGTGCAAAGATAAAGATTCCTCGTGGAGCCTTAAACAGATTGTTGGGGCAAGTGCTGTTAAGCGACCATTTATAAAGACCGGCACAGCACACGAGGGGGTGGGTGGCCAACACCATAGCTGGCCACCTTAGTCTCCTTAATGGTGATGTTTACAGATTGCAACAGGTACTCATTTGAGGCTGAGTCAAACGAGGAGAGGCCCAGGACCGGTTCAGATATTCTCCACTGATAGCAGTCAGCGGGTTCGTAGCGCTGTACACCAACTGGAGCGCCACCACTCTCCCCACACTACCGTGCGCACACACGAACACACACACACACGAACACACACACACTCAGTCACACCCCACAACCAACAGCCACTCACATCTCACACCCTCGACGCACACCCTCACCCGAGCCCTCCCTAGAGCACACGGCGAATTGGGTGTAAACGTCCCAGACCCTGTGCTTTGAGGGGGCCTCACGCTTCGACATCATGGTGCCAGATGTAATACTTCCGGTTTAGGTCTGGGGGGGCCCACACGGTGGATTTACCCCGGCCCCCCCTATGGATGGCCCTGACCCTCACCCACCAGCTCGCGTACCGGCCCGTGTACTCACAGTCGCATACGGTGTGGAAGCAGCAGCCGTTGTGTGTGTACACCACACGAGGGACTTTGTTGTGGGGACACTTGATGGGGCCTTTGTTGGGGGGGCATATCAGCGGGGCGGACTTGACGATGTTGCAGGACGTGCAGATCTTCTGCACGCAATTATCAATCCACGTGGTGTTCTCCTGCAAGTGTGCACCATTGCCATAACCGTTACCACCCCCGTCACCCTCCAGTGAATCAATAATTAATCGCAAGGAGTCACTAGGAACTGAATTGCAGCTCACTTTCTAGCGCAAATAATCTGCACGTTGAACCAAAACGTCGCACATCGCGCCGAACAACACACAGTACATGAAAATACAGCACAACCGTGAAAAACCTACAAAAATTATGATTATTATTACTACTGATGCATTACGGTGTCTGGCAGGCAAATCAATAATACCTCAAACATCTCAGGGGGAGGGTGTTGTGCAGGGGTCACTCACTGCTTTGGGTGGGTACAGGGCCGGGCAGCCAACACATGAAGGCTCGGCGGTCGGTTTCGTGAAGGTGGGAGTGGTGGTGATGGGCGTGGTGGGGGGGAGGATGGTGGTCGTGGTGGTGCACGGCACAAAGAGGTTCTGCACGGTGCAGTTGGACAAGCAGATGGCGATGAAGCACATGTTGCCGTCCATGGTACCGTTGTACACGACCTCACCTGCATCGCGCACGCACGCAGACACGCAGCACGCGTCGCGCAAGAGTGAGCGGCGCCCGGCATGTGGCATGGGTGTCCCCACCACAGAGTCAGCATGTACTACTGTAGTGATAGCAGGTACCACCACAGTCGGTATGCACTGCTGTAATCATAGCAGGTATCACCATAGTCAGTATGCACTGCTGTAATCATAGCAGGTACCACCACAGTATGCACTGCTGCAGTGAAAGCAGGTACCACCAAAGTCGGTATGCACTGCTTTAATCATAGCAGATACCACCACAGTCAGTACGCACTGCTGTTACATTTGTAAGAGTTGTTTTAAAATATTTTAAGACCCGGGCAACACCGGCTACTTCCTGCTAGTTATGAATAAAATTACAAGATGACTTCACTTCCCTTGAATGTAAAGCAAGACTAGAAATGTTACCTTTGTGAGCCTTAACTCTACTATACTTCAGCTATGAGCCATTGCACTTTGTCCATAACTCCTCTCTGAAGCAAGTTGAAAATGTTTACAAAATGTTTGGCATCTGCCTCCATTGTCATCTGCTGACCTCATGTAAAACCATTTTGGTTTTGATAAATTCTAACTTTCTTTCATTGCACACATCACTGTGAACTTTACTCTAAAACCAGTCATCACCCTCTTTCAACTTAGAGGGAGACTCGTTGGCCCTGAGACATGCTGTGCATGGCAGGTTCCCGAGGGGGCAACCGGAGTCAGCGCGACCCAGGGGGTGCAGGAGATGGAAGATGTCTTCTAAGGTGGCTGGGGGTCTCAGAGGTCAGGGGCACCACTAAGATTCTGAGTTTGAATCTGGGTTGCGGCTGTTCACAGGCTGCCTGTAGGCAGACGAAACCCAGATTCAAAGTCACACCACATTTAAATTGGGTTCTAAAGTGCAGTGAGTTCATAATGATTTGTGATGGAGCGCCCCTCACACTAGAACATATCAGTGATTTACAAGCAATATAAACAGTCATTGATGAAACATGTAATGTATGAAGGAATTAGAATAGCTTAATAAGAGACGAGGTAAGATCGACCCAGTCATAATCAACCTTTTTGTTCACTTCGTTTTTCAGAATTCCAGCTGTGAGAATTAAATATATTAGCATGCTGCAATCATCTCTACAGCAGGTGCAGGACGATGCAACGCCCTGAGAGTCAATAAGTTAACTTGATGGGAACTGTAGATCCGAGACATTTCCCTCAGGACACTGGAAGAGTTCCAAAAGGACACTTGGTTCCATAATATGGGGAAATAAATCTCCAAAAATAAAACGTGAAGAGTGACCCTGCTGGTAGTCCGCGAAGGAACATATTTGTTAATCTCCTGGCAAAAGCCCCAAGTCAATGGGCATTACCACAGGCTGAAGAAACGCTGTGACGTGGGGGAAGGCATGTCTCACCTGGTTTCACGACGGTGCCATACGGGGTGGAGCAGAAGCAATCCATGGTCGCCTCTGATGAGCTGCTGCTGATCGGCGTGGTGATGACGGTGCCAGACGAGGTGACCGCATGCGGTGAATATTGAGATATAGTTGTTGGTGGTGCAGTCGGTAGTGATGTGTCTGGTGCTGTTGTGCCTGCCGTTGATGGTGTGCCTGGTGTTGTTGTGCTTAGTGTTGTTGATAGGCTTGGTGGAGAGGTAGCAGCAGTTGTTGGTGGCGGTGTGCTTGATAAAGTTGTTCCTGGGGTGGTCGAGCAGCCGGACTCACAGCCCGAACAGCACAGGACCTTGATCTCGTAGTCATCGCAGAAGAAGAAGGGGTCTTTGTTGCGACAGAGCAGCCCTTCGTCCTTGTCACAGGTCACTCCCGGCTGAAGCTCGTTCGTCGTGGTGCCATAGACTCGACACTCGATGTCACTCGGCTCCAAGCAGATGCTGTCCTCTCCTTCTACTTCTCGGATGTGAGCAAACGTCTCATTGTCTCCCACCCCATCGTAGCTGGGGTAATCAGATGAGATCCAGCGTGACCACTCGCAGTGGGGCGTGCAGGTGCAGGGGGTGGTGGGAATCGATGTGCCTGTTGTTGTTGTGCCTAGTGTTGTTGTGCTTGCTATTGTTGGTGTGCCTGGTATTGTTGTGCCTGGTATTGTTGTGCCTAGTGTTGTTGTGCTTGCTGTTGTTGGTGTGCCTGGTGTTGTTGTGCCTAGTGTTGTTGTGCTTGCTGTTGATGGTGTGCCTAGTGTTGTTGTGCCTGGTGTTGTTGTGCTTGCTGTTGTTGTGCTTGCTGTTGTTCGCGTGCCTGGTGTTGTTGTGCTTGCTGTTGATGGTGTGCCTAGTGCTGTTGTGCCTGGTGTTGTTGTGCTTGCTGTTGGTGGTGTGCCTGGTGTTGTTGTGCTTGCTGTTGTTGTGCTTGCTGTTGATGGTGTGCTTAGTGTTGTTGTGCTTGCTGTTGTTGTGCTTGCTGTTGATGGTGTGCCTGGTGTTGTTGTGCCTGGTGTTGTTGTGCTTGGTGTTGGTGGTGTGCCTGGTGTTGTTGTGCATGGTGTTGGTGGTGTGCCTGGTGTTGTTGTCCTTGCTGTTGTTGTGCTTGCTGTTGTTGGTGGGCCTGGTGTTGTTGTGCCTGGTGATGTTGGTGTGCCTGGTGTTGGTGTGCTTGCTGTTGGTGTGCCTGGTGTTGTTGTGCCTGGTGATGTTGGTGTGCCTGGTGTTGGTGTGCTTGCTGTTGTTGTGCTTGCTGTTGTTGTTGTGCCTGGTGATGTTGGTGTGCCTGGTGTTGGTGTGCCTGGTGTTGTTGTGCCTGGTGTTGTTGGTGTGCCTGGTGTTGGTGTGCTTGCTGTTGTTGTGCTTGCTGTTGTTGTTGTGCTTGCTGTTGTTGGTGTGCCTGGTGTTGTTGTGCTTGCTGTTATTGGTGTGCTTGCTGTTGTTGTGCTTGCTGTTGATGGTGTGCTTGGTGTTGTTGTGCTTGGTGTTGTTGTGCTTGCTGTTGTTGTTGTGCTTGCTGTTGTTGGTGTGCCTGGTGTTGTTGTGCTTGGTGTTGTTGTGCTTGCTGTTGTTGGTGTGCCTGGTGTTGTTGTGCTTGCTGTTGATGGAGGGCTTTGTTTTGTTGTGCTTGCTGTTGTTGTTGTGCCTGGTGTTGTTGTGCTTGCTGTTGTTGTGCCTGGTGTTGTTGTGCTTGCTGTTGATGTGCTTGGTGTTGTTGTGCTTGCTGTTGGTGGTGTGCTTGGTGTTGTTGTGATTGCTGTTGGTGGTGTGCCTGGTGTTGTTGTGCCTGGTGTTGTTGTGCTTGTTGTTGATGGTGTGCTTGGTGTTGTTGTGCTTGCTGTTGGTGGTGTGCCTGGTGTTGTTGTGCCTGGTGTTGTTGTGCTTGCTGTTGGTGGTGTGCCTGGTGTTGTTGTGCTTGCTGTTGTTGTACTTGCTGTTGTTGTACTTGCTGTTGATGGTGTTCCTAGTGTTGTTGTGCTTGCTGTTGGTGGTGTGCTTGATGGAGTTGTTCCTGGGGTGGTTGAGCAGCCCGACTCACAGCCCGAACAGCACAGGACCTTGATCTCGTAGTCATCGCAGAAGAAGAAGGGGTCTTTGTTGCGACAGAGCAGCCCTTCGTCCGTGTCACAGGTCACTCCCGGCTGAAGTTCGTTCGTCGTGGTGCCATAGACTCGACACTCGATGTCACTCGGCTCCAAGCAGATGCTGTCTTCTCCTTCTACTTCTCGGATGTGAGCAAACGTCTCATTGTCTCCCACCCCATCGTAGCTGGGGTAATCAGATGAGATCCAGCTTGACCACTCGCAGTGGGGCGTGCAGGTGCAGGGTGTGGTGGAAATCATTGTGCTTGTTGTTGTTGTTGTGCCTAGTGTTGTTGTGCTTGCTGTTGTTGTGCTTGCTGTTGGCGTGCCTGGTGTTGTTGTGCCTAGTGTTGTTGTGCTTGCTGTTGATGGTGTGCCTGGTGTTGTTTTGCTTGCTGTTGTTGTGCTTGCTGTTGTTGGTGTGCCTGGTGTTGTTGTGCTTAGTGTTGTTGTGCTTGCTGTTGTTGTGCTTGCTGTTGTTGGTGTGCCTGGTGTTGTTGTGCTTGCTGTTGATGGTGTACCTGGTGTTGTTGTGCTTGATGTTGTTGGTGAGCCTGTTGTTGTGATTGCTGTTGTTGTGCTTGCTGTTGTTGTGCTTGCTGTTGTTGATGTTCCTGGTGTTGTTGTGCCTGATGTTGTTGTGCTTGCTGTTGTTGGTGTGCCTAGTGTTGTTGTGCCTGGTGTTGTTGTGCTTGGTGTTGTTGTGCTTGCTGTTGGTGGTGTGCCTGGTGTTGTTGTGCTTGCTTTTGTTGTTGTGCCTGGTGATGTTGGTGTTCCTGGTGTTGTTGTGCCTGGTGTTGTTGGTGTGCCTAGTGTTGTTGTGCCTGATGTTGTTGTGCTTGCTGTTGTTGGTGTGCCTAGTGTTGTTGTGCCTGATGTTGTTGTGCTTGCTGTTGATGGTGTGCCTAGTGTTGTTGTGCCTGATGTTGTTGTGCTTGCTGTTGATGGTGTGCCTGGTGTTGTTGTGCTTGCTGTTGTTGGTGTGCCTAGTGTTGTTGTGCCTGGTGTTGTTGTGCTTGGTGTTGTTGTGCTTGCTGTTGGTGGTGTGCCTGGTGTTGTTGTGCTTGCTGTTGTTGGTGTGCTTGCTGTTGTTGTGCTTGCTGTTGTTGTGCTTGCTGTTGATGGTGTGCCTAGTGTTGTTGTGCCTGGTGTTGTTGGTGAGCCTGTTGTTGTGATTGCTGTTATTGTGCTTGCTGTTGTTGGTGTTCCTGGTGTTGTTGTGCTTGGTGTTGTTGTGCCTGGTGTTGTTGTGCTTGCTGTTGATGGTGTGCCTGGTGTTGTTGTGCTTGCTGTTGGTGGTGTGCCTGGTGTTGTTGTGCTTGCTATTGTTGTGCTTGGTGTTGTTGGTGTGCCTGGAGTTGTGCTTGCTTTTGTTGTTGTGCCCGGTGATGTTGTTGTGCCTGGTGTTGTTGTGCTTGCTGTTGTTGGTGTGCCTGGTGTTGTTGTGCTTGCTGTTGTTGGTGTGCTTGCTGTTGTTGGTGTGCCTGGTGTTGTTGTGCTTGCTGTTGTTGGTGTGCTTGCTGTTGTTGGTGTGCTTCCTGTTGTTGTGCTTACTGTTGATGGTGTGCCTGGTGTTGTTGTACTTGCTGTTGATGTGGTTGGTGTTGTTGTGCTTGCTGTTGTTGTGCTTGCTGTTGTTGGTGTGCCTGGTGTTGTGCCTGGTGTTCTTGTGCTTGCTATAGATGGTGTGCCTGGTGTTGTTGTGCTTGCTGTTGTTGGTGTACCTGGTGTTGTTGTGCTTGCTGTTGTTTGTGTTCTTGGTGTTGTTGTGCTTGCTGTTGATGTGCTTGTTGTTGTTGTGCTTGCTGTTGTTGTGCTTGCTGTTGTTGTGCTTGCTGTTGTTGTGCTTGCTGTTGTTGTGCTTGCTGTTGTTGTGCCTGGTGTTGTTGTGCTTGCTGTTGTTGTGCTTGCTGTTGTTGTGCCTGGTGTTGTTGTGCTTGCTGTTGTTGTGCTTGCTGTTGTTGTGCTTGCTGTTGTTGTTGTGCTTGCTGTTGTTGTGCTTGCTGTTGTTGGTGTGCTTGGTGTTGTTGTGCTTGGTGTTGTTGTGCCTGCTGTTGTTGGTGTGCCTGGTGTTGTTGTGCTTGCTGTTGTTGATGTGCCTAGTGTTGTTGTACTTGCTGTTGATGGTGTGCCTGGTGTTGTTGTGCTTGCTGTTGTTGTATGTGCTGTTGATGGTGTGCTTGGTGTTGTTATGCTTGCTGTTGTTGGTGTACCTGGTGTTGTTGTGCTTGCTTTTGTTGTGCTTGCTGTTGTTGGTGTGCTTGGTGTTGTTGTGCTTGCTGTTGATGTGGTTGGTGTTGTTGTGCTTGCTGTTGTTGTGCTTGCTGTTGTTGTGCTTGCTGTTGTTGGTGTGCCTGGTGTTGTGCCTGGTGTTGTTGTGCTTGCTATTGATGGTGTGCCTGGTGTTGTTGTGCTTGCTGTTGTTGGTGTAAATGGTGTTGTTGTGCTTGCTGTTGTTGGTGTGCTTGGTATTGTTGTGCTTGGTGTTGTTGTGCTTGCTGTTGTTGTGCTTGCTGTTGTTGTGCCTGGTGTTGTTGTGCTTGCTGTTGTTGTTGTGCTTGGTGTTGTTGTTGTGCTTGCTATTGTTGTGCTTGCTGTTGTTGTGCCTGGTGTTGTTGTGCTTGCTATTGTTGTGCTTGCTGTTGTTGTGCCTGGTGTTGTTGTGCTTGCTGTTGTTGGTGTAATTGGTGTTGTTGTGCTTGGTGTTGTTGTGCCTGCTGTTGTTGGTATGCCTGGTGTTGTTGTGCTTGCTGTTGATGTGCCTAGTGTTGTTGTACTTGCTGTTGATGGTGTGCCTGGTGTTGTTGTGCTTGCTGTTGTACGTGCTGTTGATGGTGTGCTTGGTGTTGTTATGCTTGCTGTTGTTGGTGTACCTGGTGTTGTTGTGCTTGCTGTTGTTGTGCTTGCTGTTGTTGGTGTGCTTGGTGTTGTTGTGCTTGCTGTTGATGTGGTTGGTGTTGTTGTGCTTGCTGTTGTTGTGCTTGCTGTTGTTGTGCTTGCTGTTGTTGGTGTGCCTGGTGTTGTGCCTGGTGTTGTTGTGCTTGCTATTGATGGTGTGCCTGGTGTTGTTGTGCTTGCTGTTGTTGGTGTACCTGGTGTTGTTGTACTTGCTGTTGTTGTGCTTGCTGTTGTTGGTATGCCTGGTGTTGTTGTGCTTGCTGTTGATGTGCCTAGTGTTGTTGTACTTGCTGTTGATGGTGTGCCTGGTGTTGTTGTGCTTGCTGTTGTTATACGTGATGTTGATGGTGTGCGTGGTGTTGTTATGCTTGCTGTTGTTGGTGTACCTGGTGTTGTTGTGCTTGCTGTTGTTGTGCTTGCTGTTGTTGGTGTGCTTGGTGTTGTTGTGCTTGCTGTTGATGTGGTTGGTGTTGTTGTGCTTGCTGTTGTTGTGCTTGCTGTTGTTGTGCTTGCTGTTGTTGTGCCTGGTGTTGTTGTGCTTGCTGTTGTTGTTGTGCTTGCTGTTGTTGTGCTTGCTGTTGTTGTGCTTGCTGTTGTTGTGCTTGCTGTTGTTGTGCCTGGTGTTGTTGTGCTTGCTGTTGTTGTACTTGCTGTTGTTGGTGTGCTTGGTGTTGTTGTGCTTACTGCTGTTGGGGTACCTGGTGTTGTTGTGCTTGCCGTTGTTGTGCTTGCTGTTGTTGGTGTGCTTGGCGTTGTTGTGCTTGCTGTTGATGTGGTTGATGTTGTTGTGCTTGCTGTTGTTGTGCTTGCTGTTGATGGTGTGACTGATGGTGTTGTTGTGCTTGCTGTTGTTGGTGTGGTTGGTGTTGTTGTGCTTGCTGTTGTTGTGCTTGCTATTGTTGTGCTTGCTGTTGTTGTGCCTGGTGTTGTTGTGCTTGCTGTTGTTGTGCTTGCTGTTGTTGGTGTGCCTGGTGTTGTTGTGCTTGCTGTTGTTGTGCTCGCTGTTGTGCCTGGTGTTGTTGTGCTTGCTGTTGTTGTGCTTGCTGTTGTTGTGCTTGCTGTTGTTGGTGTGCTTGGTGTTGTTGTGCTTGGTGTTGGTGTGCCTGGTGTTGTTGGTGTGCCTGGTGTTGTTGTGCTTGCTGTTGTTGATGTGCCTAGTGTTGTTGTACTTGCTGTTGATGGTGTGCCTGGTGTTGTTGTGCTTGCTGTTGATGGTGTGCTTGGTGTTGTTATGCTTGGTGTTGTTGGTGTACCTGGTGTTGTTCTGCTTGCTGTTGTTGTGCTTGCTGTTGTTGGTGTGCTTGGTGTTGTTGTGCTTGCTGTTGATGTGGTTGGTGTTGTTGTGCTTGCTGTTGTTGTGCTTGCTGTTGTTGTGCTTGCTGTTGTTGGTGTGCCTGGTGTTGTGCCTGGTGTTGTTGTGCTTGCTATTGATGGTGTGCCTGGTGTTGTTGTGCTTGCTGTCGTTGGTGTACCTGGTGTTGTTGTGCTTGCTGTTGTTGGTGTGCTTGGTGTTGTTGTGCTTGGTGTTGTTGTGATTGCTGTTGTTGTGCTTGCTGTTGTTGTGCCTGGTGTTGTTGTGCTTGCTGTTGTTGTTGTGCTTGGTGTTGTTGTTGTGCCTGGTGTTGTTGTGCTTGCTCTTGTTGTGCTTGCTGTTGTTTTGCTTGTTGTTGTTACTGGTGTTGTTGTGCTTTCTGTTGGTGTGACTAGTGTTTTTGGGCTTGCTGTTGTTGGTGTGCTTGGTGTTGTTGTGCTTGGTGTTGTTGATGTGCCTAGTGTTGTTGTGTTTGCTGTTGATGGTGTGCCTGGTGTTGTTGTGCTTGCTGTTGTTGTACGTGCTGTTGATGGTGTGCTTGGTGTTGTTATGCTTGCTGTTGTTGTGCTTGCTGTTGATGTGGTTGGTGTTGTTGTGCTTGCTGTTGATGGTGTGTCTGATGGTGTTGTTGTGCTTGCTGTTGATGTGCTTGGTGTTGTTGTGCTTGGTGTTGTTGTGCTTGCTGTTGTTGACGTGCCTAGGGTTGTTGTGCTTGCTGTTGTTGTGCTTGGTGTTGTTGTGCCTGCTGTTGTTGTGCTTGCTGTTGTTGGTGTGCCTGGTGTTGTTGTGCTTACTGTTGTTGTGCTTGCTGTTGATGGTGTTCCTAGTGCTGTTGTGCTTGCTGTTGGTGGTGTGCCTCGTGTTGTTGTGCTTGCTGTTGATGTGGTTGGTGTTGTTGTGCTTGCTGTTGTTGTGCTTGCTGTTGATGGTGTGTCTGATGGTGTTGTGCTTGGTGTTGTTCTGCTTGCTGTTGTTGTGCTTGGTGTTGTTGTGCTTGGTGTTGTTCTGCTTGCTGTTGTTGTTGTGCTTGGTGTTGTTGGTGTGCTTGGTGTTGTTGTGCTTGCTGTTATGCTTGCTGTTGTTGTGCTTGCTGTTGGTGGTGTGCCTGGTGTTGTTGTGCTTGCTGTTGATGGTGTGCCTGGTGTTGTTGTGCCTGGTGTTGTTGTGCTTGCTGTTGTTGGTGTGCCTAGTGTTGTTGTGCCTGGTGTTGTTGTGCTTGCTGTTGTTGTGCTCGCTGTTGTGCCTGGTGTTGTTGTGCTTGCTGTTGTTGTGCTTGCTGTTGTTGTGCTTGCTGTTGTTGGTGTGCTTGGTGTTGTTGTGCTTGGTGTTGGTGTGCCTGGTGTTGTTGGTGTGCCTGGTGTTGTTGTGCTTGCTGTTGTTGATGTGCCTAGTGTTGTTGTACTTGCTGTTGATGGTGTGCCTGGTGTTGTTGTGCTTGCTGTTGATGGTGTGCTTGGTGTTGTTATGCTTGGTGTTGTTGGTGTACCTGGTGTTGTTCTGCTTGCTGTTGTTGTGCTTGCTGTTGTTGGTGTGCTTGGTGTTGTTGTGCTTGCTGTTGATGTGGTTGGTGTTGTTGTGCTTGCTGTTGTTGTGCTTGCTGTTGTTGTGCTTGCTGTTGTTGGTGTGCCTGGTGTTGTGCCTGGTGTTGTTGTGCTTGCTATTGATGGTGTGCCTGGTGTTGTTGTGCTTGCTGTCGTTGGTGTACCTGGTGTTGTTGTGCTTGCTGTTGTTGGTGTGCTTGGTGTTGTTGTGCTTGGTGTTGTTGTGATTGCTGTTGTTGTGCTTGCTGTTGTTGTGCCTGGTGTTGTTGTGCTTGCTGTTGTTGTTGTGCTTGGTGTTGTTGTTGTGCCTGGTGTTGTTGTGCTTGCTCTTGTTGTGCTTGCTGTTGTTTTGCTTGTTGTTGTTACTGGTGTTGTTGTGCTTTCTGTTGGTGTGACTAGTGTTTTTGGGCTTGCTGTTGTTGGTGTGCTTGGTGTTGTTGTGCTTGGTGTTGTTGATGTGCCTAGTGTTGTTGTGTTTGCTGTTGATGGTGTGCCTGGTGTTGTTGTGCTTGCTGTTGTTGTACGTGCTGTTGATGGTGTGCTTGGTGTTGTTATGCTTGCTGTTGTTGTGCTTGCTGTTGATGTGGTTGGTGTTGTTGTGCTTGCTGTTGATGGTGTGTCTGATGGTGTTGTTGTGCTTGCTGTTGATGTGCTTGGTGTTGTTGTGCTTGGTGTTGTTGTGCTTGCTGTTGTTGACGTGCCTAGGGTTGTTGTGCTTGCTGTTGTTGTGCTTGGTGTTGTTGTGCCTGCTGTTGTTGTGCTTGCTGTTGTTGGTGTGCCTGGTGTTGTTGTGCTTACTGTTGTTGTGCTTGCTGTTGATGGTGTTCCTAGTGCTGTTGTGCTTGCTGTTGGTGGTGTGCCTCGTGTTGTTGTGCTTGCTGTTGATGTGGTTGGTGTTGTTGTGCTTGCTGTTGTTGTGCTTGCTGTTGATGGTGTGTCTGATGGTGTTGTGCTTGGTGTTGTTCTGCTTGCTGTTGTTGTGCTTGGTGTTGTTGTGCTTGGTGTTGTTCTGCTTGCTGTTGTTGTTGTGCTTGGTGTTGTTGGTGTGCTTGGTGTTGTTGTGCTTGCTGTTATGCTTGCTGTTGTTGTGCTTGCTGTTGGTGGTGTGCCTGGTGTTGTTGTGCTTGCTGTTGATGGTGTGCCTGGTGTTGTTGTGCCTGGTGTTGTTGTGCTTGCTGTTGTTGGTGTGCCTAGTGTTGTTGTGCCTGGTGTTGTTGTGCTTGCTGTTGTTGGTGTGCCTAGTGTTGTTGTGCTTGCTGTTGTGCTTGTTGTTGATGGTCTGCCTGTTGTTGTGCTTGCTGTTGTTGTGCTTGCTGTTGGTGGTGTGCCAATTGTTGTTGTGATTGCTGTTGATGGTGTGCTTGCTGCTGTTGTGCTTGCTGTTGGTGGTGTGCCTGGTATTGTTGTGCTTGCTGTTGATGGTGTGCTTGCTGTTGTTGTGCTTGCTGTTGGTGGTGTGCCAATTGTTGTTGTGATTGCTGTTGATGGTGTGCTTGCTGCTGTTGTGCTTGCTGTTGTTGTGCCTAGTGTTGTTGTGCTTGCTGTTGTTGTGCTTGCTGTTGTTGGTGTGCCTGGTGTTGTTGTGCCTAGTGTTGTTGTGCCTAGTGTTGTTGTGCTTGCTGTTGATTGTGTGCCTGGTGTTGTTGTGCTTGTTGTTGTTGTACTTGCTGTTGATGGTGTGCTTGGTGTTGTTGTGCTTGCTGTTGTTGGTGTACCTGGTGTTGTTGTGCTTGCTGTTGTTGGTGTGCTTGATGTTGTTATGCTTGCTGTTGATGTGGTTGGTGTTGTTGTGCTTGCTGTTGTTGGTGTGCTTGCTGTTGATGTGCTTGGTGTTGTTGTGCTTGCTGTTGTTGTGCTTGCTGTTGATGGTGTGACTGATGGTGTTGTTGTGCTTGCTGTTGTTGTGCTTGCGGTTGATGGTGTGACTGATGGTGTTGTTGTGCTTGCTGTTGTTGGTGTGCTTGGTGTTGTTGTGCCTGGTGTTGTTGTGCTTGCTGTTGTTGTGCTTACTGTTGTCGTGCTTGCTGTTGTTGGTGTGCTTGCTGTTGGTGTGCCTGGTGTTGTTGTGCTTGCTGTTGGTGGTGTGCCTGGTGTTGTTGTGCTTGATGTTGTTGATGTGCCTAGTGTTGTTGTGCTTGCTGTTGTTGTGCTTGGTGTTGTTGTGCCTGGTGTTGTTGTGCTTGCTGTTGTTGGTGTGGCTGGTGTTGTTGTGCTTGCTGTTGATGTGCTTGCTGTTGATGTGCCTGGTGTTGTTGTGCTTGCTATTGGTGGTGTGCCTGGTGTTGTTGTGCTTGCTGTTGTTGGTGTGGTTGGTGTTGTTTTGCTTGCTGTTGTTGTGCTTGCGATTGATGGTGTGACTGATGGTGTTATTGTGCTTGCTGTTGTTGGTGTGCTTGGTGTTGTTGTGCCTGGTGTTGTTGTGCTTGCTGTTGTTGGTGTGCCTGGTGTTGTTGTGCTTGCTGTTGTTGTGCTTGCTGTTGGTGGTGTGCCTGGTGTTGTTGTGCTTGGTGTTGTTGTGCTTTCTGTTGGTGGTGTGCCTGGTGTTGTATTTGGTGTTGTTGTGCCTGGTGTTGTTGTGCTTGTTGTTATTGTGCTTGCTGTTGGTGGTGTGTCTGGTGTTGTTGTGCCTGGTGTTGTTGTGCTTGCTGTTGGTGTGCCTGGTGTTGTTGTGCTTGGTGTTGTTGTGCTTTCTGTTGGTGGTGTGCCTGGTGTTGTATTTGGTGTTGTTGTGCCTGGTGTTGTTGTGCTTGTTGTTATTGTGCTTGCTGTTGGTGGTGTGTCTGGTGTTGTTGTGCCTGGTGTTGTTGTGCTTGCTGTTGGTGTGCTTGGTGTTGTTGTGCTTGCTGTTGTTGGTGTGCTTGGTGTTGTTGTGCTTGCTGTTGTTGTGCTTGCTGTTGTTGGTGTGCCTAGTGTTGTTGTGCTTGCTGTTGTTGTGCTTGGTGTTGTTGTGCTTGCTGTTGTTGTGCTTGCTGTTGATGGTGTTCCTAGTGTTGTTGTGCTTGCTGTTGATGGTGTGCCTCGTGTTGTTGTGCTTGCTGTTGTTGTGCTTGCTGTTGTTGGTGTGCCTGGTGTTGTTGTGCTTGGTGTTGTTGTGCTCGGTGTTGTTGTGCTTGGTGTTGTTGTTGTGCTTGGTGTGCTTGCTGTTGTTGTGCTTGCTATTGTTGTGCTTGCTGTTGTTGTGCTTGCTGTTGGTGGTGTGCCTGGTGTTGTTGTGCTTGGTGTTGTTGTTGTACTTGCTGTTGATGTGCTTGGTGATGTTGTGCTTGCTGTTGTTGTGCTTGCTGTTGATGGTGTGACTGATGGTGTTGTTGTGCTTGCTGTTGTTGTGCTTGCTGTTGATGGTGTGACTGATGGTGTTGTTGTGCTTGCTGTTGTTGTTGTGCTTGCTGTTGTTGTGCTTAGTGTTGTTGTGCCTGGTGTTGTTGTGCTTGCTGTTGTTGGTGTGCCTGGTGTTGTTGTGCTTGCTGTTGTTGGTGTGCTTGGTGTTGTTGTGCTTGCTGTTGTTGTGCTTGCTGTTGCTGTTGTTGGTGTGCCTGGTGTTGTTGTGCGTCCTGTTGTTGTGCTTGCTGTTGTTGTGCCTGCTGTTGTTGTGCTTGGTGTTGTTGTGCTTGGTGTTGTTGTGTTTGCTGTTGTTGTTGTGCTTGCTGTTGTTGGTGTGCTTGGTATTGTTGGTGTGCTTTGTGTTGTTGTGCTTGCTATTGTTGTGCCTGCTGTTGGTGGTGTGCCTGGTGTTGTTGTGCTTGCTGTTGTTGTGCTTACTGTTGGTGTGCCTGGTGTTGTTGTGCTTGGTGTTGTTGTGCTTTCTGTTGGTGGTGTGCCTGGTGTTGTATTTGGTGTTGTTGTGCCTGGTGTTGTTGTGCTTGTTGTTATTGTGCTTGCTGTTGGTGGTGTGTCTGGTGTTGTTGTGCCTGGTGTTGTTGTGCTTGCTGTTGGTGTGCTTGGTGTTGTTGTGCTTGCTGTTGTTGGTGTGCTTGGTGTTGTTGTGCTTGCTGTTGTTGTGCTTGCTGTTGTTGGTGTGCCTAGTGTTGTTGTGCTTGCTGTTGTTGTGCTTGGTGTTGTTGTGCTTGCTGTTGTTGTGCTTGCTGTTGATGGTGTTCCTAGTGTTGTTGTGCTTGCTGTTGATGGTGTGCCTCGTGTTGTTGTGCTTGCTGTTGTTGTGCTTGCTGTTGTTGGTGTGCCTGGTGTTGTTGTGCTTGGTGTTGTTGTGCTCGGTGTTGTTGTGCTTGGTGTTGTTGTTGTGCTTGGTGTGCTTGCTGTTGTTGTGCTTGCTATTGTTGTGCTTGCTGTTGGTGGTGTGCCTGGTGTTGTTGTGCTTGGTGTTGTTGTTGTACTTGCTGTTGATGTGCTTGGTGATGTTGTGCTTGCTGTTGTTGTGCTTGCTGTTGATGGTGTGACTGATGGTGTTGTTGTGCTTGCTGTTGTTGTGCTTGCTGTTGATGGTGTGACTGATGGTGTTGTTGTGCTTGCTGTTGTTGTTGTGCTTGCTGTTGTTGTGCTTAGTGTTGTTGTGCCTGGTGTTGTTGTGCTTGCTGTTGTTGGTGTGCCTGGTGTTGTTGTGCTTGCTGTTGTTGGTGTGCTTGGTGTTGTTGTGCTTGCTGTTGTTGTGCTTGCTGTTGCTGTTGTTGGTGTGCCTGGTGTTGTTGTGCGTCCTGTTGTTGTGCTTGCTGTTGTTGTGCCTGCTGTTGTTGTGCTTGGTGTTGTTGTGCTTGGTGTTGTTGTGTTTGCTGTTGTTGTTGTGCTTGCTGTTGTTGGTGTGCTTGGTATTGTTGGTGTGCTTTGTGTTGTTGTGCTTGCTATTGTTGTGCCTGCTGTTGGTGGTGTGCCTGGTGTTGTGCTTGGTGTTGTTGTTGTGCCTGGTGTTGTTGTGCTTGGTGATGTTGTGCCTGGTGTTAATGTGCTTGCTGTTGTTGGTGTGCCTGGTGTTGTTGTGCTTGCTGTTGTTGTGCTTGCTATTGTTGGTGTGTCTGGTATTGTTGTGCTTGCTGTTGATGGTGTGCTTGGTGTTTTTGTGCTTGCTGTTGCTGTGCTTGCTGTTGTTGGTGTGCCTGGTATTGTTGTGCTTGCCGTTGTTGTGCTTGCCGTTGTTGTGCTTGCTGTTGTTGGTGTGCTTGGTGTTGTTGTGCCTGCTGTTCTTGTTGTGCTTGCTGTTGTTGGTGTGCCTGGTGTTGTTGTGCTTGGTGTTGTTGTGCCTGGTGTTGTTGTGCTTGGTGTTGTTGTGCTTGCTGTTGTTGTGCTTGGTGTTGTTGTGCTTGGTGTTGTTGTGCTTGCTGTTGTTGTTGGTGTGCTTGGTGTTGTTGTGCTTGCTATTGTTGTGCTTGCTATTGTTGTGCTTGCTGTTGGTGGTGTGCCTGGTGTTGTTGTGCTTGCTGTTGATGGTGTGCCTGGTGTTGTTGTGCTCGCTGTTGTTGGTGTGCTTGGTGTTGTTGTGCTTGCTGTTGTTGTGCCTGGTGTTGTTGTGCTTGCTGTTGTGCCTGGTGTTGTTGTGCTTGCTGTTGGTGTGCTTGCTGTTGATGGTGTGCTTGCTGTTGTTGTTGTGCCTAGTGTTGTTGTGCTTGCTGTTGTTGTGCTTGCTGTTGTTGTGCTTTCTGTTGGTGGTGTGCCTGGTGTTGTATTTGGTGTTGTTGTGCCTGGTGTTGTTGTGCTTGTTGTTATTGTGCTTGCTGTTGGTGGTGTGTCTGGTGTTGTTGTGCCTGGTGTTGTTGTGCTTGCTGTTGGTGTGCTTGGTGTTGTTGTGCTTGCTGTTGTTGGTGTGCTTGGTGTTGTTGTGCTTGCTGTTGTTGTGCTTGCTGTTGTTGGTGTGCCTAGTGTTGTTGTGCTTGCTGTTGTTGTGCTTGGTGTTGTTGTGCTTGCTGTTGTTGTGCTTGCTGTTGATGGTGTTCCTAGTGTTGTTGTGCTTGCTGTTGATGGTGTGCCTCGTGTTGTTGTGCTTGCTGTTGTTGTGCTTGCTGTTGTTGGTGTGCCTGGTGTTGTTGTGCTTGGTGTTGTTGTGCTCGGTGTTGTTGTGCTTGGTGTTGTTGTTGTGCTTGGTGTGCTTGCTGTTGTTGTGCTTGCTATTGTTGTGCTTGCTGTTGGTGGTGTGCCTGGTGTTGTTGTGCTTGGTGTTGTTGTTGTACTTGCTGTTGATGTGCTTGGTGATGTTGTGCTTGCTGTTGTTGTGCTTGCTGTTGATGGTGTGACTGATGGTGTTGTTGTGCTTGCTGTTGTTGTGCTTGCTGTTGATGGTGTGACTGATGGTGTTGTTGTGCTTGCTGTTGTTGTTGTGCTTGCTGTTGTTGTGCTTAGTGTTGTTGTGCCTGGTGTTGTTGTGCTTGCTGTTGTTGGTGTGCCTGGTGTTGTTGTGCTTGCTGTTGTTGGTGTGCTTGGTGTTGTTGTGCTTGCTGTTGTTGTGCTTGCTGTTGCTGTTGTTGGTGTGCCTGGTGTTGTTGTGCGTCCTGTTGTTGTGCTTGCTGTTGTTGTGCCTGCTGTTGTTGTGCTTGGTGTTGTTGTGCTTGGTGTTGTTGTGTTTGCTGTTGTTGTTGTGCTTGCTGTTGTTGGTGTGCTTGGTATTGTTGGTGTGCTTTGTGTTGTTGTGCTTGCTATTGTTGTGCCTGCTGTTGGTGGTGTGCCTGGTGTTGTGCTTGGTGTTGTTGTTGTGCCTGGTGTTGTTGTGCTTGGTGATGTTGTGCCTGGTGTTAATGTGCTTGCTGTTGTTGGTGTGCCTGGTGTTGTTGTGCTTGCTGTTGTTGTGCTTGCTATTGTTGGTGTGTCTGGTATTGTTGTGCTTGCTGTTGATGGTGTGCTTGGTGTTTTTGTGCTTGCTGTTGCTGTGCTTGCTGTTGTTGGTGTGCCTGGTATTGTTGTGCTTGCCGTTGTTGTGCTTGCCGTTGTTGTGCTTGCTGTTGTTGGTGTGCTTGGTGTTGTTGTGCCTGCTGTTCTTGTTGTGCTTGCTGTTGTTGGTGTGCCTGGTGTTGTTGTGCTTGGTGTTGTTGTGCCTGGTGTTGTTGTGCTTGGTGTTGTTGTGCTTGCTGTTGTTGTGCTTGGTGTTGTTGTGCTTGGTGTTGTTGTGCTTGCTGTTGTTGTTGGTGTGCTTGGTGTTGTTGTGCTTGCTATTGTTGTGTTTGCTATTGTTGTGCTTGCTGTTGGTGGTGTGCCTGGTGTTGTTGTGCTTGCTGTTGATGGTGTGCCTGGTGTTGTTGTGCTCGCTGTTGTTGGTGTGCTTGGTGTTGTTGTGCTTGCTGTTGTTGTGCTTGCTGTTGTGCCTGGTGTTGTTGTGCTTGCTGTTGGTGTGCTTGCTGTTGATGGTGTGCTTGCTGTTGTTGTTGTGCCTAGTGTTGTTGTGCTTGCTGTTGTTGTGCTTGCTGTTGTTGTGCTTGCTGTTGGTGGTGTGCCTGGTGTTGTTGTGCTTGCTGTTGTTGTGCTTGTTGTTGATGGTGTGCTTGGTGTTGTTGTTGGTGGTGTTCCTAGTGTTGTTGTGCTTGCTGTTGTTGGTGTTCCTAGTGTTGTTGTGCTTGCTGTTGTTGTGCTTGTTGTTGATGGTGTGCTTGGTGTTGTTGTGCTTGCTGTTGGTGGTGTGCCTGGTGTTGTTGTGCTTGCTGTTGATGGTGTGTTTGATGGAGTTGTTCCTGGGGTGTTTGAGCAGCCCGACTCACAGCCCGAACAGCACAGGACCTTGATCTCGTAGTCATCGCAGAAGAAGAAGGGGTCTTTGTTGCGACAGAGCAGCCCTTCGTCCTTGTCACAGGTCACTCCCGGCTGAAGCTCGTTCGTCGTGGTGCCATAGACTCGACACTCGATGTCACTCGGCTCCAAGCAGATGCTGTCCTCTCCTTCTACTTCTCGGATGTGAGCAAACGTCTCATTGTCTCCCTGCCCATCGTAGCTGGGGTAATCAGATGAGATCCAGCGTGACCACTCGCAGTGGGGCGTGCAGGTGCAGGGGGTGGTGGAAATTGTTGTGCTTGTTGTTGTTGGGCCTAGTGTTGTTGTGCGTGCTGTTGTTGTGCTTGCTGTTACTGTGCTTGCTGTTGATGGTGTGTTTGGTGTTGTTGTGCTTGCTGTTGTTGTACTTGCTGTTGTTGGTGTTCCTGGTGTTGTTGTGCTTGCTGTTGTTGTGCTTGCTGTTGTTGGTGTGCTTGCTGTTGATGTGCTTGGTGTTGTTGTGCTTGCTGTTGATGGTGTGACTGATGGTGTTGTTGTGCTTGCTGTTGTTGTGCTTGCTGTTGTTGGTGTGCCTGGTGTTGTTGTGCTTGGGGTTGTTGTGCTTGCTGTTGTTGTGCTTGCTGTTGTTGTGCTTGCTGTTGAAGGTGTGACTGATGGTGTTGTTGTGCTTGCTGTTGTTGTGCTTGCTGTTGATGGTGTGACTGATGGTGTTGTTGTGCTTGTTGTTGTTGGTGTGCCTGGTGTTGTTGTGCTTGGGGTTGTTGTGCTTGCTGTTGTTGTGCTTGCTGTTGTTGTGCTTGCTGTTGTTGTGCTTGGTGTTGTTGTGGTTGCTGTTGTTGTGCTTGGTGTTGATGTGCTTGCTGTTGTTGGTGTGCTTGGTGTTGTTGTGCTTGCTGGTGTTGGTGTGCCTGGTGTTGTTGTGCTTGCTGTTGTTGGTGTGCTTGGTGTTGTTGTGCTTGCTGTTGTTGTGCTTGCTGTTGTTGTGCTTGCTGTTGTTGTGCTTGCTGTTGTTGTGCTGCCTGCTGTTGTTGGTGTGCCTGCTGTTGTTGGTGTGCTTGCTGTTGTTGGTGTGCTTGCTGTTGTTGTGCTTGGTGTTGATGTGCTTGCTGTTGTTGGTGTGCCTGCTGTTGTTGGTGTGCCTGCTGTTGTTGGTGTGCCTGCTGTTGTTGTGCTTGCTGTTGTTGGTGTGCTTGCTGTTGTTGTGCTTGGTGTTGATGTGCTTGCTGGTGTTGTTGTGCTTGCTGTTGTTGTGCCAATTGTTGTTGTGCTTACTGTTGTTGTTGTGCTTGGTGTTGTTGTGCTTGTAGTTGATGGTGTTTCTGGTGTTGTTGTGCTTGCTGTTGATGATGTGCCTGGTGTTGTTGATGTTGTTGTGCTTGCTGTTGATGGTGTGCCTGGTGTTGTTGTTGATGTTGTGTTATTCACTTGTTCGCATGTGGTGTAGCAGCACAGGACTCTGATGCGGAAGTTGAAGCAACTGGCTTCAAATGAGCCATCCGAGTTGAAGCACTGGAAGCCGCTGGTCACGTCACAGGTGACGTTGTCGTTAATCTCGTCGGGCGGCAATCCGGGAAATCCCACAGCCTCGCACTCAATAGCGACCGGCTTCGTGCAGAAGATTACGCCCTTCGCTCGGAGGTGGGCATACGTCTCGTTTTCATTCCCAACCTTGTCAGGATAACTCGAATCCAGCCACTCGGTCCACTCACACCACGGCGTGCAGAAGGTGGAGGAGGGCGAAGCTGTAGTTGACAGGACTGTGGTGGTTGAGTGTGGTGTGCCTGGCGTTCCTGATGGTGTGACGAGTGTTGTTGTGCTTCCTGTTGATGGTGTGCCTGATGTTGTTGTGCTTGCTGTTGATGGTGTGCCTGATGTTGTTGTGCTTGCTGTTGTTGTGCTTGCTGTTGATGGTGTGTCTGGTGTTGTTGTGCTTAGAGTTGATGGTGTGCTTGGTGTTGTTGTGCTTCCTGTCGTTATGCTTGCTGTTGTTGTGCCTGGTGTTGTTGTTCTTGCTGTTGATGGTGTGCTTGGTGTTGTTGTGCTTCCCGTTGTTGTGCTTGCTGTTGTTGTTGTGCCTGGTGTTGTTGTGCTTGCTGTTGGTGGTGTGCCAAGTGTTGTTGTGCTTAGTGTTGATGGTGTGCCTGGTGTTGTGTTTGTTGATAGGCTTTGTGGAGAGGTAGCAGTAGTAGTTGGTGGCGGTGTCCTTGATGGAGTTGTTCCTGGGGTCGTAGTTGGGCCGCCCGACTCACAGCCCGAACAGCACAGGACCTTGATCTCGTAGTCATCGCAGAAGAAGAAGGGTTCTTCGTTGCGACAGAGCAGCCCTTCGTCCGTGTCACAGGTCACTCCCGGCTGAAGTTCGTTCGTCGTGGTGCCATAGACTCGACACTCGATGTCACTCGGCTCCAAGCAGATGCTGTCTTCTCCTTCTACTTCTCGGATGTGAGCAAACGTCTCATTGTCTCCCACCCCACCATAGCTGGGGTAATCAGATGAAATCCAGCGTGACCACTCGCAGTTGGGCGTGCAGAGTGGGGAGCTGGGAGTGGTGGAAATCGTTGAGATTGCTGTTGATGGTGTGCCTGGTATTGTTGTGCTTGCGATTGTTGGTGGTGGTGTGCTTGATGTAGTTGTTTCTTGGGTCGTAGTTGGGCCGCCCGACTCACAGGCCAAACAGCACAGGACCTTGATCTCGTAGTCATCGCAGAAGAAGAGGGGGGCTTTGTTGAGACAGAGCAGCCCTTCGTCCTTGTCACAGGTCACTCCCGGCTGAAGTTCGTTATTCAAGGAGCCATAGATTCGACACTCGATGTCACTCGGCTCCAAGCAGATGCTGCCTTCCCCTTCTACTTCCAGGATGTGAGCAAACGTCTCATTGTCTCCCACCCCATCGTAGCTGGGGTAATCAGATGAGATCCAGCGTGACCACTCGCAGTGGGGCGTGCAGGGTGGGGTGCTGGGAGTGATGGAAATCGTTGGGGTTGCCATTGATGGTGTGCCTGGTGTTGTTGTGCTTGCGGTTGTTGGTGGTGGTTTGCTTGATGGAGTTGTTCCTGAAGTGGTAGTTGGGCCGCCCGACTCACAGGCCAAACAGCACAGGACCTTGATCTCGTAGTCATCGCAGAAGAAGAAGGGGTCTTTGTTGCGACAGAGCAGCCCTTCGTCCTTGTCACAGGTCACTCCCGGCTGAAGTTCGTTCGTCGTGGTGCCATAGACTCGACACTCGATGTCACTCGGCTCCAAGCAGATGCTGCCTTCCCCTTCCACTTCCAGGATGTGAGCAAACGTCTCATTGTCTCCCATCCCATCGTAGCTGGGGTAATCAGATGAGATCCAGCGTGACCACTCGCAGTGGGGCGTGCAGGGTGGGGAGCTGGGAGTGGTGGAAATCATTGAGATTGCTGTTGATGGTGTGCCTGGTGTTGTTGTGCTTGCGATTGTTGGTGGTGTGCTTGATGTAGGTGTTTCTTGGGTCGTAGTTGGGCCGCCCGACTCACAGCCCGAACAGCACAGGACCTTGATCTCGTAGTCATCGCAGAAGAAGAGGGGGGCTTTGTTGAGACAGAGCAGCCCTTCGTCCTTGTCACAGGTCACTCCCGGCTGAAGTTTGTTATTCAAGGAGCCATAGATTCGACACTCGATGTCACTCGGCTCCAAGCAGATGCTGTCTTCTCCTTCTACTTCCAGGATGTGAGCAAACGTCTCATTGTCTCCCACCCCATCGTAGCTGGGGTAATCAGATGAGATCCAGCGTGACCACTCGCAGTGGGGCGTGCAGGGTGGGGAGCTGGGAGTGGTGGAAATTGTGCCTGCTGTTTTTGGGCTTGCTGTTGATGGTGTGTTTGGTGTTTGAAATGGGGTGGCTGGTGGTGATTGAGTGCCTGGTGTTGATGGAGTCCTGTTCGGCATGGTTGGTGTTGGTGTAGCTCTGCTGGTTGGTGTTGTGTACATCTGTCCAGCTGTCACTGACACAACCGTGGCTGTGGTTTTTGGTGGCAAAGAGAAAAATTGGAGAAAAAAATCAGAAAAATTTTGAAAGAAAAAACAGTTCCCTAGATCAAATATAAAGTTTTAAACTAATTAACATTTCACAGGACTTGGGTTAGTGTGAGGGAAAAACAGCTGTGTCGGGTGCAGAAATGCACTCACTGAATACGGTGCTTGCGGTGGGGCCAGTGGTGCTGGCGGTAGGGCCAGTGGTGCCGATATTGGGGATGGTGTCACTGCCACACGGTGTCACCACGCGGTAGAAGACGTTGCCATTTTCACCGCAGTAAGCCTTGTAGCACACGCCCATGCCGTCGCCCACCACGTAGATGGTCTCATTGTACTGGTACTCGGTCCCGTTCCAAATGCACGCGCACTCCGGAACGGGCGTGCACTCGATGCGCGACTCCGCCGTGCACAGGCTGCATGCGGCGGAACACGATTAACACCTCCAAGGAGAAGGGACTGCGGTAAACCTCTAGAGAAACGTGTTGAGAAGGTTCTCTGTCACACAGTATTGCCGTCTTTTCACCTGCTGGTGAGTGTGGCCAATACGTGGATCACAAGATAATTTTTGTGAATCTCAGCACAAATTCGAACAAACGGCAACATGAGCATATAATAGTGGCATGCAGAGCGGTTAATCACAATTGGCTTGGGGTAAATGGGTGGTATTTTAGGCCCCCGGCGGTACTTTAGGCCTTGTTGGTGACAAGTGAGGTCGAGCCTTCGCATCGGGCCTAGTTGGTTGCACATATGATGGAGCCTGAGTTGGGCCTAATTAATCACACACATGATCGAGACTGAGTTGGGCCTAATTAATCACACACATGATGGAGCCTTAGTTAGGCCTAATTAATCACACACAAGATCGAGACTGAGTTGGGCCTAATTAATCACACACATGATGGAGCCTGAGTTTGGCCTAATTAATCACACACAAGATCGAGCCTGAGTTGGGCCTAATTAATCACACACATAATGGAGCCTGAGTTGGGCCTAATTAATCACACACAAGATCGAGCCTGAGTTGGGCCAAATTAATCACACACATGATGGAGCCTGAGTTGGGCCTAATTAATCACATGATGGAGCCTGAGTTGGGCCTAATTAATCACACACATGATGGAGCCTGAGTTGGGCCTAATTAATCACACACAAGATCGAGCCTGAGTTGGGCCTAATTAATCACACACATGATCGAGCCTGAGATGGGCCTAATTAATCACACAAGATGGAGCCTGAGTTGGGCCTAATTAATCACACACAAGATCGAGCCTGAGTTGGGCCTAATTAATCACAAGATGGAGCTTGAGTTGGGCCTAATTAATCACACAAGATGGAGTCTGAGTTGGGCCTAGTTGTCCGCGCAACATAGCACAGCCTGAATTGGGCTGAATGATGCACAGTAGTATTATATTGTTTTAATGCTTAGTTAATATCGGAGTCAATCATGCAAAGTTAATATAGGTGATGGTAATGCTGCAAAAAGTTTGTGATTAATGTAAGTGTCCCGCAAATGAAGCAGTTAATTAATTATAGCCATGCATGAGTAATGTATAGCGTTATAATGCGTACTAATAATCCGTGATTAGTAGTTATGTAGTGGATTAACGAGCGCCAAGGGGGAAAATTGTAAACACGCGCGGGTTATGGACAGTGGGGTCGCATCAGGACAAGCAGGTGTTGCTGGGGAATAACGGCCGGAGAGAGACGGCTTGTTAGGTAATTATGGGATGCAGGGCAGTGATTGGCCGGGTGTTGTTGTCAGGGACAAGGTGGCGCCAGCAAGTCTGGGGATGGGAGCAGGTGGCGGCGGGGGCCGCGGGTGCGGGGCGTCGGCGGGGATGCCGGTTAATTAATTGGAAATTAATGAGGACGGGGATAAATATGGGAGCATGAGAGTGAGATGGGGAGTTGTGCTGGGAGCTGGACGAAGAGAGTCGGAGCAGAAGAAGAAATACAATAGGTTAGCAGTGGAGCAGGAGAAGAAGAAGAAGAGGTGAGAGATAGGATAGGCTAGCAGTGGAACGGGAACAGAGAAGACACGAGAGAGAGAGAGACAGTCGGAGTGAGACGGAGAAGCCGAGAAAGAGCGACAGTCGGAGTGAGACGGAAACGAGAGAGAGAGACAGTCGGAGTGAGACGGAGAAGCCGAGCGAGATCGAGACAGTCGAAGCCGAGACAGGCGAAGCAGAGAGGAGAGTCGGGGGGAGAGAGACGGAGAGAGAGAGGGAGGGAACGGAGCGGGCGAGGCCAGCGGAGCGTGGCGAGCGAGCAGAGAACGCGCTGAAGTCTTGGCTGTGGAATGTGCTGAGTTTTGTAAAATAAAGTGACGACGGAAGAAGAAGAAGTTGTCCGCGTAAAGTTGAGCACTACAGTTATATAATAAAAGCAGCTGCCCTCATTAAAAATACATACTTAGGCACTACAGGGTAAAATTCAGATTATTGTCGGTAATATTTTCTCGTGCATCGTCCATTGAGAACCACCAAAATAGATCAGAGCGCTCGATGTATTGGCAGCCACTGCCTGAGATGCTCAACGAATGTTTAGCGAGGGCACTGTCATCTGGTTAGGGTCACGCACTGGTGGTGTGGGAATCGGGACGGTGCTCACCAGTGTTCGCAGCGATTGGACGACGGCACGGTCTCGCTCGTGTTGTAGTGGATGCTCGGGTCGTCAGAGTCATAGCAGCCACAGTCTTCTAGCGCCACGCACTTCATGCTGTTCTCCTCTAGGAAAGGGAACTCAGGGGGGCACGTGGGAAAGCAGCCTGGGCGCGGGGGGGGGGGACACAGGAGGCACAGGGGGTAGAAGTCAGCACCGTGTGGCCTCGGACACTTTCACATTGTCGATTTGTTAACGACGGCGTGTTGGAGTTGCCACGGCGTGTGGAGAAGAAACTCTGTCTCATTGTTTGAGAGGGACTGCAAACAACTCCTCCTCGTCCCCGCCACGGGGCCCTGGATCCCCCCAGCATGTGTAACCCTTACCCTCAATGGAGGGGAGGTGGGTGGAGCAGTTCTGCTCTGGGTAGCGGCAGCTCTGGATGCACGGCTTCTTGCACGGCTCGAAGTGCCACTCGCACTCGTGGCCCGGCTCGTTGTAGTAGTCGCAGAATGCCGCTGTGGGGGAACACGCACGCGGTCACACACGCATACGTACGGGGACCTGTGTTCATGCTCGCTACTAGCACATCATCATCATCCACTGTGTAATGCACCATTCGCAATATCGGTCTCAATGCCCTGTAGTGTAGTTCATAACCTCTGGAACTCTCAACCTAGTGGGATAAGCGAGTGTGTCTGTAGGTAGAGAGCTTTAAATCTACACTCAAGACCCAGCTCTCTATCTTGCTCTTTATGAGTTTTGATTCCTGCTGGCTGTGCGGATATAGATAACGTCTCACTAGATTACATTGTTATTTTATTCTTTGTGCACATGCACATATGTCATCTAGCAGAATGTGCAACCACCAGGAATCATAAATAAGTGGCCTCCACATGCCATGTTCATCATGGCGGTCGTTTGACAACACTTACGGTACTGGTCACTGCGGGTTGGTGTGGTGGGGGAAGGTGGGCAGGACTAGGTCATGCTCTCACTTACTACTAACCTTAGCCATGGTCAGGAAACGACCTTGGCCCATCAGGCTCCTGGTGCTACGTGCTAACCACCAGAACGCTATTTCTCCTACTTTCGGTCCCATTTAAGGACAAGTAACAACCATCGATCCATCCTCCCGCTTCGCTCGTCGTGCAGGGACCGCGGTTCGCGGGACTCACGGCAGATGACCGGGGACCTCCAGGCGATGCACTCCCCGGCGTCGCGGCAGGCCTGCGCGTAGGCCGACATGGCCGTGCAGAAGCAGGCGCAGTCGCCGCCCATGTCGCAGCCGCACGAGTCACGCACGCACGCCTCGTAGTACGGCAGGGGGTCGACCTGCAGCACACAGTCCCGCGTCAGTCTGCTGCTCGGTGCTCTTGGGACATTTAACTCTTCTTGTGATCTGCTATCTTTCACAGCTTGATATCCTGTGATTGCAGCAGGTTCAGCCGCAGCAGGATTGATGATAACAACACGGGCAAGCGGTAGCACATGCCACTTGTTGAAGATATTTGTGGTTTGTGCTCTGTGCTTCACAGTGAATGTTAAAGATCCCGCAATGTAATTTGAAAAATGGGCTATTATGTGCTAGCGTCAAGGTCCAAGTTTTTGGTCACTTTGAAAAATAAAAAAATGACACCGCAAATTACTCAGTTTGGAGAACACACAGCAGCACCGCCCCGTACTGTGAAGCTACTGCAGGCTGTACCATGGTGAAAGCCTTGCTCCATGAGAATGGCACGAATACCAAACTTAGTGATGGTTTTATCTATCATGCTGTTGTATCCTAACCCTTCTTCCATAATTGAGATTAATAATATTTGATGATTTTTATATATTATCTTTTTACTTGTTTTTTTAATGAGTGAAACACACCAAAGCGCACCAAACTGCAAAACACCAGGTGTTGTTAAGTAATGAACGAGAGGAGGGCTAGGATGACAGAATTGCAACCTTGCTTCAAGGCAAAGGCAGTGAAAGGAAGCAGAGGCGCCCTTGTCTAAGTCATAACCACAGAAAGCCAGGAATCATCACTGATTGTGTGTTAGGGATTCCGAGCTAATTAGAACACGTGCACACAGAAAGGGAGGTAGAAGCACGCCTTGTTCTCCTGCAGCTGAGGAAACATAGATAAACCCAAGAAGGCCTTGGACCTGAAATTAAGAATAACATTCCCAGAGCAGAAGGTTGGAGGGCCACAGGGAGCTGATTTAAAAGAGTGTTGTATATCTCTCAAGGCGGGCAAGACCCAGCTGTATAACAAGGCTGCGGGGGTCACCAGAAGTTCGCATTCGCCTAGTTAAGACAAAAAGCTCAATTATTCTGTATTGCTATTAAAGTAACGTTAAAGTCGGAATTTAACAACAGGGTAGGCTAAAGTTATTGATATTCACACCCACTCCAATTAAACCAGGCCACAAGTTACGCCTACTGAACCATCACCATCATTAAGTCAAATGAAATGTTATTTCCATACTTTAATACTTTCTATGCAACTCGACCCGAAGCATATGACAATCAGAACCTTCCTAAGTCAAAATTGAATCGCACCCAGACAGGAGCGAATATATCATATATAAGGTTGAAGAGGGAAGGAAATTAAGAGCACGGCGGCAGACAAAAACCAGAACTGACTCCAAGGTTCAACCGCCCTCACCTCAGGAGTAACGGAAATTAATGAGGCCTTGAACAACGGCCAGCTGGACGGCAACAACAACGGCGAGCAGAGAGAGGGTGGGGCAAAGACTGCGGGGCTATGGAATGCAACTTCGTGTCAGTAAGCTCTGACAAACAAGTTAAGTTAAAGACATCACAATACATAATATCGCATATAACATCAATGTTAACGCTATTCACCGTAAACTATATTCCGCTTATATAACCATGCAGGCACCAAGGAATACGAATTCCTAGGATCAAGAAACTTACCCCTTAACCTAAGATATCGGAAATAAATTAATAGTAATAAGTATATGCATGAAAAGACAAAGTAAAACTTATGGAAAAGCCAGGATAACGGGATGAATCACCACCAGGTCGAATATGAATACATAATAAAAAAAAAAAACGATGTTAAACCCAGGGTCGGAGAGAAAGGGAGATCCCGGCCGTCTTTGTATCCCCGCAGCGCGGGATAGGAGTGTGTATACGCTCGGGGAAACACCCCCACTTGAGTCAAGCACCACGATGGGAAACGACAGACCTTAGGTTACATACAGAATCATAACTGTGAAATAGTAAGGGACAAATGTTAACTTAAAACTTTTAACCATTTCTTTGTGCGCCGGGTCGGAGAGAGCGTTGCCCCTCCCTCCAGGTGGTGCGAACAAAGACGCCTATGACATTTGTAACGTCTGTGTTTTGGGTTCATGAAGAAGGCCAGACAAGAGATAATATTGCACCCAGACAGAGAGACGACCTCGAGGCAATTTGTAACATCTGATTGTTTGCTCGTGGGTTCATGGAGGGAGTGGGACAACGGAATACCGTGAGTAATGCACACAAGGACATACGGACGTACGGACACACACATGGACACACCTGCCTACGGACAGATCCTGACACAGCAAAAATCGAAAGAAGTCCCGCCTTGTGGGCGGGATCCAGGGGGAATTTTCGGCATAAAGTAAAGGATCCTGAGCATTGGAAACCAGTGCGACGGGAGGGTCGACTCAGGAACGAGTGCGACCAGAGTGGGTCCACTCAGGAGTGCGACCAGCGGGTCCACTCAGGAGTGCGACCAGAGGGTCGACTCAGGAGCGAGGGCGACCAGCGGGTCGACCCAGGAGCGAGCTCGACCGGGAGGGTCGACTCAGGAGCGAGCTGCGACCAGCGGGTCGGCTCGACTCATCTTCAGCTCGTCAACCTCTGCCGAATCGGGGGTCTCTGCTGCCACCGGAGTGGTGAGCATCGCGGTTCGACGACAACCCAGAGCTGCACGCTACGAGCGAGTTGTGGGCGCCACCTACCGACCGGGTTCCGAACTGCGACAGCGTATCAACAGCCATCCGAACCAGTTCGCCACGGTGACAGGGGATCGACTGATACGTATGACGCGCACCGCCCCCTCACCACACGACCACCAGGCGTCTGTTTGACCTAAAGAATCGACTCCGAACACTGACTATTCAAGACAACTCTTACCACTCAAAAACACTCGAACCCATAAGCCATCCGTGGCTGGAAAGCATCACAACGAGACCGAGTGATGGCCCTCCGTCGTTTATAAGAGTATTCTTAATTTTTATCTTCAATATTTAGTGGGCTGTACTCTTAATCGCATAAATTCCCAACAGATCCATCAATACGAACTGATTCTTGGCACCTCCTTCCGCCGAGCCACGCTCACGTGGGGAGTGGTGGCCCACCGGATCCTTATCAGGTGATCTGGTCCCCAATTAGTAAACTTGGTATAAGATAACGAGCTTCGGAAAAGGAGCACCGTCGCAGGCCCTTACTCCGAGCCGTTCTGTTGTCAGATAACCTGCTGATGTATCCGTTGAGATTGGTGCCTTTAAGAATAATAACTGTTTTTGATTGTGTTTTTATCGCCGTATAATCTTTCAAGTATCTTTCAGTCATAATCGCCGCACGTACTCGCATCCTCTACAGAATATTCAACTGTCCCGTGACCCAAGGTGTTAACAACGTGATAAGGGTTGCGTATGGTCAATAAGGAGTGTGGTACTGCGTGAACAATATTGAGTATAATCATTCATTAGCGTTAAGGTTTTCTTAGCATAGTATTTGCATATTTCAACGACTCTCTCTCTCACTAACAACCATCGCGTTATGAACAATATTGAGTATAATCATTCATTAACATTAAGGTTTTCTTAGCATAGTATTTGCATATTTCAACGACTCTCTCTCTCACTAACAACCATCGCGTTATGAACAATATTGAGTATAATCATTCATTAACATTAAGGTTTTCTTAACATAGTATTTGCATGTTTTAACGACTCTCTCTCTCACTAACAACCATCGCGTTATGCGGGATCCATGTGCAGTTGTCAAAGTGAAATCAGACAATCGTTGATGATACTGTATTGATGCCGTGTTGACGTTCCGGGATTGAGAGTTCGCATATTATATCATAGTTAAGGTTGAATTAGTAATAAATTGATTAATACAGAAGTGGTTGTGTGATTCTTTCCTGAAATCTATGCATAAGATCTGCTTCTGCGTTGAGATTTGAACTTGGTGACCTTAATAAACACACTAATACATACTCAGTAAATGTTAAAGCGATAACGGGGTGAACCGGGGACCTAAAAATATAACCACGAATAAAAACTCTGGGAATGTTAAAGCGAGAATGAGACGAACCTAGACAACGATGCCGAGTTAATCTAAGTTAATCTTGCATACTTACACCACACCTGCATAACTGCATACGATTAATTGCCTTATTCCGATCGATAACCCACCCTCGTCACCGAGGCGGGGTCTGGTTATCATAACGACTTGTATTATCATAATTACACCCACTCGCATAATTAATCCGATTACCTCTCGAATTGGCATAATTACAATGTGCGTAATTACATAAATTAACATATTTCCGGATAATTACACATTTGGCCAGATTTCATTTAATAATTATTATTTTCACTGAATATTCATAACACACAGGTACAACATAATAATTTCACCCACGCACGCATACAACATAACAAATTTTCTTAACCCAACATATACAACATAATGTGGGCGTCGTCCGGGATTTCTCGCAGACAGTTTATGCATGAATTCAGGAACGAATCACTGTTGTGTTAATCAAAGTGTTGTGAACTAACGTTGCCTTGTGATTGTAAACGGGGGTATACAAACAAAACGCGCTCTGAAGGGAAATACCAGAGTAGCAGAGTATAACAAAGACAGCTGGGCTGAGATTATTTGCTCGAGTTGAACTGACGCATCCTGTGATACAATTGTTTATATGTGCTCTGAAGGGGAATTCTAGAGTAACTCACGACGCACATGAGATGTTAGAATTAAGATACACTCTTAAGTCTATTAACCACACTACATAATAGAGATGGCACAGGATCCACAACATTCTGAGTTTGACACACCAACGCATAACACTGATACAGAGTGGACCTCTGAGGAGGAGATGGAATCTATGGAAAAACAATATCGGGAATTTGTGTTAAAACGTACTGGACGGACTGCTAGCCAGCAGACGGAGCAGAGAGATATATGGGAGGGGAGCCATACAGAAGATGTTAAGGCCCATAGAAGGAAACTACTTAAGGACGTGATGAAATGTGGCAAAGCCAAACGTGACGTAAAAATTGCAGAAATAGCGAGGGTAGACTCGTATCTCCTCGCACAGACAGACAGAGAAAGATTATGGAATGAGGAAAAATTTGAAAGGGAGAGACAAGAGAAACTGTCCTTAATGGTGCAGGTAGAGCGTCTGCACGCCCTCGTGAGAGAGAAAGAATCCGCACTAAATGCACCAGTGAAACACCCAGACGTTGATACACAGAACACATACGGGAGTAACAATTTACCACACTCCGAGCCACGTGGACGTAGCCCAGGGCCAGATCTCACAATGAGTATGGCTACTATGCAAAGCAATTTTGATAAAGTAACACCCTCGCAAATCGAGGAGAGAGAAGAGGAAATAATAATACAAACGGGAAAACATGAGGCCGACCACCCCAACGTTATAGAGAGACAAATAATTAACCCTAAGTCATCAGGATACACTGTAATGATAGAGCGGAAAAGGGCGGAGCTGGTGCAAGACGGGAAACATGACATAAACAGCACACCAGGCAGACGCACGCTACGCAAGTATGACCGACATGATGCAGATGACAGAGACAGCTCACCAGAGAAACGCACCTCGCACAAACACGACCAACACGACACGGGTAACAGGAGCTCACCAGAGAGACGCACATCACACAAGCATGAGCCATGGGATAAGCAGAAATCACCGAGCCAAGTTGACCCACGTAACAGGTGCAAAAGGCACTACAAAAGTTATGTTAAGCAGAGCCACCGTGATGGTGACGGCTCATCTGACACTGACTCCTCTGACAATGACCAACACGACATGGGTACCAGAGAGAGCTCACCAGAGGGACGCATGACATGTAAAAATCACCCACGCAAAACCACCCGCACCAAAAATCACAGAGACAGGAATCCCGATAACCATGAAGCACGAGACAAACATAAATTCAACACCTCACCTAGCAGGCACCACACACGTAGTAGGCAGCATGAAGGTCGAGGACAAAAACACTCACCACATAGACACCGCTCAAGGAGATCACGCACACCAACCCACAAGCACGAATCACAAGACCCACATAAGGAAAACAAGAGACACAAGCAACGGGACAGATACGAATCCTCGGACAGAGGGAGATCACGACACGGACACGGGACACATGACAACAGTGATAGTGGATACAGGGGTAGCTCAAGGGAGCACTCCTCAGGAACCGACACCACTGATGACGAACAACACACTTTTAACAGTAAGACACTAAAACTAATGGACAAGGCTCTAGTCAGAATTCCCGATTTTGACCCCCACAATAAGACTATGGATATCCACACACATATCGCGACAGTGGAAGAGGAGGCAATGATTAGAGGGCTGAGGAGACGGGATGAAAAAGCGAGTTTGTTGAAACGGACCTTACATAAAGAATCTATTCCATGGGTAAAGTCACTACCACACAAGGTTAGAAATGATTTTAAACAATTGAGCCGAGCAGTAGTTAAGAGATTTGGGGCATACTCCACACTATCCGAAGGATTGAACGCGGCAAAGTTGATGACCCAGCGTGTAGACGAAGACCCACGAGATTATCTCCTACGCCTTAAGAAAGCATATTACGCAGGGGACGTGGACAATGCCCAGGGAGATAAGACAGTCTTAAAAGTGATGTTCTTCCAATCATTGAGACCTGAAATAGTGAGAATAGTAGGAATGATGTTGGACCCCGAGACTGCCTCCCTACGCCAGATTGAAAGCAAGGCCCACACGGCCTGGGTGAACGGACGGAAAACCACTGGCATAGCCAAAACCCACATCGTCACCAGAGATAAAGAATGCCTCGATCTGGAGGGAAGCGAATCTCCAAGGAATAATATTAGCGCCACACGGGGTGGACATGAATTCCCCCAGGAGAGGGCGCCTAACCCAATAGAATCAACACCCGTCCACAACACGCTGAATAACGTTCCACGTGGGGGGAGGAACGAGGCCAGAGGAACCTGGCACCCACAACCGCCACCACCATGGAATGCAGAAGAGGGCGGAGGCTGGAATTATGGAGGAGGAAGAGCGAGTGACGGGCCATACCTACCCCGCGGAGGCCGACGCCCACCAAACCAGTTACCATATCGTCCCCCACTGCCGCCTCCACTAACAATAGAGCATAGACCACCGTTAGCTAACAGGAATCGATATGCTCACCACATTAGGATGGAAAAAGAGCTCCTAGGGAGTATGAAGACTCCCATGCAAGTAGCGAAGGGAAGAATACCAACTATACCCACACAGGAGGAGGACACACCCAGCGCAAAGGTAGCCCAAGTGAACGTAGGGAAGACAAGAAGCCTCGAAGCAATCACCGAAGTGGTACCAGAGGGAAAAGGGTACCATCTGGGGGAATTGATTCCCGTAGGACCAGTCGGACGAGTCCACGTGGAAGTAATACTGCAAGACACCCTGACCAGCCAGAGCCTTTGTGATACTGGAGCAGAAATATCCATGATATCCAGAGAATTATTTGACGAACTCCAGACTGCCCTCCAGAGGAAGAATGAAACACTACAAATGATGCCAAGTAAACTTACCTACTCAGGATGTGAAGGGACCCACATGCGACCATTGGGCAAAGTTATGACGAAGTTGACGTTCAACAAAATCAACATGAACCATCCCCTATATGTCGTACAATACCCAGGAAAAGAACTGATTATTGGGATCGAACTACTGAATCGCCTGAAACCCATTATGAACCTTGAATCCCGACAAATTTGGGCACAGTCAATGCCGGAGCAACAAAGGGACTCAGAAGATGAAGACGTTATGAGAGACTCCACGGGAATCCAAGTGATAACACAAGAGCTCGACGACCTATCAACGACAATCAGGAACGAAGACGAGCTCCCAGCAGGAATTCGAATCACTCAGCTAATGACTAACAGACTGAGAGAAGACCGAAAGGAAGCCGACTTAGAGTCAGTATCACCAAATGACCGTCCCCTCATGGAGTATATACTGCCCCCTGGAGGCCAAACCGACGAACTGCAAACTGATGAAGGAGAACACAAGGGCAAGAGCGTATTACCCTCGGATGAAGCCAAGGCAACTCAACCGATAGTAACACAAAAGGAACTTTCAATTGAGCCGCCCGAAACCACGAAGGCCCTAGATCCAAACCAAGAGAAAAGAGTCCTTACAATAGAAGAACAAATAGAACAACAAATTGAAGCAGCAGACGCCCTAGAGAGCGACACTCAACGAGACGAGCTACGACAACTGCTCCAAAAATACAACTCCCTGTTCTCCAAAGACTCCTATGATTGTGGCAAAACCGACCTACATGTGGTATCCATTCCCACACTGGAGGGAGCGCCAGCGGTATATGTGAAACAATACAAGGTTCCACTGGCTGCCTACGAATCAATCCGAGAAACCTTGGAGAACCTACTCAAGAAGAATATAATTCGAGAATGCAACTCAACCTACAACTCACCGATTTGGCCTGTATTGAAACCCACAGGCAAGTGGCGACTCACCATCGACTATAGGCAACTCAACAAAACGGTTCCCCTATCTCGATGGCCAATGGCAGAAATCGACCAGAATCTCAACCAAATAAAAGGCGCAAAAATTCTCACCACCATGGATCTATCAAATGGCTTCTGGACCATGCCCGTGAAAGAAGCGGATCAATACAAGTTGGCATTTACATTCAATGGAATACAGTATACTTGGAACCGATGTCCATTTGGATACTCAAATTCACCTGCGGACTTTAACATATTCCTACACAAGGCAATGGACGACGCAAAAGAGCGAGGTACCATCGTCTATGTCGACGATATACTGGTCAAGGACTCCTCATGGGAAGAACACCTCGAGAGCCTCCAGCATACCCTCGAGCAGTTAAAGGAAGCAGGCGCAAAGATTTCAATACAAAAAGGACAGTGGGCACGCAAAAGGGTGGACTACCTCGGGCTCCAGGTCGGCACTGAGGGAATGTTACCCCAAACCAAAAGACTTGAAGCCCTCCTCGCACTCAAATCGCCCACCACAGTCACGACCCTTCGGAGCTTCTTAGGGATTTGCAACTACCTTCGACAGTTCGTGGACGACTACGCAGGAATCGTTCGACCCTTAGTTAAACTACTGCAAAAAGACGAACCATGGGAGTGGGGACAGGAACAGGAAGCCGCAGAAAAAGAATTAAAACGACAGATCACAGAGGCATCCTGCCTAGCATACCCAGAGAAAGGGAAAGAATACTACCTGGCGACCGCATACTCAGATCATAGTATCAGCTCGGTACTGTACCAGAGACAGGAAGCAGAGAAACGAGTTATTGCCTATGCCAGCAAAGCCCTCCGGGGAGTGGAGATGAAGTTCTCCGAGTGTGAGAAGGCGATATTTGGAAACATCTGGGCCATACAACATTTTCGGAACTTGTTGAACGGAGAGAGGATCATCCTGGAAACGAATCATGAATCCTTGGCATACCTCAACAGTAAGAAGATTCGAGAGGGCCGCGTAACCAGCAGCCGAATAGCCAGCTGGGCACTGACACTCCAAGGCCTACCAATCACAGTGAAATACGCAAAAAACAAGAAAAGTCCAATGGCCCAAGGTCTTGCCGATTTACATGATTGTACCTTTGACAGCATAGAAGCAGAGGACGAAAAGATACCTCCGGAGGACAACAGGTACCTGCCCTTCAGGAAGGAGACATGCGCCGACCTACCAGTGGTATACATCGATGGATGCTCCAAGATGAAGGAGAACAAGCTTCACGCTGGGTCAGGAGTCATTTGGGAAACTGGCCCACTCACAGGGATTCAAGAGGGATTTCAGCTGGGACCAAAGTCAAACCAGTATGCAGAGTTGGTCGGGGTACACATCGCTGTCCAGATGGCATCCGATAACCAAATACGGACCATGGTGGTGTGCACTGATTCCAACTACGTACAGCACAGCTTCCTGCACCACCTACCCATATGGAAAAAAAACGAGATGAAGAACCATGGGAATAAACCAATTCACCATCGAGAACTATTCGAGGCCATAGATAAGATGGTTCAGAACAAGGATATGAAGATATTTTGGAAGAAAGTCAAAGGGCACTCCAAGATACCTGGTCAAGAGAGAACTGGGAACGACCAAGCAGATGCCATAGCAAAAGTGGGAAGCCTGGAAGGCACCCCGTGGAAGCTAGAAGACCAAACCGACAGAGACGGACAACAAGAGTCGACGAACCAAGACATCGCCGTGATAAGACTGGTCACAAGAAGTGGGAAGAACCCGGCAGAAGCTGGAACCAGAGCCCAATTGAACAGTGCCCAGCCATCCGAAGACCTGATCAGAATGCAACAAGAGGACGAAACACTAAAGACACTCGCCGATCATATCCAAGATCCAGCAGAAATAATGTGTGGTCCGTCAAACCTAAGCTCCAAGGAAACTTGCAAGTTTAAGCTAAGTAAACCCAAAGGAAGAACCGGAACAGTGGCCATGATAGCTAATGCCCAGTGGTTGATTAGCACCCCTCTAGACACGGCAATTGTTTCCACCGATCAACACTCCATAACTATGGAAGTTCCGATTCCAAGCCACGTCGCACTGGTCACAATACCAAGAGGAACATTCGTACGCATAGGGGACAAGGTATTATATAACCTAGACAAAAGCCTACACCAAGCGGAGGTAGAAATAGTAGACACATTCCGAGGCCACAAGTTTGAGATAAGCAGCACTCTGTCCAACTTGTTGAACAGTAAAGAATTCCATATGGTGAAATTATCCCTCAGCGAATCAGAGATTAACATAACAGATCTTACTTGGGCGACCGAAGTGGCTGGATATCAGCGAAATCAACAGATGGGGATGGGAATCACCGGGGCAACAGGGATGATCATACTAGTCCTGGCTATTCTAACCTTAACATACCGTGTGGCCAAAATGAATGCCGAACTTAAAAGACTAATCGCAGGCACAAGCCACCTACCATTCGAGCCCAGGAACAGGGATAGAGCCAAGGCCTGATGATGCCACCCAAGAGTAACCGTAGAAACTATCTTTTAACGATATCTCCTATAACACGTAGTCAATAGAATAATTTTTCCCTCCCTTATCGTCTTACCTTCCTTTAGAATATTTTTTCTCTCTCTTGTCACATATAACCTGTTAAGTTGTGACACGTACGCGCGCGTTGTAAGGAATAGCAGCAAAACTTGAGGACAATCGATGGTTCATGATGGAAGAAGGGTATACATTTTTTTTAAAAATAACCCGTGGCCATTTGACCACTGGTCATTTTTAAAAGGGCGGAATGTTGTATCCTAACCCTTCTTCCATAATTGAGATTAATAATATTTGATGATTTTTATATATTATCTTTTTACTTGTTTTTGTTTAATGAGTGAAACACACCAAAGCGCACCAAACTGCAAAACACCAGGTGTTGTTAAGTAATGAACGAGAGGAGGGCTAGGATGACAGAATTGCAACCTTGCTTCAAGGCAAAGGCAGTGAAAGGAAGCAGAGGCGCCCTTGTCTAAGTCATAACCACAGAAAGCCAGGAATCATCACTGATTGTGTGTTAGGGATTCCGAGCTAATTAGAACACGTGCACACAGAAAGGGAGGTAGAAGCACGCCTTGTTCTCCTGCAGCTGAGGAAACATAGATAAACCCAAGAAGGCCTTGGACCTGAAATTAAGAATAACATTCCCAGAGCAGAAGGTTGGAGGGCCACAGGGAGCTGATTTAAAAGAGTGTTGTATATCTCTCAAGGCGGGCAAGACCCAGCTGTATAACAAGGCTGCGGGGGTCACCAGAAGTTCGCATTCGCCTAGTTAAGACAAAAAGCTCAATTATTCTGTATTGCTATTAAAGTAACGTTAAAGTCGGAATTTAACAACAGGGTAGGCTAAAGTTATTGATATTCACACCCACTCCAATTAAACCAGGCCACAAGTTACGCCTACTGAACCATCACCATCATTAAGTCAAATGAAATGTTATTTCCATACTTTAATACTTTCTATGCAACTCGACCCGAAGCATATGACAATCAGAACCTTCCTAAGTCAAAATTGAATCGCACCCAGACAGGAGCGAATATATCATATATAAGGTTGAAGAGGGAAGGAAATTAAGAGCACGGCGGCAGACAAAAACCAGAACTGACTCCAAGGTTCAACCGCCCTCACCTCAGGAGTAACGGAAATTAATGAGGCCTTGAACAACGGCCAGCTGGACGGCAACAACAACGGCGAGCAGAGAGAGGGTGGGGCAAAGACTGCGGGGCTATGGAATGCAACTTCGTGTCAGTAAGCTCTGACAAACAAGTTAAGTTAAAGACATCACAATACATAATATCGCATATAACATCAATGTTAACGCTATTCACCGTAAACTATATTCCGCTTATATAACCATGCAGGCACCAAGGAATACGAATTCCTAGGATCAAGAAACTTACCCCTTAACCTAAGATATCGGAAATAAATTAATAGTAATAAGTATATGCATGAAAAGACAAAGTAAAACTTATGGAAAAGCCAGGATAACGGGATGAATCACCACCAGGTCGAATATGAATACATAATAAAAAAAAAAACGATGTTAAACCCAGGGTCGGAGAGAAAGGGAGATCCCGGCCGTCTTTGTATCCCCGCAGCGCGGGATAGGAGTGTGTATACGCTCGGGGAAACACCCCCACTTGAGTCAAGCACCACGATGGGAAACGACAGACCTTAGGTTACATACAGAATCATAACTGTGAAATAGTAAGGGACAAATGTTAACTTAAAACTTTTAACCATTTCTTTGTGCGCCGGGTCGGAGAGAGCGTTGCCCCTCCCTCCAGGTGGTGCGAACAAAGACGCCTATGACATTTGTAACGTCTGTGTTTTGGGTTCATGAAGAAGGCCAGACAAGAGATAATATTGCACCCAGACAGAGAGACGACCTCGAGGCAATTTGTAACATCTGATTGTTTGCTCGTGGGTTCATGGAGGGAGTGGGACAACGGAATACCGTGAGTAATGCACACAAGGACATACGGACGTACGGACACACACATGGACACACCTGCCTACGGACAGATCCTGACACAGCAAAAATCGAAAGAAGTCCCGCCTTGTGGGCGGGATCCAGGGGGAATTTTCGGCATAAAGTAAAGGATCCTGAGCATTGGAAACCAGTGCGACGGGAGGGTCGACTCAGGAACGAGTGCGACCAGAGTGGGTCCACTCAGGAGTGCGACCAGCGGGTCCACTCAGGAGTGCGACCAGAGGGTCGACTCAGGAGCGAGGGCGACCAGCGGGTCGACCCAGGAGCGAGCTCGACCGGGAGGGTCGACTCAGGAGCGAGCTGCGACCAGCGGGTCGGCTCGACTCATCTTCAGCTCGTCAACCTCTGCCGAATCGGGGGTCTCTGCTGCCACCGGAGTGGTGAGCATCGCGGTTCGACGACAACCCAGAGCTGCACGCTACGAGCGAGTTGTGGGCGCCACCTACCGACCGGGTTCCGAACTGCGACAGCGTATCAACAGCCATCCGAACCAGTTCGCCACGGTGACAGGGGATCGACTGATACGTATGACGCGCACCGCCCCCTCACCACACGACCACCAGGCGTCTGTTTGACCTAAAGAATCGACTCCGAACACTGACTATTCAAGACAACTCTTACCACTCAAAAACACTCGAACCCATAAGCCATCCGTGGCTGGAAAGCATCACAACGAGACCGAGTGATGGCCCTCCGTCGTTTATAAGAGTATTCTTAATTTTTATCTTCAATATTTAGTGGGCTGTACTCTTAATCGCATAAATTCCCAACAGATCCATCAATACGAACTGATTCTTGGCACCTCCTTCCGCCGAGCCACGCTCACGTGGGGAGTGGTGGCCCACCGGATCCTTATCAGGTGATCTGGTCCCCAATTAGTAAACTTGGTATAAGATAACGAGCTTCGGAAAAGGAGCACCGTCGCAGGCCCTTACTCCGAGCCGTTCTGTTGTCAGATAACCTGCCGATGTATCCGTTGAGATTGGTGCCTTTAAGAATAATAACTGTTTTGATTGTGTTTTTATCGCCGTATAATCTTTCAAGTATCTTTCAGTCATAATCGCCGCACGTACTCGCATCCTCTACAGAATATTCAACTGTCCCGTGACCCAAGGTGTTAACAACGTGATAAGGGTTGCGTATGGTCAATAAGGAGTGTGGTACTGCGTGAACAATATTGAGTATAATCATTCATTAGCGTTAAGGTTTTCTTAGCATAGTATTTGCATATTTCAACGACTCTCTCTCTCACTAACAACCATCGCGTTATGAACAATATTGAGTATAATCATTCATTAACATTAAGGTTTTCTTAGCATAGTATTTGCATATTTCAACGACTCTCTCTCTCACTAACAACCATCGCGTTATGAACAATATTGAGTATAATCATTCATTAACATTAAGGTTTTCTTAGCATAGTATTTGCATGTTTTAACGACTCTCTCTCTCACTAACAACCATCGCGTTATGCGGGATCCATGTGCAGTTGTCAAAGTGAAATCAGACAATCGTTGATGATACTGTATTGATGCCGTGTTGACGTTCCGGGATTGAGAGTTCGCATATTATATCATAGTTAAGGTTGAATTAGTAATAAATTGATTAATACAGAAGTGGTTGTGTGATTCTTTCCTGAAATCTATGCATAAGATCTGCTTCTGCGTTGAGATTTGAACTTGGTGACCTTAATAAACACACTAATACATACTCAGTAAATGTTAAAGCGATAACGGGGTGAACCGGGGACCTAAAAATATAACCACGAATAAAAACTCTGGGAATGTTAAAGCGAGAATGAGACGAACCTAGACAACGATGCCGAGTTAATCTAAGTTAATCTTGCATACTTACACCACACCTGCATAACTGCATACGATTAATTGCCTTATTCCGATCGATAACCCACCCTCGTCACCGAGGCGGGGTCTGGTTATCATAACGACTTGTATTATCATAATTACACCCACTCGCATAATTAATCCGATTACCTCTCGAATTGGCATAATTAAAATGTGCGTAATTACATAAATTAACATATTTCCGGATAATTACACATTTGGCCAGATTTCATTTAATAATTATTATTTTCACTGAATATTCATAACACACAGGTACAACATAATAATTTCACCCACGCACGCATACAACATAACAAATTTTCTTAACCCAACATATACAACAATGCTCCATTACCCTGTGTTGATGTGACCAGAACAAAACAATGAAACAAACTCCTCACAATAAAATAAAGAATCCTTCTGGAAAAGCCATTGTGAAAGAAACAATCAAGGGATTTCCTTCTCAAATGAGCATTGAGGCAAGGGTGCTCATCTCCCAGTGGTGGAAATTGCTCATTCCGATGGTAGAGGCGAGTCTATCCATATGGCAACAACTGCTGACTTCCCTACAAAGTGGTACTCATGTTTTCGACTCTGAAGGGATGATGGGCAGGGTCAACCCCCCAACCAGGATTTTAACTTATAGTTCGAGCCACTCACTCTACCCAGTAAACACACAATGTTGGGCCAACATTATATCAACGTTTACAATCACATGCCAACGTTGGGCCGACGTTGCGTGCTTACTGGGTACCGCTGAGCCGCTACCCTATTCAAGGCGGTAAACCTCGTGGTGTCGTCGCGGCGTTGGGGACAGGGGGTTCAGGGCAGTGCCACGAGAGTCCGTGGGGCGCGACCGCGGCGAGACGTCGCACCTTGGCGTGGCAGCCCTTGAACGTGTCGCCCATGATGCGCGAACACTCCCGCTCGGCCCACGCCTTGCGGTACGGGTTCATGTAGCACGGGTCGGCGTTGGCGGTGGTGCTCGCGCACGCGAGGGACGAGACCTGCCAGGAGTTCCCGAACTCCACGGGGCTCGCCACCACCACCTGGCCTCGCACCGTGAAGTCGTTGAGGGAGTCTCCGTCCATGTCTCCGCACAGCCCGCACAGCCGGCCCTGCGCCGAGAAGCGGGAGTTCGTACGAGCGCCGCGGGGATATCCGTAAAATACGCACCATCTGCTTCATCGTGGATGTTACTGGACCCGTGACGTATCGTAGCAGAGCAGGCCGTCGTGCACCGGCGTCATGGTCCAATATATGGGCGAGAGAGGCGACGTCGTACCCGGCTGTCGGAGGAGACCATGAGGCGCACGCTGTTGCCCCCGTCCCACTGCAGCAGCAGCCCGTTGGCGGCTTCCACGATGTGGGTGCCCCCCAGCTTCCGCATCCTGTACGGGATGTGGGGGCCCGCCCCGCTCGTCACGGAGCTGATGCTGTGATCGCCATCGGCAAAGCGGATCTCCACGTCCTGGGACACGCGGCAGCGAACACCACCACCACGTAAACCCCAGCTGCGACGCAGGCGAGTGCAGGCGAGTGCAGGTGAATATAGGAGAGTGCAGGGGAGTGTTGGTGAGTGGTGGTGATTAGATTATTTGGCTGCTATAAATTTCCACATGATAAGGGGCCGTCCATAAATGACGTGACGCACCTGGGAGGGGGGGGGGGTTAGACATTTGTGACGATGTGTGACGAGGGGAGAGGGGGGGTTGAGAAATGTTACATCACATCAAAATGCGCAACTTTAAATAAGTAATTTTTTTTATTTTCATTATTAACGATTTGATTATTATTTATTTATTCCATAAAGGAGCATTTTGCTTCTCCATGGGAGAATGGAGAAGCATACATTTTGAACATTTTTTTAATGATTGTTATTAAACATTTGATTTTAATGATTCTACCAGGGCTTTTCATTCTGTGGAATGAATATATGATTGTTATAATTGTACTCTCCATTTTGCTTCATTCTACTACAAAGTTTCAAGTATTTTTTAAATAGTTAAAATTACTTTTAATATATGATAATTATAAGAGAATTTTAATATAATATTCTGAACATCTGCAGTTTTAGTTAAACGTTGAATATTTTCAAGTGAATTTTATGCTAAATGCAAGTTTTCCAACGCCTCCTTTTTAATAAATGTTTTCTCCTACAACATCAGAGTGCAGCGCCACATTAAATACGCACTACAATGACAATAGTTTAAAGCGATTTGAAGCGTGTTTTATTTTCAAAATGGAAATATGGTTTGGGGGGGGGCAGAGCTTTGTGACGTCATATTTGAGGGGGGTCTGACTTTTTGTTACGCGGTGTGACGAGGGGGGGGGGGGTCAAAAATCGTCCAAAATCGCGTGACGTCATTTATGGACGGCCCCGAAGCCACTTCGTTGAGCTATCCTTTATGGCCAGGTCCCTTCTGAACAAGAAGCCATGAGCTGAGTGGGCTTTACCTGGTAAATTAAATGGTTTTTATTTTTCAAATTTTTTTTGTGATTTGCTTTCCTTTACTTTGCACCCCTATCATGTTTTACATTGTTTGTTGTAACCTTTTGACCTCTCCCTACTGGACATCTGTGAACAATACTTTTATGGCGCATCGGATTTCTGCAGTATAAATCGAGATTCCGATTCTGAGGTGAGCCTAGGGAAGTGCAGGTGACTACTGTAGATGATTTCAGGCGAGTGGATGTGAGTGTAGGAGACGAGTCGAGGTGAGGTGAATGCAGATGAATATAGGAGCTCAAGTGAGTGGTGGTAAGTGGTGGTGGGCACAGAGGAGTAGTGGAGAGTGGTGGTGGGCGCAGGCGAGTGGTGGTGAGTGGTGGTGAGTGGTGAGTGGTGGTGGTGAGTGGTGGTGAGTGGTGGTGGTGAGTGGTGGTGAGTGGTGGTGAGTGGTGTGTGGTGGTGGTGAGTGGTGGTGAGTGGTGGTGGTGGTGGTGAGTGGTGGTGGTGAGTGGTGGTGAGTAGTGGTGGGAGTGGTGAGTGGTGGTGGTGAGTGGTGGTGGTGGTGGTGAGTGGTGGTGGTGAGTGGTGGTGGTGAGTGGTGGTGTGGTGAGTGGTGGTGGTGGTGAGTGGTGGTGGTGAGTGGTGAGTGGTGGTGGTGAGTGGTGAGTGGTGGTGGTGAGTGGTGAGTGGTGGTGGTGAGTGGTGGTGGGTGTGGTGGGTGAGTGGTGGTGGTTGGTGAGTGGTGGATGGTGGTGGTGAGTGGTGGTGGTGAGTGAGTGGTGGTGGTGAGTGTGGTGAGTGGTGAGTGGTGGTGAGTGGTGGTGGTGAGTGGTGGTGGTGAGTGGTGGTGGTGAGTGGTGGTGGTGAGTGGTGGTGAGTGGTGGTGGTGAGGAGGTGGTGGTGGTGGTGAGTGGTGGTGGTGGTGAGTGGTGGTGGTGGTGTGAGTGGTGGTGGTGAGTGTGGTGGTGGTGGTGGAGTGGTGGTGGTGAGTGGTGGTGGTGAGTGTGGTGGTGGTGGTGAGTGGTGATGGTGAGTGGTGAGTGGTGGTGGTGAGTGGTGGCGGTGTGTGGTGGTGGTGAGTGGTGGTGAGTGGTGGTAGTGGTGAGTGGTGGTGGTGAGTGGTGGTGGTGAGTGGTGGTGGTGAGTGGTGGTGAGTGGTGGTGGTGAGTGGTGGTGGTGTGTGGTGGTGGTGAGTGGTGGTGGTGGTGAGTGGTGGTGGTGAGTGGTGGTGGTGTGTGGTGGTGGTGAGTGGTGGTGAGTGGTGGTGGTGGTGAGTGGTGGTGGTGAGTGGTGGTGGTGGTGAGTGGTGGTGGTGAGTGGTGGTGGTGAGTGGTGGTGGTGAGTGGTGGTGGTGAGGTGCTCCACCCCGAGCAGGAGTTTGATGCTCTTGGAGCAGGCGACGCCCGAGGTTCCGCACGCCATGTTCTCTGTGATGACGCGGAAGCTTCCGCCCGCAGGGTTGGACGGACAGAAGTCCTGCGGGAGGCAGAAACCGGCACGACCCCGTGGCGCGTAGCTCGCCGCACAGCGTCACGAGCACAGAGCAAGAGGGGGGCGAGCGGCCAGGGGAGGGGGCGGCCAGGGGGAGGGGGCGGCCAGGGGGAGCGGGGGGGGGGCCTCACCTGCGAGAGGATGTACTCGCACTTCCCGTCGAACAGGAAGCGCCGCCCATCGTATGTGGTGTAGTGTCCGTCCCCGTAGAAGGAGCACAGCCCCATGCAGTCGTCGTCCGTGCAGCTCCAGCGAGCGCCCTCGCACGTGCTGCACGCGAGCGGACGGACGGCTTCAGCCATGCGCTGCTGAGCCACGAGGACGACTGTGCACAGGCGCCCTGTGGCTCAAGCAGCGAGCCACAGGGCGCCCGTCGGCTTTACAAGTGGGTAGCAACGTCGCCGTGAGGGCGGCTGTGCAGATTACCTTTCTCTCGTTGACCAGGCATTGTGTGATCCCCTTATAAATGTACTTCCGGAGTCACCAGCTTAGCGCACCATTCTTACCAAGCTTCTCTCCCTGGTTTTTATTTCATATAGGATCATTCATGCTAATGCATCTCACAAAGCTGTACATTATAATATATATGAGGGCAAAATCTATTTTTATAGCAATTGCCAAGAGAATGAACATAACTAAAATTTTAATAAATAAACAAATAAAGAAAAGGCACCAAAACAAAAGGGACAAACACTATTGGCCCCCTCTCATACAACCGATGAATACCGGCCTATTAATGTGACCGTGACTCCCCGAGAAAGCCATCTCCAGTCTCTTGGGCGCCTCTGGTTGTTGCTGCGGTGTGGACCGGCCGCTCACCACGTGTTGCAGTCGACAGCCACTCTGTCGCCCGGGCTGTAGCTCTGGCCGTTGTGCTGGCACGGGCACTGGTCAGGGCGCACGCATCCATCGGCGCTGTCCAGCACAGTGCCCTCGGGGCACATGCAGCCCGACACGCAGCCGGGCGTGTACTGCACACAAACACAAAGATTCCATTAACAGACCGTTGGGGCAAGTGGTGTTAGCGATCATCTACGAAGGCGTACGGCCCACAACGGGGTGGTCTGGCCAGCACTATGCCCGGCTACCTTGGCTGATGTTTATACGCTCCACCAAGTGCTCATTTAAGGCTGAGTTGGCCTAGGTGAGGCCCAGGATCAGTTCAAATATTCGTCACTGTTATTGGTCTTGAGTGGGAATTTAACTCGAGTTGCAGTGTGCTAACTACTAGAGCATCCCTCCCCACTTGCACAAACACGCACACACGTGTATGTGCGTGCATAGACATACACGTATACACATACACACAAGTGTACATGCACGTACAGCCATGGCTTCAACACCTCTGTCAAGAAGACGTGGTGCCGATATTGTGGTTGTGCTATTGTTGCCAGAGTGTGGTTGTGACATTGTAGTCGTGGTGTGGATGGTGAGTGGCTGGCCGTGTTCCTCTCACACATTCCATGTCGGGGTTTTGGCACGTCCGCTCGCACGCCAGCCCCTGCACCCCAGGCAGGGCAGCCTGGCAGTCGACGAACACCCGTGGGGGGAGGCACTCTGCACACACACAGACAAAGAAGTTCTGTTAGTAAGCACCTACTGAGGATAGCATGGCACACGAAGGAGTGGGTAGCCAGCACTACGCCCGGCCCAATGCTTACATCTTTTGCACACCACACGAGGTAATTATTTAACGCCAAGTCGACCTAGGGGAGTTCCAGGACCGGTTTAGATACTCGTCACCAATGTTGGCCGTGAGCGGGAATCGAACTCGGATCACTGGGTTCGTAATGTACCACGCTAACTGCTGCATGAACGCTCCCTACAACATGTGTAGCGAGTGACTTCCGAGACACGTCGAGTCAAAGGCTTCGTATTTATTAAGAGCGCACGGGGCGATCCACTTCGTAACGCAGCCACACATGGGCGATTCTAACACGCAGCCCATCTCCGTCGTGCATCACGCGAGCTGTTCGACTCGCGTAGCGGCGGCGACGGGGACGACGGTCTCGCAGCAGAACAGCCACGTGGTCGAAGACGGAGAGATGACGACGAGCAGCGACGCAGCCAGGACCCGCAGAACAGCCCCGAACCTTTGGCTCGGTCCCCCTTATATCTGTCCCGGCGCTGCCAAGCTCCACCTCTGGCCACGTCCCCTTTCCAGAACCTTCGGGCTGGATCCCGGAACTTCTCGACTGACTCCGCCCTTCATCTTTACCCCAGATACGGCCCCCTTATAATAAGGCATTATGTAATGCAGCCAAAACCGTAATTGCCCTTACAGGCCGGCAGGTGTCACCCTGTCATTACACTAGCATGCATATATACACAGAGACAAACACTCACAGGGACACACACACCCATATGAACAAATGCGAAACCTATCTCTGTAAAAGTCTTGTGCAGTTGTACATTGAATTGATCATGAACACCACCACCATCATCATCATGACCATCATCAAAGACCACCACCATTACCACCACCATCCCGTGCCTGTCCCTCACCCACCTGCCACGAGGTTGGCCTTGCACTGGATGACCCCACGGCGACACAGGCTGTGGGCGCACACACGCACGTGTTTACGGGGGCCGACTCGGCGCGCGGCGATGTCCACTGTGGGGGCTCAGCAGGTCGGAGGTGGGGGGGGGGGGTCCCGAGCATGTTGTGAAGGTTGTGAGCATAAATGTGGAGCCGGGACGTGCGTGTGGAATAACAGCCCCTCAGCACCCAGGGGACGTTGCTGGACTAGCCCCGCAAAGAGGAGATTGCAATACAAGTGGGTTTGTGTACTTTAACGCGCACCTCGTATTGTACGAGATATGGTAGCATCACCACCTTAACGCATGACGACCCTATTTTAATTCTTGTTGGGGATTAACCGAGTCCATCATTGTTTTGGGGTCGATAAAAATAGTATCACATTGTCGCCCATCATCCCTTCAGGGTCCATTAATGTATCATATGGATAGCCTCATCCTTGCCAGAGGGAGGTGATTTTTCCAGCACTCAGAGGCGAACCCCCATCGACTCAGACTGCCGCACTCCCTCACACTCACCACTGCGCGCCGTTGCGCGTGATGGTCATGCCCGGAGCGATGGCCTGGCCGTTGATGTAGCAGGGGCAGAGCGAGGGCCCGTCCACGCAGGTGCCCTCCTGCGTGCGGTAGCCGTCGCACGCGCAACCCTCCACGGGCGTGTCCGTCACCAGGCACGAGGCGTCGAACTGCGACAGCGACGTGCACGTGCCGTTGCAGGCGTAGGCGCCGTACTGGAACTCCTCTCCCTCGCCGCACTGCTGCGTCGCCTCGGCTGAGGCGGAGGGGGGCGTGGGGGCACGTGTGAACGCACGGCGAAGGTGGGGAGGCCTGTGCCGGGGAGACGAAGGCGGCCCGGCCGTGGTGCTGGCCACCCGCCCCTCGTCGTGTGCCGTGCCGGCCTACGTAGCTGCTCGCTAACAGGTGTTGCTCCCAGCAGTCTGTTAAGGCAATGCGGGGGATCTTTGTCTCGGTGCGTGTGTGTACAGGTGTGAGCGTGGTGCACACTCACTGCACACGCCCGCCTTCCCCCTCCACCCGATGAGCACGTGTCCGCGCGCCGCGCACTCGTGTGCGTACGCGCCCAGCGCGGCGCACACGCAGCGCTCCGGGCTCTCGCACTCGCACGTGTCGTGCCGGCACGTCTGTGGGAGGTGGTACACGCACGCACGCACGCACATGTACACACGCACGCACATGTACACACGCACACACATGTACACAGGCACACACATGTACACAGGCACACACATGTACACAGGCACACACATGTACACAGGCACACACATGTACACAGGCACACACATGTACACAGGCACACACATGTACACACGCACACACATGTACACACGCAACAACAACCGCCATTCGCCACTAAGTAGCGGTGACGTCACCACGACGCTTGTGCCAGGCCATGTGTACACACGCACACACACGCACACATGCACGGAGCGTTAGTGGTGCCGTGTCACCGCTCCGCGTTCCTTGAGCCCCGCGTGGACGGGGTATGGGAGGGGTGATGGGTAGTGATGGGGGGTACTCACCTTGTAGAAATGGTTGGGGTTGACCACCCCATGGCACTTGGCAAAGGGGCCCTGGGGGTCCATGAGCTTGGAGCAGGTCTCCTCGGCGTACTGGGCTGGGGGGGGGCACGGGGGGGAGGTGGTGATTACAGATCTGGACACTGTAAACATGCACACCTCGACAGCGTTTATATGTTGCACTTCCAGATTAATGAGAAAGGGTCCAGTCTGGTTCATAAAGCGAGGCAAACGTTTTAAATAAATATAATAATTAACCGGATATCATTTTTACTATTTTTTTATCTACGATCATACACTAACAACTGCTCCAAACACGTGTATATTTCTGCAAACAAAAATTGTTAACGATTTGATTCGACTTCTTACATTTAAAGATGTAACCATCGGAAACTGCTGAATGTAAAGATTCCCTTTTTTGTATTAGAAAGAACAAAAATGTATTAACTTAATAGGCTATGAGGGAACCTCCAATATTTGACCGTTTTCGAATTATTCAGATCTGAACATAAAATGCGTATTTTTTTTGTTTAAAACTGCTTTAATACGAAAATGTCAAAAACAATAAAAGATAAAACACTGATTCTCGCTTTAATTTTATTTGCGGGTTAACGCTCTATCAAACAATCTAACGCAATCTAATATTTGGAACGGCATTAAAAATTGAGATTTGGGGGCCTTGTAATGAAAAATCTCTGATTTTTCTGATGTTTTATGTGGGTTTGTGTCCTAAAACTACCCATGTACCAAATTGTATCTTTCTACCCAGACACGAGCGCAATGAAGTCCAAATACCGCGTCGCCTCGCGCCCTCCCATCGCACGCGGGGCGTGGCAGCGCATGGCCACGCCTAGCGCCGATGACGTCACACGAGGGGCGTGGCAGCGCATGGCCACGCCCAGCGCCGATGACGTCACACGCGGGGCGTGGCAGCGCATGGCCACGCCCAGCGCCGATGACGTCACACGAGGTAGCGTGGCACTAGCTCGCTGTGGGCGTCACTGCCGAATTGGGGTCACAATCTTGAAATGGAGGGAGTCTAATTCCCACGACCTTTAAGCTGTAATCAGCCGTCTTGCTCGTCGGGAATATCGCGGGAACATTTTCACCGATCACAGACGGTCGTCCAACTTCTCACTCGATTCAATACTCAATGACAGACACGGCCGCCTGTAACAACCCCAACTAACTTTGATCAATAACATAACGAAAATACAGATACCTCTCTTGCTCGCGGTCCTCTTTCGTCCCGAGCCTTGTCACCCTCCTTGTCCTCCTCACCCACGAGTCTCATCACCCCCCCCACACACATCCCGCCTGGACCCCCCCCCCCCCCACACACATCCCGCCTGGACCCCCCCCCCCACACACATCCCGCCTAGACCCCCCCCCCCCACACACATCCCGCCTGGACCCCCCCCCCCACACACATCCCGCCTGGACCCCCCCCCCCCACACACATCCCGCCTGGACCCCCCCCCCCCTCACCGGAACGATCTCCATGGCTCTCCTGGCTCGTCTCTTTCCCTACCCCCCTCCATTCTGGGTCATTACATCGATATTTCGTGCCCCATGTAATGTCGTCAAACCCGCCACCACCTAACACGGCTGATTAGTAAGGTTTGTCTCGTAAACAACCAAAAAAGCTGTCCAAAAAACCTTTATTAGGATGTATAATATTAGTCGCCAAGGCCGACGTGCTCTATAATGTTTACATAACATATCATCATCAACGTCCATCTCCTCTCTATAATATGTTTTATTATATATACTGTGTGTATAGCGCATACACACACTATATATGCTATATTCATGCACACATAGAACCGCCTATCTTAGTGCATGTCACGGTGCGATATCGCCTTGAGATGCGGTTGTATTTGTAATAAAGGCACAGCCCAGTGATGTCTTGGGCACGCAACTGCTGGCTACAGCGTTGTTTTTAGATGCTGAGAACATCATCGTCAAGCGCATCGTTGCTCGTAACTTATCTTACCAAGAGCGTGATTCCGTGGACACTGATCACAACGATGATAATTGTCCCCGAACACACGGCATTCTGGGATATAATGAGTAGCGCAGTGGTTAGCGCGCTCTGAACCTAATGGCTGGAGTTCAATTCCCGGTCACGGCTATCGGATTAGTGGCGAGCGACAGCTGAACCTTGTCCTGGGCCACCCGCTGTAGCGACCCGCCACTATCCGGCGTGGTAGCGCAGTATGGTCTCACAACCAACCCCGATGGCCGACTCGGCGTTGGAGGGCGGAGTGGGGGGGGGGTGCGAGGGACCCACCGGTGTGCGCGTTGATGGAGCACGGGTCCTGCAGCTCCTCGGCCGTGTCGGGGCAGCCCGTCTGCGCCTTCCACGAGTTGGCGAAGGGGGTGGAGGTGGCCTCCACGAGGCCGCACGACGTCTTCAGCTCGTCCGCCAGCACGTCGTTGTAGTTCCCGCAGAGTCCTGGCGCGGCGCGGTGGCAGCGCGTCACGACGGTACCGCGAGCCCAGCGCAGAGACCGTGGCACCCCCCAGGAGCCCCGATCCCAGATCCCGGACACTGGGATTCTGGACCCCAGATAAACCTTCAAACTCTATATACCCGAGTTACCCAAAATCCTAGACCCTAGAACTCTGTACCCCAGATCACAGACCCTCGACACCATTGACAACTCCGGAACCCTGGGCTGCAGTAGGTTGGCCATAACCCCCAAACTCCAGTTTAATGCACGCCAGGCCCTGGGACCCCGCAAAGCGCCACACCTTCACATCCAGTCAATCCCACTCCTTCCATCCACCCTGTATCCCTCGTTAGCCTACCCCCTCACTCTGCACCCACCCCCGCGGCCCTCACCACAGGTGCGGTTCTTGTAGGCGACGGACACGCTCACGTAGAGCTGCATCTGGGGCTGCAGCTGCACTTGGAGGTGCAGGCCGGAGCGGGTGGCCACCTGCACGAACATGGACGACTGGCGGAACACCTGCAGGCCGGCTGCGCACACGGGGGGGGGGGGGGGGGGGGGGAGGACGCGCGTTAATTATTGGCGTCACAGACGCGCGGCGGCTTGTTTTATTTGCGTGGCGGTGTTAATAGCAGCACTCTCACGAAAATCGTGGTATGTAGCATGTGATGTGTGGGGTGTGTGTGGTGTGCGGGGTGTTTGTGGTGTGTGGTGTGTGTGTGTGTTTGTGGTGTGTGTGTTGTATGGAGTGTGTGTGTGGTGTGCGGGGTGTTTGTGGTGTGTGTGTGGTGTGCGGTGTGTGTGTGTTTGTGGTGTGTGCGTGTTGTACGGGGTGTGTGTGTTGTACGGGGTGTGTAGTGTGCTGGGTGTGTGTGTTGTACGGGGTGTATGTGTGTGTGTTTGTGGTGTGTGTGTGTTTGTGGTGTGTGTGTGTTGTACGGGGTGTGTAGTGTGCTGGGGTGTGTGTGTGTTGTACGGGGTGTGTGTGTGTTTGTGGTGTGTGTGTTTTACAGGGTGTGTGTGTGTTGTACAGGGTGTGTGTTGTACAGGGTGTGTGTGTGTTGTACAGGGTGTGTGTGTGTGTGTGTTGTACAGGGTGTGTGTGTGTTGTACAGGGTGTGTGTGTGTTGTACAGGGTGTGTGTGTGTGTTGTACGGGGTGTGTGTGTGTTGTTGCGGGCCGAACCGCTGTTGCTGTAGGGCAGCTTTGCGAGCATCTCGTTCATGATGACGCGTCCGTCTGCCTCGAATTTGATGACCTGGATGGAACGCGACACGCAGCTTTGTAGTCTTCCTCCCGAGCCACGGCAGCGCTGTTAACTATCGCGTAACTATCGCGTAACTAGCGTGTAACTATCGCGTAACTAGCAGAGCAGAGTCGGATTTAGTCGAGCGCGAGAACGGCGCCGCCTGGAAGTTGTTTGAGTTCAAAGGAGCCGCGTTGTCGTCCCCGCTCGGTCGCGATGGACAGAGCGGGGACATTTTCAGCACCTGGGACAGCTCCGCGTCTCGCACTGCCTGCGGAGTTGAACGCGCGCGATTTCACGAGCGCGGATTACGGCCACGAGCATAGACGGAGATCAACACGGACGAGGAGAAGATAGCAACGGGTCATCTACGAGCGAAGTGAGTGGTGAGGATGCTCACCTCACCGCCGTGCGCCAGCTTCAGGGACACGGAGGTGAGGAGGTGAGTGGTGGGTGATGTTGGTGAGTAGATCGAGGTGAGTGGTGGGTGATGTTGGTGAGTAGGGCGAGGTGAGTGGTGGGTGATGTTGGTGAGTAGAGCGAGGTGAGTGGTGGGTGATGTTGGTGAGTAGGGCGAGGTGAGTGGTGGGTGATGTTGGTGAGTAGGGCGAGGTGAGTGGTGGGTGAAGTTGGTGAGGAGAGCGAGGTGAGTGGTGGGTGATGTTGGTGAGTAGGGCGAGGTGAGTGGTGGGTGAAGTTGGTGAGGAGAGCGAGGTGAGTGGTGGGTGATGTTGGTGAGCAGGGCGAGGTGAGTGATGGGTGATGTTGGTGAATAGGGCGAGGTGAGTGGTGGGTGATGTTGGTGAGTAGAGCGAGGTGAGTGGTGGGTGATGTTGGTGAATAGGGCGAGGTGAGTGGTGAGTGATGTTGGTGAGTAGGGCGAGGTGAGTGGTGGGTGATGTTGGTGAGCAGGGCGAGGTGAGTGGTGGGTGATGTTGGTGAGTAGAGCGAGGTGAGTGGTGGGTGATGTTGGTGAGTAGAGCGAGGTGAGTGGTGAGTGATGTTGGTGAGTAGGGCGAGGTGAGTGGTGGGTGATGTTGGTGAGTAGAGCGAGGTGAGTGGTGGGTGATGTTGGTGAGTAGAGTGAGGTGAGTGGTGAGTGATGTTGGTGAGTAGGGCGAGGTGAGTGGTGGGTGATGTTGGTGAGTAGGGTGAGGTGAGTGGTGGGTGATGTTGGTGAGTAGAGCGAGGTGAGTGGTGGGTGATGTTGGTGAGCAGGGCGAGGTGAGTGGTGGGTGATGTTGGTGAGTAGGGCGAGGTGAGTGATGGGTGATGTTGGTGAGTAGAGCGAGGTGAGTGGTGGGTGATGTTGGGGAGCAGGGCGAGGTGAGTAGTGGGTGATGTTGGTGAGTAGGGCGAGGTGAGTGGTGGGTGATGTTGGTGAGTAGAGCGAGGTGAGTGGTGGGTGATGTTGGTGAGCAGGGCGAGGTGAGTGGTGGGTGATGTTGGTGAGTAGAGCGAGGTGAGTGGTGGGTGATGTTGATGAGCAGGGCGAGGTGAGTAGTGGGTGATGTTGGTGAGTGGTGGGTGATGTTGGTGAGTAGGGCGAGGTGAGTGGTGGGTGATGTTGGTGAGTAGGGCGAGGTGAGTGGTGGGTGATGTTGGTGAGCAGAGCGAGGTGAGTGGTGGGTGATGTTGGTGAGTAGGGCGAGGTGAGTGGTGGGTGATGTTGGTGAGTAGGGCGAGGTGAGTGGTGGGTGATGTTGGTGAGTAGGGCGAGGTGAGTGGTGGGTGATGTTGGTGAGTAGGGCGAGGTGAGTGGTGGGTGATGTTGGTGAGTAGGGCGAGGTGAGTGGTGGGTGATGTTGGTGAGCAGGGCGAGGTGAGTAGTGGGTGATGTTGGTGAGTGGTGGGTGATGTTGGTGAGTAGGGCGAGGTGAGTGGTGGGTGATGTTGGTGAGTTGGGCGAGGTGAGTGGTGGGTGATGTTGGTGAGCAGAGCGAGGTGAGTGGTGGGTGATGTTGGTGAGTAGGGCGAGGTGAGTAGTGGGTGATGTTGGTGAGTAGGGCGAGGTGAGTGGTGGGTGATGTTGGTGAGTAGGGCGAGGTGAGTGGTGGGTGATGTTGGTGAGTAGGGCGAGGTGAGTGGTGGGTGATGTTGGTGAGTAGGGCGAGGTGAGTGGTGGGTGATGTTGGTGAGTGGTGAGGATGCTCACCTCGCCGCCGTGCGCCAGCAGCAGCGACACGGAGGTGAGGCACGTGGCGCGGCTCGTGGAGGAGCACGGCCGCAGCTCGGCGAGGATCGTGAACTCGCGTCTTGCGCAGTCCTGATGCACAAGCACGGTGGCATACACACACACGGTACACGCACGGTACACACACACACGCAGGATACACACACGCACAGGACACACACACGATACACACGCACATGATACACAGGCAGGATACATGATACATACACACACACATGATACACACATGCACGATACATGATACACGCACACATGATACACACATTCACGATACATGATACACGCACACATGATACACACAAGCACAGTGGTACACACACAGTACACACACGGTACACGCACGGTACACGCACGGTACACGCACGGTACACGCACGGTACATGCACGGTATACACACACAGTACACGCACGGTACACGCACGGTACACACACGGTACACACACGTCCTGCGCAGTCCTGATGCAAAGACAAAGATCCCCCGTGTGGCCTTCGACATACTCTTGAGGCCAGCGCTGTTGGCGAGCACCTATTAACACTGACACGGCACACGAGGTGGGTGGGTGGCCAGTACCACGCCCGGCCGCCTTCGTCTCCATCATGGTGATCAAATCAAGTTGTTGCGTCATGGGAGAATGCCGGTTTAACACGAAGGCTGCCGTGACCCCTATCATTCATATTACATGTATTGCTTGGGTTAGATCGCGTAAATAGAAATGCCTCCAATACACCGGTGTGCTGAAGTAGTAATTAATTGGCACTTTTGTTTACGTGACAAACCTTACTCATTGGCTGTGTCGGGTGGTGGTGGGTTAACGACACATCTATATTTACCCGAACTAACCCAAACAAACCCTCTATTATGGGCCACGGTGCCAACTTTATTTATTGCTCGGCAATAAATAAAGTTGGGGAATGTTAAAAAGCAACCGAAATTTGGGATAAGTAGCGTTTGCATCTTACCTACACAATGATCTCACCAAAAATAGACTAATTCTGAGTCATGCATGGTGTTGATCGTGACAGTCTGCACAGAGATCTGACCTGCAGTGCACGCGATTCCACAAACGAACAAAAGCTTGAATGTGACTCGGAGATGTGGAACCCGGCACAGAGTTACCACCTTACCACCCACACCTCATCACCACCCACACCTCATCACCACCCACACCTCGTCACCACCCCCCACCTCGTCACCACCCACACCTCGTCACCACCCACACCTCGTCACCACCCCCACCTCGTCACCACCCACACCTCGTCTCCACCCACACCTCGTCATCACCCACACCTCGTCACCACCCCCACCTCGTCACCACCCCCACCTCGTCACCACCCACACCTCGTCTCCACCCACACCTCGTCATCACCCACACCTCGTCACCACCCCCACCTCGTCACCACCCCCACCTCGTCACCACCCACACCTCGTCTCCACCCACACCTCGTCATCACCCACACCTCGTCACCACCCCCACCTCGTCACCACCCCCACCTCGTCACCACCCACACCTCGTCTCCACCCACACCTCGTCATCACCCACACCTCGTCACCACCCACACCTCGTCTCCACCCACACCTCGTCTCCACCCACACCTCGTCACCACCCACAGCTGGTCCCCTGGGCAGCGCGCTCACCTGCGAGAGGGTGTAGAGGCAGTTCCCGTGGAAGGTGTAGGTGCGGTGGTCGAAGGTGGTGAAGTGGGAGCCGCCCTCCAGCTTGCACATCCCCGGGCACGGCAGACTCGAGCAGTTCCACTGGCCCCCTATGCACTCGCTGTGTCACACGGGGGGGGGGGGGCACGGGTTAGAGCAGCACACCCACGGTGAGAGCGGCACACTCGGAGTAGCTCCTCACCCTGGCCACCCCCCCCACCACGCCTCAGGGAGGAGGCGGTGCGGCCAAGCGAGGTGGAGTCGGAGCTCCGCGGTGCTCCAGGGCACAGGCTGAGCCCGCGCCGCGCGGGTCCCCAACCCGCAGCAGAGAGAGAGGGGATAGGCACATGGAGGAGGAGGGGGGGGGGGGTCCTATCCCGACTGCAAGGTGGTTACGACAAGGGCAAGGGGCTGGTACCATTTACTGCAGGGGGTCCCCAGCACCCCGCCGGGGGGGTACTGCCTGCCGTCGAACACGCAGGAGCACTGCTCCACCGGCACGCAGCGCCCGCCCTGCGCCTCGTCCACATCATCCATCACCGTGCCTGGGGGAGGGGGCAGGGGAAGAGACGGTGGGGGGGTTGCAAGGTGGGTGGGGGGCAGGAGAATGGGCGATATGCTTCCTGTTTCACGTGTATCGTGCCGAAATAAACCTCATTCTATCAATCGGAGATTGGCTATGAACAATTAATCCTGAGAGCATGGTGCTTGGCTTCTGAGAGACTAGGAATGCAGTACGAGGTGTTATAGGCTAGGGCTACGCCGTGGCCTGGAGATGGAGGCATCGTTCGAAACATAGCTTGAACGTTAGGCTCAGTGTTACCCCTTAAGTGAAATTGGACAAACATCTCACTGCAGGATCCTCCTGAAAATGTCTTGATACTCAGGTTTTCCTGGATAAATAATTGGCATGTCGATGATGATTAAGATGGGGTGTCTTGTCGAGCGTGTGAGATGTTGAGTTTGAAGTGTGTGATGCTGAGTGATAATGAGCATCTGTGTGTTTAGGTGGGTCGGGCAAGTGAATGTGGCAGATAAGTGGGACAGGTAGGTGAGGCAGGTGAGTGTGGCAGGTGGGTAGGGCAGGTGAGTGTGGTAGGTGAGCGGGGCAGGTGAGTTCGGGTACCAGGGGGGCAGAAGCAGCCGTCGAGGCAGGCATCCTCGCACAGGGCGCTGGCCGTGGGGTTGGAGCACGTGTCCAGGCAGCTGGTGCCGCACTCCGAGTGCTGCATCGCGTCGGGACACGAGGCGGCTGCGTGGGGACACGACGCGGGGAGACGACGCAGGGAGACGAGGAAACACGGGGAGATGGGGGACACATTGGGGACACAACGGGAGACAGGGAGATACACGGTCATCATCAAAGTCGGGCCATGGACCCCTGGAAATAATTGCCTCGTGGAGAGTGTTTCTTGTGTGCGGTGTTTTTTTGAGTAGAGAGTGTTTATTGGGTGGAGTGTTTTTTTGAGTGGAGAGCGTTTCTTGTTTGGATTGTTTTTTAGTGGAGAGTGTTTCTTGTGTGGAGTGTTTTTTGAGTGGAGAGTGTTTCTTGTGTGGAGTGTTTTTTGAGTGGAGAGTAGTTCTTCTCTTCCACTGTCGTTAGCTCCAGATCCTGCTGGCGCCACGTGTCGTTTCGGGACGTGGCACGTATCTCTGTATCTCCTCTTTGTATGTTAAACTTCTTTTGCACCGCACTTAGCCAACCGTGCTAATCGGTTGGCTCCGTGACTCGCTCGGTGTGGACCGCACTGAGACCGTCGACTCACTGGGCGTGAAACCCGTTTAGGAACCTCAGCATCTGAGTGATGTCGAGCTCAGAGCTCGGAAAATGGCCATTGCCAGTTTATTTTGTTCAATCGGTGTTCGCTGCTGAGATCGTGGCGGGATTTTTTCATTCTAGTTGTTCTATGCCCCCTGTACCATCCCCATCCTTTGCAATGTGCACTGCTGCCTACTTTATTGAGAGCGATATTTGCAGATAAAAGAAAGCTCGTTGCTGGCATGCTCACCACAAACAAGTACGTTCTTGTCATCTCCCTGGACTTCAGCGAAGCCTTTGAGACTGTCCGTTAGTTTACTTGGGAAACTTTAATCTATAATTAGACAGTCTAATTTCTCAATAACCGTTCTCATTGCACCAAGTTTGCGACTGAGACTTTTGAGATCGACCACATAACCTTGCGCTCAATCAAGAAAAGTCCACAGAACTGAGCTTCAGGCCAAAGAGTAGACACGGCAGCCGCAGCATCAACCACGATCCCTGATCCACCTCCCCTTCAATGTATCCAGCGAGAGGCGATGATGAACATGTTGTGAGTGGTCATCACCAGTAACTCTTCAATGCCCCTCCCACATTGCCTCTATAGTTGCGTCGTGTGCTCGTACTTTGTATGCCTTACGCATATTACGAGCGCATGGAATGCCGCAAAGCTGCATGTATGCTGTTGTCGCCTCCGCCGCTATGGCCAAGAAGAGCTGCGGCTCTGCGGGATGGTGGCGACTCACCAAGGCGGCTGCGCGCGATCGGCGCGAGTCAGGTCTGCGCCGCAGCACGGCCACTCTGGGAGGAGCCCTGCAGAGCCGCCGACTCACCCCTCCTCGGCCGAATCTTATCTCACCATCGTCACGTTCTACACACATTGACCCCCTTCCCTCCTCCAAAAACAAATGAAAGAACTTCTTATCACGCGCGCTCGCGGCAGCGTCATCACGTGCATTACCACGTAAGGCGTCTTCTCTACGAGGGGACCAACACTTTGTAGTCATGATGCTTTATTTTGATTGTTATTCATCTCCATTTCTTGATTACGGCTACACCCATTGATGATTGCATTTGCTTGTATAGAGCAGCACTCTGTGACCTCCTCCCTCCCCTTTACCTCTCTCGCCCTTTGGCAATGTGTTGCATCCCTTACCACCTTTCCCCTATATGTGTATGTGTGTGTGTGTTGTTTATGATCCTGTATTGCTGCAATGGTGTACGCAGTCGGCTGCTCTGACTCACTTGAGTGTGTGAAGAAACGAAGTGAGTGAGAGGAAGTCGGGTGAAGTGCAAAGACCGGCTACGACAACTCCTCACAAGGACACTCGGCACGAGGAGGTCACGGGGTTACGTAAGCACACGGGCTGTCCAGCGTGCCCCCCCTACCCCCAGCGGCGATCATTACGACGTTGAGCCGGAGCTGACGTCGAGGCAAGGGTCGAGGTCAGCGTCAAGGTCTCGGAGCGAAGGAGACAGAGTGCACGGAGGGTGACGGGGGGGGGGGGGGTTCGAGAGGCAATGTTCTCTGCGTTCCGTGGGGTTTATGGCTGTGCTGTGTTTGCATAAACGCGCCCAGTAAAATGACCCCGGTAGCTACGTTTATGATGTCGTTTGACACCACGCGCAAAGTGTGCACATAACGCTGCCTCTAAATCCTAAAAGACCCATGAGACGTATCTAGCCATGGTCCTAACTCTCGCTGACCCCGTGCGAGTGTCCAACCCCGTGGGTCTAAATCTCAATGAGCCACGCGACTGTTCAACACCAAAACCCAAACAGAGTTGAGCCGCCGCTACCGCCGGGGGTCAGACTCCGAGCAAACAGTGGCAGGCGGCGGGGTGCTGCTGGCGCATTGCGTGAAGCGCTGCGGGGCTGAAGTCCGCGCAGCTCCACGCGGGGCCGGAGGGCAACGAAAATCACTGCGCACACGCCACCACCGAGCATCGGAACTCACTCCAAGCGCAGCCGTCTACCCACCACCCTCCCCCTCCTCAACCGGGGATGCGGTGATTCGGTGGTGGCTACGCTGCGCTGCGGAGGCAGCAGCGAGGGCGTGGTGTCTCGCACACGTGCTGTGAAAGCCCCTTCCCGCGGGCGTCGAAGAGAAGACGGTACAGCGAAGTGTGGACTCCGTCTGTCCCATCTGTATGATATCGAGTGTTGCCCCCTCGCACACATGGGTTTTCTTCGGGTGAACACTCATTGCTTGGCCGATTACACCTTCATATATAGAGGATCGCAGAGGGTGGCGGGGGCGTAATGTGGCGCCGGTTCATCGCGTGGCTGCTCCTGTCGTCCCACTCGTAATCGTGACCCCTCCTCCTGGCGCCTCTGAGTCGCCCTCCTTCCAGCGGCTGGATTCGGGGACCCAGTGAAGGAATTGTACGCAACGCATACGCATCGAGTCATCCTTACCACGCACGGGGCATGTGCTGTGTGTCCCGTGAGGTTGGGAATCATCTCAGTCGATGCTTCCCTGTGAGATGTCCCCCTCAGCCCCTTGTCCACCCCTTATTTCCCCTTCCCTCCGCACCCCCACTGCCCTATCTCTACAACCCCGTCCCTCAATGAGTGAGTGCGAATTTCATTCATTTCCTGACATTCACAGCCCCCCCCCTCGCCACCCCTTTCCTTATCACCCCTTTCCCGATGAGTGAGTGATTCACAAGTGAGTAAATGATAGGCGAGTGAGTGATAGATCAGCGATGAATGATTTAATGAATTATGTGTGGGTGAGTGAATGGTGGATGAGTGATATTGATGAGTGATATATGAGTGAGTGGTGAATGAATGTATGACTGAAAGAATTGCAGAATGAGTGATGGCCGAGTGAGTGGCCGGGTGAGTGAGTAAGTGAGTGGGTGGGTGAGTGGGTGAGTGAGTGAATGGGTGAGTGGGTGGTGGGTGAGTGGGTGAGTAAGTGAGTGGGTGGGTGAGTAAGTGAGTGGGTGGGTGAGTGGGTGGGTGAGTGGGTGGGTGAGCGGCACTCACGGCACAGCTGGGAGTTCCTCCACGCCCCCGGGCGGCCCCCCGCGAGCGCGCACTGCCGCGAGAGCTCCGCCAGGGAGTCGCAGGCGCACTCCGCGGGGGGCAGCCCCCACGTCTCCACGCACGCGCACACGTCCCGCGTGCACGCGACCACGAGCGCGTGCACGTCCACCCCGACGTCCTCGCACCCGGAGAAGGCGGGGAGCTGCGTGAACGCGCGGCAGGTGTCCACCTAGAGAGGGACGGGGGGGGGGGTGCGGATAAGAGAGGGGGCACGGGGGTCTAGGCACCGCTCCGGGGGGGGGGGGGGTGCGTAGGTCACGTGCTCAAGGTGCGCCAGCTGAGCGCGGCTCCTCACGTGTCTGGAGCAGTTGAGCGCGGGGGGTCCCGGAGGCGCCGTCTCCTCGGTGCAAACCGCACTGCCGTCCGCGAGCTTCTGCGCCTTTACGAAGTCGGCGACCGTGCGCATGTCTGGGACACGGGGAGCAGGCGTCAGTCAGGGGAATGGATGGGAGCACGGAACAGGGAACAGAAGATGTGAGAATGGGGGACACGAGGCATGGGACACGGGACATGAGACATTGTGCACGGGACACGGGACATGGGACACGGGACATGGGACACGGGACATTGTGCACGGGACACGGGACATGGGACACGGGGCACGGTATAAGTGGCACACGTCAATCGTCGCGACCAAAGTCGCGACGCTGCGCCCATTGTCCGAGTCGCGTCGCGTTTATCAACAGAGCGAAGCAAACTCGCGCATGATCTGAGCCTCGTAAGCGAATCGCAAATTGCCAGGGCTCAACGCCGGCGCTCTACGAGGTACTCGGGGCCCGCTTGTCCACGCCGCCGTTCGTGATTAAATCGCGGCATCTTGTGGCGCGCGCCGGCAACTGCACTCCACGCGGTCGTGCAGAGCCATTGCCCCGCGTCGCAGTGAGCTCTGTGCCGCGTGGCCAAAGACGTGAACGGACGCGGTGGGTTTAGCGAAGTTCACACCGAATGAGAGTTGTGTTCTCGTAAAGATATGAGAGGTGCTGTGTTCAGACAACGTGTAATCAGTACAATGCATCTCAGCTCGTTCTCATTCCACTGCTGGTTTAATGCCTCTCCACACACCTTCATATCGGTCACGGAATTGGGATTTTTTGTGTCAAGGGGGCGCGGGAGGACCGGTCCCGATGTCAACCACCATGGACGATCGCTGTGGCCTCAGTTGGGGTCGCCGGGTTCATCGCGCACTGCGCCACCCAATCAACGTCATCACTCGCGTCCTGGCGATGCACCTTCGCATCCCCTTCTTCTAAGGACTCTGAGGTCAAGGCTCTGCCCCTGGGCTGGCCGGGCTGTTGCCAGTGCAGCCTCCTAGCTTTGGAACACGGCGCTCACCGTCCTTGAACTCGGAGTTCATGGGGTCCTGGTTGTAGTCCCCGCACAGGCCACACATGCGCCCCTTGAACTTCTTGTCCACGGAAATCTGTGGGCGCAACACGTGGAGTGAGGTCCGAGACAGCGCCTGCCATGCTATGACGGGTAAAGTAGCAGGAGCGGTGTGCTGAGTATGCGTGAACTATGCGCGTGGTGGTGGTGGATATGGATGTGAATGCTGCGTGGGTGCTGTGCGCGTGAGTGGACGGGGGGGGAGCTGAGCGGGCCAAGCGGCGTGGGGAGGCACCGTGAGGGACTGGTCCACGCTGAGACGAAGCTCCACCACGTTGCGCATGCGCACGGTCGTGTAGGCGCCCACGCGCGTCACCTGCACGCCGGTGTCGCTGAACGGCAGGCGGACCCTGCTCGCCCACACGGGAGGGAGCGGGCAGCATTGAGCTCAGCACGCAGACAGCACCCACGGGTTCATACAGCTCAGCACGCGGCACGCGTGATCACACGGGGGGGAGGAGGCGGCACGAGTTCACGTGGAGCGCGATGAACGCGGTGCTACTCAACGTTCCGACACAAGAGGCCACGCCAGAGGAGGCGCACCCCACGGACAAACACAGTCGCGTCATCAGCGCACAGATCCTGTACCACGCGGGGAGGCCACGTGTGCACCAACAGGTGCGTAGGGGCGCTGAAGTCCGCCCCGGTATTGATCAGCTGCACTCACGTGTGCTTCTTGTGTGTTCTCATGTCTCACGCGTGTTTAAACAGCGTGCTCGGTAGCACTTTGATGCGTTCAGGGAAGTTCAAGTTCATTCAGGTGCGCTCACACGGGTCCGGGTACGCTCAGCTAGGCTCGCTGCATGGAGGCGCGTGTGCGTGCAGGCGAGGCGTGTGCACGCGTGCTCGGGTGCGGCGTCCGCGTACCTCTCCCCGCGCGCGGTCACGTTCCCGTCGCGGGAGACGGAGAGCGCGAGGCCGTCGAGCTGCGCGCTCACGGAGCTGATCCGCCCCGCGCTGCGCCGCACCTCCACGCTGAAGCTGGAGGCGCCGTCCCCGCACTCGCGCGCCGCCACGTAGGGGCACGCGCCCGCCGCGCGCAGCGCGAAGCCGTCGAAGGTGCGCACGTGGCCCAGGCCCCACGCGCTGCACGTGCCGTCAAGGTGCACGGGCGGCGGCGGCGCCGGTGTCTGGGTCTTCTCTGCACGCGAGATTCATCATCAGCAGCAGCATCGCTGGTATTCGTCACCATCATCATCATCATCGCTCGTAGTCATCATCATAGCTCCTATGTATATTGAACTTCTTACGCACCGCATGTAGCCAACCGTGCTAATCGGAGGTGCGGATCGTCATCATCGCACGTCCTCATCATCATCACGCACCTGTGCCGTTGTCCGCGTTGTCGAAGATGGTCTGACTCGTTTCCTGGCTCAAGAGGAAGTTGCCCATCACGCCCGTGCCTGCACGCACACGACCCTCAGCGTCATCATCATCGCAAGCACGCGGGGCCACCTGAGTGATGGGATGTGGGAGCAGTTGTCAATGTGGGGGTCAGGGTCGGGGTCACGCACCGCTGCAGATGCCGCCCATGACCGCGTGGGCGTCTTGCGCGCTGATCTGGAGCGGGTAGAGGTGCGCGAACGTGGGGAGCGAGGCAAGGGCCTGCAGCTCCTCCTCGTCCACAAGGGGCCTGGGGAGCAGAGGGGAGTAGGGGGGAGTATGGGGGGAGAAGGGGGTCAGGGCGAAAAGGGGGATCAGGGCGAGAAGGGATATTAAGCGTCGTCCAACTTCCAAACAAGGGCGATACAGGAGAGAGCGATAAAGGTTAGCGGAGACACAGGTGAGAGTGATGAGAAAGGAGAGGCAATGGAGAGACAAGAAAATATAGAAAATCGGAGAGACAGGGAAAGGCAGTGGAGAGAGGATGGATAGGAGACAGCGAGACACAATGAAGTGGCAGATGAGAAAGTAGACCACGGATAGACAAGGGTCGCCAGCAGGGAGAGACAGGGGAAATCAGAATCTTTATCAGAATCAGATCATTATATTTATCGAGACTGGAGAAATCTGATGAGCTATGACGCTATTTTAATAGATGTCCAGGAGGAGCGAGTACCCCAGGAGAGATGGGAGTCGAGAGGGCCGCTCACCCGATGCCCACGGTGACGATGAGCACCTGGGCCTGGCTCGCCAGCTCGGAGATTCCGCTCACGCTCTCGTCCGCCGGTCCGGTCGTCATCAGCATCAGCACCTGGAGACACGCGGGCGGTCACGCGGCGCACGAGACGACCCGGCCGTGCGTCCCTGTGTGCCGTGGCTCCCCCGCACTCCCATGCGCGCCCCCTCCCTCCCTCCCCGGCGCTCCCCGCACTCACCTTGGTGCGATGGACCCCGTCGTCCGGCCCGGGAGGAAACCCGGCGTGCAGGATGAAGTCGAGGGCGCCGCCCGTGTTGCGGCCGCCCCGCGCCACCTCCAGCAGGCCCAGCACGTAGCCCGCGCTGGCGGCGGAGGCGGCGTCTCCCAGGCGCAGCAGCGGCTGCGCGTCGCGGTCGAAGCGCCACAGCCCCACGCGGGACGAGTTCCCCGCGGGGGCGAGCGACTCGAGCGCGGCTCCCGCGAACGTCTTCATGGCCTCCAGGGTCACGGTGCCCGTCTCGCGGTTCGCCTCCAGCACCAGGTTCAGGTCGAGAGCGGCGCGCGTGCACGCTGGGGGGGGGGGGGGGGGGGTCGCAGAGACGGTGATGAACACGTGGCATGGAGTGACGGCACAATGCGCGGTGTTCATGCGCGCGTGCACGGACGCAGGGTGTCAACAGGAGCGCGCGGAATGAAGAGCGCCACCGCCATCCACTCTGCTAGGTCCCTGTTCCGGTGGCACGATAATTAATAATTACAGCAATGTCCTTTTGTGTACAAATAAAAGCTTTTACTGAGTTTCATGACTCTTTTTCCACGAGGGCCCTGCTACTGCTACATTGGGATATTTGGCTGATTCCATGAACGAGTGAGAGAGGGGTGTGGGTGTTGACACTCAAAGCACTTCGCCTCTCCTCTTGCGCTATCTGAATGGCTGGACATTGGCAAGGGCCTGGCCCCAGATCAGCCGGCATGCGCCTCATCTCGCCCCGCGGTGGTGCACAAGCAGGTCAACAACAACAATAATCTCAACGCGTTTCTTTGGAGGCAGTGTTCGAGTCGGCACCGAGCGCCCCAGCGGTCGCGATGCCTCCCGGGTGTGAGGCCAATGGGGCAGGCGGCGTTGGTCGCATAGCTGGGATGATGACCGCGCAGATGTGACAATGGTCACGCCGGTGTGATATTGATCACACCGGTGTGATATTGACCACACAGATGTGAAGATGATCATACAGGTGTGACGATGATCACACAGATGTGAAGATGATTACACAGGTGTGATATCGATTACGCAGGTATGAATTAGATCATCCAGGTGACCGAACAGGTGCACTCGCAGTCGCTGTTCGCCTCTCACCTGCACTCCCTGAGCCCCGCACGGCCGGCATCAGCATCATCAGCAGCGTGATCGTCAGAGGCATCTGAAGGAGCGAGGCCCGCGTGGGGCCACGGTGCCTGTGCGCCATGAGATGGGGCTACAGAACTAAACAGGGACGACCTGGGGGCAGAGGTTTTTATTCAGTTCTAGCGGTGGTCATGAAGGTAGGAGAGGTGCGGGGTTTGAGAAGGGTGGACGAAGGAGTTGGAGGGGGGAGGGGGGTTGACAGGTGGCGGTGCTGAAGAGAAGGATGGAGGAGGAGGGGGAGGAGGGTCGGCATGCATTATTGATGGGTGGATGAAAGCGGTAAAAGGGGTCATGCTGATTGATGATGATTGATAATGGTCGTGATGATGATGGGGAATCAAGTGACAGGGAGTGGGTCATGAGGATGTTGGGGGGATATGGTGGGAGACGGGTGACGATAATGGGGGGGGGGGGGGGGCGTGGTGATAATAATGATCGGGGAACTGGTATGGAAGGGGGAGATGATAATGGTGTAGGGGTGATCAGGATGGTTGTGGGATAGAGTGCGGGGTGGTGGTGGTGATAGTGGTGATGGTGGTGATGTTGGTGGTGGTGATGGTGGTGGTGATGTTGGTGGTGGTGGTGTTAGTGGTGATGATGGTGGTGATGGTGGTGGTGATGTTGGTGGTGGTGATGGTGGTGATGGTGGTGATGGTGATATTGGTGGTGGTGATGGTGGTGGTGATATTGGTGGTGGTGAAGGTGATGGTGGTGATGGTGATGATGGTGGTGATGGTGATGTTGGTGGTGGTGATGCTGGTGATGGTGATAGTGGTGATGGTGGTGGTGATGGTGGTGATGGTGGTGATGTTGGTGATGGTGGTGGTGATGTTGGTGGTGGTGATGTTGGTGGTGGTGATGTTGGTGGTGGTGATGGTGGGTCGGACTGTGTGGACGTGGCCTCGATTCAGGAAGTGGTCTCCTTCTCCGCGTGCTTCCATTTGCGCTCGGCGACTCTGCGCCGTGAATAATGCCCTGCCCCCCCCCCCCCGCGCCCCCCCCCCTGGCCTGCCCCATTGCAGCATCTCCAGCACTGCGTGCCGGTGACCCCTAATCGGTGATAAGGGGACACGGGGACACGGATACATAGGGACATTGAAATATGGAGACACAGGAATACGGGACAGGGGGACATGGGGACGCGGAGATTTCATAGCAAGGGGGTCAAATGTCGGAGAGGCGAGGGTCGGGTGGGGATCTGATGATGGAACGAGGGGGGGGGGGGCTGGTCGGTCGGGGTGCCGTGCAGCTGTGGACTATTCCGCAAGGCAGCGTCAGGTCACCGACTCGATTTGATATTTACGCAAAAGACGGTGGTCCAGATCGCCCCCCCACCTCCACCCACTGTTCACCGTCCGGGTTTGATGGATCTCGCGACCGCGCCCATGGCCGTGAGAAAGACGCGACTCTGCGGGCGGCTGACGCGGTGAGACTGGCAGCGAGTGAGTGGCAGAGCGTGAGTGGAACAGCTGAACACGCGGCACGAACCTCCGCGCCTTGATCATCCACCACCTCCTCCTCCTCCTCGCCAACCGTGGATCGCGCGCCTTCTGTGGAATGGCGCCGGTCTCACGGACCCCCCCCCCCCCACGCCTCCATGGGTGAGACATCAAAGGAAGCTCAGAGCCTTGCGATTTGACGGAACCAATGTTCCTCACCATCGACCACATAGCAGTCAACCACCGTGAACTCTGTGTGAGGATATGAGCATGTATGACATTATATGGGTTTATATGTGAATATAATAGTGTCTGCACGGCCCTCCATGCGAGTACTGTATGTGAATTTCGATCTGCGTATATTGGTCTCTATGCAAGTCTATGCATCTCTGCGTGAACTCCGATAATCCAACGGTGGTACTGAAACAATCCACCACTCCACATCAACTTGAAGCCATGTCTTGGCTAAGTAATGTGTACACATATACACTGCTATTCCCCCAGGCTCCAGTGATACGCAATAGAGAGAGAGAGAGAGAGTCACGGCGTGACTGACACCGCGGTATGGAGGAGACTGGCACGCGTGACTCACACAGCGTGACTGACACAGCGTGACTGACACAGCGTGACTCACACAGCGTGACTGACACAGCGTGACTGACACAGCGTGACTGACACCGCAGCGTGACTGACACAGCGTGACTCACACAGCGTGACTCACACAGCGTGACTGACACAGCGTGACTGACACCGCAGCGTGACTGACACAGCGTGACTCACACAGCGTGACTGACACAGCGTGACTCACACAGCGTGACTGACACCACAGCGTGATTTAACACTGACAGGGCCACGGTGCGTTTCCCGTTGAGGCGTCTCAGACCACCCCGGGCCTCTGAGGGCACCACCAGAGCAGAGCTCTCTCCGTGGCCATGTATTTAGACGAGCAAGGAGGGTGAATTGCTTGACATGACACCCATTTTAGACGGGTCTCACATCATCTTGATTTGAAGCTTTCATGACTGCAGTAATCCATACTCTTTGGTTCTTTCGGTAAAGTCACGTAGGTAGAAAATCAAATAAAATAGATCACGACCTTTCGGGCGCAACACCAGCGTCCGTCGTCAGGTGGCTTGTGTTGCGCCCGAAACGTCGTGATCTATTTCATTTTCTACCTACGTGACTTTGCCGAAAGAGCCAAGGAGTAAGGGTCTCGCATCATTCACTGGAAACATCTGTCCAGGACTCCTCACGGACTGCTCGTGTCGCCAGCCGCGCGGTGACCAGGGCGAGGCTCTCGCCGCTTGGGCCGAGGCGAGGGTTGGGGCATCGCCACGTGGGAAATATTCACATGGACGCGCCGTGATCGCCACACACAACACCGCTTACTTAGGTGCGAGGGCTGTGTACGTGCCAATATGTGTGTGCTGATACGTGTGTTTTTGTTAATGTGTGTTTGTACTTGTCAATGTGTGTGTGAACGTGTGTGCAGTGTGCGTCTGTACGTATGTATGAGCAAACCCGCATTTTAACCGCGTGTGTGTTAATGCGTGGCTGTGTGTATGTAAGTGGTGGGTACGTGTGTGCGTATCGTATATGTATTGTGTGTGTATTGTCTGTATCGTGTGTGCATTGTATGTGTATCGTGTGTGTATTGTACCCGGCGACCCGGGTTCGATTCCCGCTCACGGCCAACACCGGTGACGATTATCTGAACCGGTCCTGGGGCTCCCCTAGATCGACTCAGCCTCAAATGAGTTCATGGTGGGATGTGTCAACAGCGCCACTCGTGAGACAATGGCGGCCGGACGTGATATTGGCGACTCACCCCCTCGTGTGCCGTTCCGCCCTTAATAGGTGATCCATAACAGCGCTAAACCACGAAAACCTGTGAAGGCTACACGGGGGAGCTTTGTCTTTGTGTGTGTGCGGAGGTTGGGGGAGTGGGCCCCTCCCCTCACCTCCCACCGCCGGTTCCCATGTCAAGGTTGGCTTTGACGCGCTTATCGCTGAGGCGGAGTTTGTCTTTACACATTGTAGTGTTTACCTCGGGTCGATAAGGGCGCGATTAGGAATGAAGTCGCGCAAACAGAGGCGCGCACGTCAGCAATTACCGCATTCGCACGCGTACATTCACACCCAAAAACAAAGCTCGCCCGTACAGCCTCGAGACAGACTGCGGGGCAAGTGCCGTCAGCGAGCTCCGACGAGGAGGTGGGTGGCCAACACCACGCCCGGCCGTCAGCTACTCATTTAAGGCTGAGTCGACCTAGGGGAGGTTCAGGACCGGTCTCAGAAATTAGGTTTGAGCGGGAATCGAATTCGGGTCGCCGGGTTTGTAGTGCCCTAGCCACTGCGCCACCGCTCCCCACACACGCATACACACGCAGACTTACACACATATCCACATAGATTCTTATGTACAGAGGGGAGCGCTGTTAGCCAGCACCTCGTAAAGACCCGAAGGGCACACGAAGAGTGGTGTGGCCAGGACCTTACACGGCCGTCTTTGTCTCCCCCGACCCCCCCAATTGCCCCCCACCCCGCCACAGCCCCCTCCAGGCGAGCTCTGGTTCATCACGCTCCGTGTTCCCACAATGGATCACTCTCCCAATGACAACACTTTCCGTACATGATGACAAACAAAATAATTTACGGAACGCTGCATGCAAGATTACAAACCAGCCTTGGCTGCACCAACTCAATCGCCACCACTGTGGCCGTGTCATCGATGGCCATGGAGACGACTGTGAATCATCGGCGTGACCCTTGCAAGGGACTCGTCGGTGCCCTCATCGCCGCCGTTGCTACCATGCGCCTGGGTGGAGGCGGGGGCAGGAGGAGCCCTCGCTGCGCGACGTGGCGACGCTTTGGCTCTGCCGAAGGGCGGCCATAAATCGGCTGTAACTCTTTCTTCTGTTAATGATGAGACACCCATAAACACCGTAAACTATATCGTGATATTGTCCAACTAGGACACGTGTCCAACAGAGGCTATTACCTCAGCATTGCATCGGGCAAGCCGGACTCTGCTGCCGAGACACCGATCGCCGTGTGACGGACGGGATGTGTCACGATTGGCGTCGTGTTTCTCACGGGGAACGCCAGATAGGGGAAGCATCACACGGGGCTACAGCCACAATGATTACGAAATAAATGTAGTCAAACTTTACTAATTCTGGGTCACTGAGAATGAAAATTATGCTTAAAATTGTTGATTGGCTCTAGTTTTCAAGCTATGCTACTGGGTCAGTATACACGATCATTGACTTGGGAATGGCGGATAAGTGAGTTATAAAGAGAAGGGATCTCAATTTAAACCAGAAATGGCTAAAATACATCTTTGACTGGATCTATGAATAAATCTATGACTGGGTTTGGACAGCACTTGCTTCTTGAGCAAAACAATGAATTATGCAATCTGAACCTGGTATTGCATCGTACATGATATGAATTGCATCATGCTATTCCGAGAAGTCATGGATGATGCAATCATAACTATGCTTACATCCCTCTGCTGAACAATTGCCCTATATCAGCTCTAGAAATCATACAGTGTCGTGCTCTCTTATTTGACAGTTTTTGATTTTGCAAAGGGACACATTTCTGTTTAGCCATAGTGAGCAGAGATGCCTCGTATTTGTCTGAACAAAGCAGATAACCTCTGCTATGTTTGCGGTGAAGTGACTTTTGCATCACAAAAGCGCAGTATAATCACTATGGTTAAGAAAACCTATCACCTTTATTTTGGCTGAAAAATTGGAGATCAGGACAAGATGTAGGCATATGTTGCAACACTTGTGCAACAAATCTTCGGCAATGGTTGAACAGGAAAAGGAAATCTATGCATTTTGCAGTGCCAATGATTTGGAGAGAGCCAACAGATCAAATCGGCAATTGAGACTTCTGCATTGTGCCTCCAGTTGGGAAAGGTGTGTCAAAGAAGGAAAAGTGGATTGTGCATTATCCAAACATTCCATCAGCTATACGCCCAGTACCGCATGGAGAAGGACTGCCGGTTCCTGATGCACCAGAATCATCTCACTTGAGTCAGACGAGGAAAAGGAAGAGGATTAAACTTCTAGTCCTCAACCATCAAGGTCACATGACCAAGATTGTCGACCATCCTCTTCCTTTGAACCACTCCTCATAACACAAGGTGAAATTGAAAGACCTTGTCAGGGATTTGTAACTACCCAAGAGTAAGGCAGAGGCTGTTGGGCTCCAGACTGCAGTAGTAGAATCTCCTGGCAGGTGATGTTAGGGTTTCCATGTTTCGTGACCGTCAAAAGGATTTTGTCCCATTCTTCTTCATGGATGGTGATCTTGTAGCTTGCAACAACATCGATGGTGTGATGGCAGCCCTCAACATCGTTAATGATCCAGATGAGTGGAGACTGTTTATTGATTAATCGAAAATGAGTCTTAAAGCTGTTTTGCTGCTTAATGGCAATGTTATACCATCAATTACAGTTGGTCATGCAGTCCATATGAAGGAAACCTATGATAACATGAAACAATTTTTGAGGTGCATAAACTATGACCAACATCAGTGGCAGCTTTGTGGTGATTTGAAGGTTGTTACTTCTTGCTTGGTCTGCAGACTGCATACAGAAATTATTGATGTTTTCTCTGCGAATGGGATTGTCGTGCGAGAGACTCCCACTACATCAAGATCGACTGGCCACTCCGACAGTCATTGGAGCCTGGGAGGAAAAGTGTTTCAGCAGCCACCACTTGTTGAATCAAGGAAGATTTGTTACCACCCTTACACATAAAGCTGGGTCTGATGGAGAACTTTGTCAAAGCCATGACAAAACACAAGCAGCTTTCAAGTACCTCCGTGGAAATTCCAAGTTGAAGTGAAGCTAAGATAAAGGAACGTGTCTTTCTTAATTTGGGTCTTGATGTGCACCACCATCCCGTGTCAGCGACTTGTCTTCGTCATCCTGGGTCCCCGCCGCGAGAATGTCGAGTGTGGCCCCTCGTGTGGCCCCGCGGATCGCGCACTCCAGCGCCCCCTAGAGCGACTCCGCGGCGCTGCATAGGATCTTGAGACTCGGAAAGGACCCAATACACAGGATCTACAGACTTGTATCAGACCAAACTCGTGCAAAGGGGCACTGCCTTGGCGTGGCCCCAGTTTTGGACCCGGAACCCCAGACCAGTCAGCTGTGGCTGACCAGCTTGGTGAAGTATGACCGACAACAGCACGGGAAGGCCTTCATCCAGCAGTGTACTGACAAGCGGCTGTCCATTCACACGGCGCCGCCAAGTGAATGGACACACGCGCCGCGTGGTGCAGAGGGGGGGGGGCAGGATATGGGAACCCGACCCCCACCACCTCCTTAAATCCCCCCCCACTCTACACACCCCCCACCCCCATGCTCCCCACACACCCTCCCCATTCCTACACCCCCCACCCCCATGCTCCCCCCACACCCCCCCCATTCTACACCCCCCACCCCCCTGCTCCCCCCACCCCCCCACTCTACACCCCCCCACCCCCCTGCTCCCCCCACACCCCCCCACTCTACACCCCCCCACCCCCCTGCTCCCCCCACACCCCCGGGACCCCCCCCCCCCAGCTGCCACGTGCCCCCCTGGATGGCGCCCGGGAGCGCGCGGCTCCCCTCGCCAATAAAGCAGCGCGCCCCGCACATTCCTCGCCGCCTCTTGTTCGCGACGGGGGAGCAGCTGTCAAATGGGTACACGGGTACTCGGGTACCAGGATACACGGGTACACGGGTGCTTGGATACATGTGTACATGGCACGCGAGGACACGACTGAGCCACGGGTATAGGGGTACAAGAGTACACGAGTATAGTCAATGTCTATACACATCGCGTACGCACAAGTACACGGCGTGTACACAGCAAGTACACACAAAGGCATGGCCGCATACATAATCCCGTTGATTTGCGCACACATGCACACGTGTACTTATACATACACGTGTGCACACACATGCACACGTGAGCTTACACACGTGGTGTAAGTGTGATGCTGGGAAATGTGAATATATATTGTTGCGTAATTATACAAAACACGTATTGTTACAGTTGTACAATAGTAAAATCCCGTTCTTATTCTTAGAGAGCATGTTTTTCATATGTAACCACATGCACACACACATGCACAACGTCACAGACTGCTGGGGCTAGAGTTGCTAGGCGAGCTCATATGAAGGTGGTGGGTGGCCAGCACCACGCCCGGCCGCCTTTGTCTCCTCAGTGGACAGGTTTACACACCGCACTAAGATCACATTTGATGCTCAATCGACCGAGGGGAGGCCCTGGACCGGTTCAGATACATCCTCACTGAACTCGGGTCGCCGATCCCTACAAGCTAAACACGCGCAGCATGCACACACACATACACACACATACAGACAGGCAAGTACACACATACCAGTTACACGCACTTACACAGAGACACCCACACGCACACACACATACACATATACACATACAGACAGGCAAGTACACACACACACAGTTAGTTACACACTTACACAGAGACACCCACACGCACACACACATACACACCATACACACACATACAGACAGCAAGTACACACACACTTACACACACACACTTACACAGAGACACCCACACGCACGCACACACACATACACACATACACACTTACACACACAGAGACACCCGTACGCACACACGCGTTGGTGTCATCACCACCCCCCCCGTGTTTTGCTCTCGACTCCCGCGCGGAATCCGCGGGGTCGTGGCGCTGCTCCTGCAGCCGCCTTTACGCACTGCGCGGAGTGGTGGCGAGTGGTGGTGGTGGTGGTGGGTAGTGGTGGGATGGGTGGGTGGTGGGTGGTGGGTGTGCGGGTGGTGGTGGGTTGGTGGTGGTGGGTGGGTGTGGTGGGTGGGAGGGGTTGGGAGACGTCGTCTTGAGCGGGAGGAGGGATGCTGCGCGAGGCGTGATGTCAGCGCGCGTGATGGACGTGCGCAGCTGCGGGGACGTTTTGGGGCTCCGCTCTCCCCCCGCGGCCCCCGCGGAGCCCCAACGCCGCGCGCCGCCCGCGGCGACTCCGGCGGCCCGAAGCGAGCAGCGAGGCCCGCTGCGGCGGCGCGCGAGGAGGGCAGCACGGGGAGCGAAGGGGCCCAGAGGCCGTGACTCCGAGCGGTGGCTCACGCTGATCTGGGGGGTCCGGCTCCTCGACTCGTGGAGGGGGGGGGTGTGTCCGGGGACTCGGGGGTTGGCGAAGCAGCGTCCCCCCCCTCTCTTCGGCGCGGGACGAGAGAGGCGCATCGGCGCCTGCCCGGGACCTTTCCTTCGGCCCG